>NW_021940813.1:8531849-9079064 GCF_001715985.3 Manacus vitellinus
GTCACCCTTCTTCTCTTCTCCTCTTGTGCTTTATTTTATTTTTCTCCCCACCTTCCCCTCCGGTTCCGAAGCGAAGTGTTTTAGGAGAGATGATACATTATCTATTCTTGGATTTTTATAAGGCAAACTGTGGGCCTCGCTGTTGCCATGGGATCTTCTTTGTGCGAACTCTCTGAACTGTGTGGGAACAGTTTTATTTCCTTCCCTTCAGATTTTTGTCGGTTTTTTTTCCCTCCTTGTCTTCTGTAACTCTTCCGAAGATATGTATCAAAATGTAACTGCATTATTGCCAATTAAGATTAACAGCAGCTGCAAGGTGCATCTAATTAGGAATGTTAATTACTTCATGAAATAAATAGTCATTTGCAGATGTTTATTACACTAAACAAATGTTCTATAAAACATAACTCTCAAATTCTGACGCTCCCCCCAATAAATTTGATCCCATTTCTGCACAAAGTTGCAAGGGAGTAGGCACCCCTCTTCCATAGCATTAGTCCTGCAGGTGCACACTCACAGGGAAGAGAGACACAGAGTTGCCTGTTAGTAGGTATGTGGTTGGGTCAGAGGCATTTTGTACTCTTACAACCTGTTGTATGGGGTGGGAGTGTGGAGAAGCAGGAAATATCTATGCAATGTGAGATAAACAGATAAGTAACTGTACATATTTATGTCTATGTAGATGGCATTCTCCAAAACAGGGAAACAAAACAATCAGGCAACATTCAGTTACCTCTTAATCCACCGTGGCTTCCTTTTAGGGCCACAGAGAAAAATTCAAGCTGCACCAGTTGTTAAACCCCCAATATCTTAACAAGAGAAGAGAGAAAAGAAAAAGCAGCACGTGGGAGAACGTGATTTTATTACAGAACATGATAAAGGATTATCGATAGGCAGATAAAGTGCCATGCAGAGTCAGTGGGTTGCAGGAGAGGTGGGAGCTATTGCAGAATTTGTGAAACTTGCTCACACCCCACCCCACCTCTCCCTATGATAATATAATGACATTCTTCATGTTGGACAAAAATTAGAAGAAACTAGAAATGAATACAGCAACCAGTAGTCAAAATTCAGTGTTAAAACACGAAAATTAATGTGACTAGTTAAACCAGCCATTCAGATACTACTATGATGAGTGATCCATATGCGTAGGCAGGTAAAAGTGGCATGAAAAACTTCATGGGATTCTCTTTGTAGATCAGTACAGGACATTTTAAGTTAGCTAAATGACTCATACCTTCTACTTTAGAGAGCTGGTTTGGGTGCTTGATTTAGACACCCAAGCATCCTAGCTGTTTGACAGAGTGAGAGGAAGGGAAAGAGAGAGGGGCTCCTAACTTTGATTCTCATTATCCTTTGAGAGAGCTGCTTTCTCACCATGGAGGTGCTACAACAGACTTCCAGCACAGGCACCTCCACTATGGAACTTCAAGAGTGCCTGGACAGAGCAACAAATGCTTGAGGCTGTTCGTGCTCTGCAATGAGCAGAGAGTAGGAAGGAGGTACTTGGGGCTAATGTTAAGGCGTATTTGCCTTCAGTTCCTGGTGCTTTACAGATTTCTCTTCCACTGATAACCAAGTTATTTAATCTCTCTGTCCTTTTATTCCTTCACTGTATAATGTGAATTAACACTGTTCTTATGAATAAAGGTGCAGTGAAGATAAAAAGGCATTAATGTTTTTTAGGTGTTCTTATACAGCAGTCATGGGAGCTATATAAATTCCCAGAGAAGCTGATTAAGGGTCTGGCAGGAGAAAGGGAAAATGAAAAAGGGTGGAAACCAAAAGCTGTTAACAAAATACAGTGGAATTGCTAAAATGGTTGAAACTAGACTAATAACACAGAAAAGCTGTAGACCATTCACACGTGCAGAATACAAAGCACCTGCGTTCTTGAGTTAAATTTGTCCCTGGGTTAAAGAAACTGGATTCAGTTCATTTCTCAGTTATGGAATTGTTATGAATAGCAATGCAGTTGTATGAATGCAAGTATAAGAGGGTTTAGATTTAATTTTTTTCTCAGCCATATACCTAATCTCTAATTGGCTTCATCCTCACATTAATAACTAGGGTTTGTATAATACAGAAGGAGATCTCCTTTGTCCTCATCGTAACTTGAGTGTTTTCAAGATATTTCACCAAAGAGAAAAGCAAAATCTTGTGGCTTTCTAAACATTATTTTAATTCCATGACATTCAATGCATGCTGAATGGTTTAATATGAATGAGTAGTGTATCTTGTGTGTACTAGGTCTGTGATCTTGAGGCATTATATCCCTTGAGATAAGGAAGAGGCACAAACCACATCATCTATACTTCAGTAAGCGTCTTTAAAAGGATCATTGCATTTAATGTGTTTTAAGGAAAGTGAAACAGTGCAGTCAAAGTAAACTTCCCTTTCTAAAAGTAATACATATTTAAAATGAAAGGGCTGACAGAGCATGTGGCTCTGAAGAATGCTAACATCGTGCACAGTACTTTTTGTTAGTAAATCCATTCTGCTCGGATGGGCACCAGCCAAGAGCTGATACCACCCCTTAGCTGCAAGGTGTCCTTCAAAACTTCATAGCCTCATGCTTACCCTGCTGGCAGGTCTGTCCAGAGGGTCCGAAGACTGGTAGGTCTTTCACCATCTACCTGTGGATTTAGGTAGTAAATAGTTTTCCATTTCTGTATTTATTCCCCACTTTTTAACAAATGCTATGGGAGAAACAGACTAAGTACCACAGTAAAACATCAGCCCTCGCACATTCTCATCCTGACTGTGCATATAGAATAGAACTATGACACAATATAAATCTAACAGCATGCAAAACAAGCATAATTTTTTAGATTAAAAATGTAATGAAATTAAAACTCCAAAATATGCTTACAGTCCCCCACTAAAAATAGCAAACAGAAGCCCTGCTCCTGTAAAAATCTACATCTGAACCTTGTAACCCTGTAAACTGCATTCTCAATTCAATTACTAAACAGTTTCAGTAAAGAAAAAGGTCAGCATTTTATCTATTTCTTTCTTTTCTTTTCACCTTTTCAAAACAAACTTTCATTGATTTTATTACAAAATGCTTCCCTTTTTGTCCACTTCTGACATGATTAAGTGGTCTGGAACGCTTCAGAGAGAACAAGGTAAAACCTGAAATCTGCTATGTGATTAAATTCTCTGTTCTCCTTGAATTCTTTTGTATATTTTATATTTGTATATTTTATATTTTTAATTTTATACATCTTAATTTATATGTACTTACATTTCATTTATTTTATGTGCTTTATATAATGTACATTACATATTATGTATTTTTATTCAGTCAAGACAAAAGTGTTCAAGAAAGCATATATTTTAAAAAGAATAATCCCTAATTCCATGTCATGTGAAAATTTCAAAAGCAATTTCCTTTACAGAGGAGTCTGATTCTAAAGAGCACATATCTAGTCATGGGATAATACTCATCTCATAATGAAGAGACTTAATCACAGAAAGTCTTGTTTATAGTCTTAATTGTAATTCTGTTTTTCTTTTCCTGAACCTCATGTACCTTTTCATGAGTATAAGCATGCTGTATTCATTGCTGAGCTGTATTGTCCCAAATGTCACAGTTTTACCATGCTTTTCTTGTTGGTGCCATTCTTGTGTGACTAATTCAGCAGCTTTGTGCAGAGCATGTCAGACAGCTCAGGCTATTTGGTGCACAACTCTGCCAGGGCCTTGCTGTCTCTCTGTGCAGCCCAGACAAGCCTTCTGCATCGGGTAGTCATCAGTTATAGGTGGCCTGAGCAAAGCACTATGGCACCTGTGGATGAAAAGTGACACTGCATGAAAGCTAAATGTCTTGTTACTACTTGAGTGGGAGGGTACTTTCATTCAGAAAGGCATTCCTTCAACAGATACATTTCATTGATTCTTAATGTTTAAAGAAGATGGAATTATATATATAATATATAATATATATATATATGTACACACAGATATAAAAAATTATCTTTGTTGTCCTGCAACTTACTACTTTAACTTAATTTAGCAAAGGATAATCTCAAGGTAATTAAATGCTCATCTCTTGCCCATTTTTAATTTTGTAGAATAAATGGTTACTTGCTGTTCCCCTAGTCTCTCATTAGAGTATCTCAAAGAAAGATAATACCCATCCATAAGCTGCTTAGAACATACACCTCATCTATTTAATTAAACAGTTATCTATCACAAGATAGGAAATCTAAAATGGTGGGGTGCATTCGTGCATTAAAAAAAATCTATATGTTTCACTTAAGAGTTGCCTTTTTTTTTTCTTTCTTTCTTTTTCTCTAAAAGGCTAACAGAAGGCAGTAATAACAAATTATTTTCCTTTGAGGGTCTGTTTACTTTTAGAGTCTTCAGCAATATAAATCTCATCCGAATCCTATAAAGTCAACAGAAAGGCTCCTATTACTTCAAAAGGTGTTACAGCAGATCTTGCACTACTCTTGTCCAATTGAAGATAATAAATTGGAGATTTTAAATATAAGCATTATTTGGAAAAAAAGTTACATAAGAATGATTGACCCAAGTTATCAGAGTAATCCCTCTCAGCCAGTGATGTTCTCCAACAGTGGCCAGAGCTGGACAGCAGTAGGTGAAAAGGGCAGGGCTGGTGACAAGCAAAAACAATACTCATGCAATGCACCTCCTGAATTCTGACAGCTGGCAGTTCAGGGGTTTTCACTTTTCATCATGAGAAAATGCCAATCATGAATATGAAACGTGTTAGAAATTAAGAGACAAATGTGATCTGAATTGCAAAAAAACCTCAACCAACCAACCAACCAAAAAAAAAACCAACAAAACCAAAACAAAATAAAAACAAACCCTAATGGAAAAAGCAAGAGGACAAGCAAAACTTTGTTGAGTCATCCAGCTGCTTTGTGCAAAATTGGCTTTTAGTTTTTCTATTAATGTTTTCTCTTTTTTTCCATTCTAAAATTTGCCAGAAGCTAGAAAATGTGCCAGGAGAGCAACTCCCATGGGCTGCTGCTCCCTTCCCCCTGTGCTGCTCCCCTACCTGGAATGCTACCCAGAACCTCCTTCCCAGCTCATTCTGGCCACTGAACCCTTCTGTCACTGAAAGGTTTTCTCAGGAGGAAAGGGATTTTTCCAAGGCCTCCTGCCCACCTGTGGGCAGGCCACGGCTGGCAGGGCACGTCTGGGTGGCAGGGACCTTCCCCAGCAGCCCCATCCAATCCATCCAATGTGGATATTATACACAATTTTATAAATATCATTATTAGGCAGTCCTGGACATCTATCTGCACCTGCCCATCCTCAGTCTGAGATGTGATATTGGGATTGCTTGCATGAATGGGGTTCAGGTGGTCATCATGTAATTTAATGGGTGCGTAACACAAATTTGGTTCCTTTGACTGCAGGATCGTCTTTTGAAGTGCTCCCTCACTACTGAAATGACTTCTGCAGCCTTGGTACAGGTAGACAAAATGTGAAGTCATGCAGGTCAGTGTAGCAATGGGACTGCCAGAAGCATGGCAGTAAGGTGTTCACTCGGATGCAGCTTCATATGAGAGAGTTCCTAAAGAAGTACAGCTACTTTCACCCTGAAGTACATGAAGTACTAAACTTTCATACATCAAAGAGTGTGACTGACAAGACCAAAATCAAATCCAGAAACCACTTTGGCAGGGACAAACTAAAATTTAACTGGTCTAATGTTCCTGAGTAAAAATATCCCTTGGAAAGTTATGAAGCAGAATAAGAGATTGCTAAAATCAAAGCTGTGTGAATTTTCTACCTCACAGACCTCGTGAGTCAATTACAATAAAGCTATAAATGTCAGAATTCATTAACCTAGGAAATGTTTGCTTTTCAGTGTTGCTTATTTTGTCTCCCTCCTATACACATACATGTGCATACAGAGGCACTTGACTTTGTGCTTACCAATGCACCCAGTTTAGCAGCAGCAAAGGTTTGTCCTAATTATTGATATAAGTTGCTGGAATTATCTACAGTCAGTATGTTTCAAAGCTTCAATTTGCTATTTGGATGACATGGGGAAATCTAAACTTCTACATGCAGGTATGGCCTGCATGTGAGCAGAGAACTCACAAGAAGAGAAGCAGCTCTTTACTTTTGAACAGTGCACAATACCAAGTTCAAGAGCCAATTATTTAAGTACCACTGTACGATAATCACTATGAAGCACTCAAATTCCTGAAGGCAATCTACCCGGATCCTTCCAAAAAGATATCAAAACAACCTCAATTTCACTTACAGAAGTATTATTTTGCTGTAAAGAGGGGCAATACCTAAAACCCATGGAAGTTAATTAAAAAGAATTAAAAAAAAATACACCTAAAAGGGTAAAAATGTTTGGCGATGCAAGGGATGCTGTTTAAAAACATAATGTTACATGCTTGGTAAAAGAACCCATCAGATCCCTAAAAAAGGGCTAGCTTGATTCTGAGATAAAAAAACCTTCTTTCAAATAAGAAAATCATAGCCCAATAATTGGAAATTATATATAGTACATTAAATGTAAAGCTATAGCAACTCAGCCCTGACAAAAATGTTCAGAATCAGCCCACTAACAGCATAAAGCATAGAGAAAAAATATTTTCAAACTCATTATGATGAATCTGGTCATCATTGGTAACAACAGATGATTCAGTAGGATGACAATTAGTAAAAAAGACATTTAACAGAGAAGTAACAAGTTGTAAAATATTCAATTTATAGTTAATATTTTTTGTTCTAGTATGTATGAGATGTTTTAACACATAAGGGTGTTAAAAAGTTATTGCTACCATTGTTTAAAATGTTTTTGGTTTCACAAAAATCTTCTAGTACTCATACAGGAAACTATCAATATCACTATCAAACTTTCTCCAAAATGTCAACTTAACATTAAATAATCTTCAAAAAACAATCAAAACATCAAGAAGGATTGGGACGAGAAATGAAAACAAAACTAAAAAGAAATATTATGGCACTGTATTAATCCATAGTGACCTTTGTTCTTGAATATGAATATACACATGATTAGGTTGCCCAGTCTCAAAAAAAGCCATAATTAGTAAGCAGTATTAAGCAAAGTAATTAGCAAGGGAATAGTCAAATAGAACGTGTTTGCTTAGAGAGGTGGAGGAATACTGAACAGAATAAGACTATTTGGTTTGCAAAAGGTGATACAAAGGGAAATACACATGAGATCTCGAAGTTACAAGTAGTGTAAAGACCAATGTCTTCAGTACACAAGAATGAGGAGGCAGCCAGTAAATTATGATGTGACATGTTCAAAAGAGATGCATAACAAATAAGTAAATTGTATAATTCATTCATTGCCTCAGGATGTTTTGAAGGCCAAAGTATAAATCAGTTATGAAAGAATAAGTACATTCTTGTTGGAGAGGCTTCTCTTTTGTATTAAACAATAATCTTATTATAACTTCCCAGATAGAAAATGCCTAAATGCCTATGTGCCTAAATGCCTATGTGCAGCCAAGGTGGAAAGACACACCAGAGAAAGATCTAAGTCTGCTTCACTCGCTTCTTTCACTCTTTGCTTAAGTTTCTTCTACTAGTCATTCTTAGAGATGAAACTCTGGGCTAACTGGGTCTTTGTGCTGAATCTCCATGGAATTTGAAAGTTTTGCATTATTGAAAGAGTTAATGCACATTATGCATTGTGCACAGGGTTAATGCAACACAGAATCCAGAAAAAAATGCCAAGGAATGTCACTTGCCTGGATTTAGTGCACAGAAATTTCTTTTTCTATTGATGTTTACTTCTAGCCAAAAAGGGAGTTAAAACCTACTACCAGGTAAGAATTTCTGAATTTATTCAATGCTCATTTTTTCAGGTGTAAGTAAGCAGGTGTCATGAATGCAACAGAAAGAAAGATGAGAGATGTTGGGAAAATGCATTTGCGTGTGATGGCAGCGTGGCAGGATCTCTGTGGTATAAGGAAAAAAAGAGTTAAAGGAAATGTTTTTTAACATGACTTTGGGGGGGGTCCTGTTGCTGTCTAAATCTTTCTTTAAGTCTACACAGAAATATGAGAACCTTGATGGGAGAGTATTGTACCCTACTGAAATGCAATGTGACTACAGGACAACTTTACAGCATAAACAAATTTGAGGTCTCACACAGATTAATAAGAGTGCCAGCTTTTCCTTATGTCAGTCTATAAACAAGTCTGTCAAACTTTTGTTATCCATAGCCTGAAATTCTGATTTCCCACATCCACCATTTTTTGTTCTTCTGTCTTTATTTCTTGCATTAAATATTCTCTTGAAATAAGAAAAAACAAACATAAATGGTATCAGTTTAGCATGATTGTTACAGAATGTCTGTAACAGCACAGAAAGCAAGCTGCAGACAATGAAAAATGAAGGATCAGCAATCACTAAGATTTACAAAAACACTCCTGTATAGCTTTGTTCTGTGGGCCTGGAAAAATGTAACTTCTATTTCAATGTGTCTTTTTGCCTTGTTTTATCTTAAACTGCCAATTTTTTTCAAAGGCCAGGATTCTTTCTTCTAACAGGAGACAACAAGCTGTTCCTTATGAGATCAACAGTGACGGTGTAGCATTTCCTGAAAGAAGAGAGACAACTCTCAGTGCAAAGGAGAAAGTTTCATTTTCAGCAGTGAAGATAGATGAATCAGAATAAGAAAAAAGAATGAAGGCAGAGGAGAGTGGCAGGGGCTGAAATGAAGGCAATGTGATCTGAATGCTGATGAAGAGGCATTGACAAGATGAAAGATCTCTCTCTGTCGCGCTCTCGCCCTCTCATTTCCAGTGTGTAAAATCTGTCCTGTTGACATAGTCTTGAGCTCTTTTTATATCACAAAACTGGAACAAACAGGATTCACAATCAGTGGTGGTGACACAGCCCCTGTGAAATATAGTTGCTAAGGGAAGAGCTTAGCACCTGCCTCCCATTCTCTCCCACTTTTTGAGACCCTTCAGTCCATGTAACTGGACTTCTTCAGGATTTGAGAAGCTTCTCTGAGTAATTCAGGCTGATTACAAATAAAAGAGGTCTGTGAGGTACTGAAAATTCACATTGACTCTCCAGGGAAAGGTACCATATAGTTAAATATGTAAGTATTTTACCTATATGTAATTTAAGTGTATTCATAATGTAACGTAACATTACATCTGTTGGATGTCAGTTCTCAGAGGAAATCCTGTTTTGGAAAAATAACAAGATGACAAAACCAAGCAGATGTGTCATGTTTGAAGATAAAAGGTAGCCAAACTGTAAAAATCAAAACCCCACCTTTATAGTATGTATACTGAGAAGTTTTTGCTTCAATACATGCATCGGGGAAAATTTCACTTTCCAGCCATCAAAGCCATTGGCTTTGATGGCAGTTTCTTTCAAAGAAGCAGGGTCTTCAGACAAGCAAGGCTGTTGCTCAGAACAGTGTGTATTCTGCCAGGAAATATTTTTTCACAATGTAGGACAAAATATAGTGACATATATGTATACAACATGGACCTAAATGTGTTGTCACATTGTGAAGTATGCAATATACAGGCTACAACATTGTACGTTGAGATAAAAAAATTAACTTTCTAAAGTTTATGTGCTATCTGATGAAGTACTTGTTTAATTTTCCTTCTATATAATGACTTTTTAAAAGTAGTGCATAAGAAGCCATTTAGTTTTTTCCCCCTCTGTGGTACAGCTGAAGGGAAACTGTGATTTCACTGGAATTAATCAAGAAAAACAAGGCGTTATTTCAAATCCTTCACTCTTTGGTAAAAGGCTTGTTCACTTTTGTGGCTAATTTACCTGACTAATAAGTAAAGAGTAAAAATATAAATTATACATTTATCTGCATTGTATATAGGAGTCATGAGGTTAATTCGGAAATTCCAGTCTTTGTTGCTAACCATGTTTTGAAGACAGGGAAAATACAGAGAAAAAACAACAAAAATTGTAAACCAAACCAGGTTTCTTTGGGTTAATTCCTGTTCATATTTTCAATTCTAAACTGAATACCTGTCAGGTGGAAGAATAAATTCAAATATTAGTGTTCAAAAGCAGAATGTCATCAAAT
The DNA here is from genome assembly GCF_001715985.3 of Manacus vitellinus. Lineage (NCBI taxonomy): Eukaryota > Metazoa > Chordata > Aves > Passeriformes > Pipridae > Manacus > Manacus vitellinus. The sequence goes on from NW_021940813.1 coordinate 8,541,904, forward strand.
TGTCTGCTGTTATGTTTTCTACATCAAGTTAATTTATGAAAAATTAAAACTCCTACCAGGCCAAAAAAGTTAATACCAATATTCCATTTACAAAAAACAAACAAAAAAAAATCACAAAAAGAAAAATATATATCTCTTTTATAACTGCATGTACTATTAGGGTTTGGTACTACAAGCAGTTAACAAGCAATGCATTTTCCCAGGACTCAAGGTTTTGGAATTCATGTGTCGATGAACACTTTATAAATCTGCAATAATACTGTTTCTGGTCAGTACATTCACACTACATCACACACATTTTCACACTGTGTAGTAGAGGTTTCTTCTTGCTGATTCAGAGAGATACAATGAAGAAGTATTTAGAATTAATGATAAATTGAAGGATTATAAATTGAAAGGTTTTTTTCAGGTAATTTATCTCCTCTCTCCTGTTTTATTTCCCTGTGGCTCTTCCCCACAATGCCCTATCTCTCATATATTTATATTGTGTGGTTTGACATTACATTTAAAAAATTCCACTGAAATAAATGACCAATTTATTACCGTCAGGTTTTTCTGAATCTGTGACTTATGTCTGACCACATATTTATGAATTTTTAAAATGGAAATACTTATATTCAAACAAAGTTCAGAAAAAAAAAATCTGAAAACCAAACACCAAACTAAAACAAACCCCAAATTCTCCTCAAAACAAAATATGATTTAGGGATATCAGCAATGATGGGAACAGTTTCAGTTGTTTCCACAAGGGCATATATATATATGTATATATATATATATAGCGTGTGTACATATATGTGTGCGTGTATATGTATATATATACACACGAGGTATATATATATGGTATATTTATACAGTGTGTGAATATCCATATGTATATATAAGGTATATACATAAGGCAGTTTCTTAAGAGAAAAAGTAAAACATTCTTAAGCTAGTCTTTGATTTTAAATAGAGGCCTGACCATCATAAATGACTATGAAAACATTAGTCTTTGTCAGAGGATCACAAATTGAATAGTTACTTACATTGGATTTAAAAGACTCAATACTGAGAAAAATTTGTCTCGTATTGTAACAAATTAAAACAAATTTTCTACCACTGCAATTTAGGGTGCTAACTCTGGTAATTAGGGCAGAACTAATCGTTCATAACTTTAGGCTCTCAGAGTGTTGTCATCATCCAGAGCTCATCATCCAGACTACCATTACAGGCATGGGGGAGAAACAGAAGCTGTTTTAGAATGATTCAGCTCATTCTAGTACAGACATCTTAAGTGAATCTCACCTTTGAAGGATCTATTTCGCTCTCTCAACTAGACAGAAAAGTAGATTAAAAGCTTGGAAATAGAAGGTATATGACAGATGCCTAAGTCTGTGTGAGGTTATTCCTGTCATTAATATGTAAAGAGGATATAAAATAATAAGCAGAAGTGAATTTGTAAATTTAGAAAGTATAATGTTGCATAAAAAAGAATAGTGATTTTTCAAATTTTTACTATAACATTAGCAAGTAATACTAGTAAAATTTATGGAAATTATATTAAAAAAAAATACCCTATCATTATGCCCTTGCATGCAACACAAGGATCCAAGGGGTTACGAAAAAGAAGCTGTTCACTTGCAGAAATAGCTTCTTACTTGCCTAGGAATGCAGGAAAAGAAAAACATTCTTTTGGGGTGTTTTTGTGATGTTTTATAATAGCATACTTATACAGACATTCCACAACTTTTGCAAAATAGCAACAGAATACTAATATCCTGAAATATCTCAGCACCTGAAAAGCAACTAGGGAATTGTGACTAAAGGCCATCAGCTCTAAAAATAAACCTAAAGGCACTTTTCTTAACCTACAAATAGATCCCTTGTTATACAGCCTGTTTACATCTCACATGATGATCAAAGCCTTATAGGAGAAACCTAATTATTTCTTTAAAAAGGAGAGTCAAGTGAAGATAATTATAAACTTTCTAAGGAAACTCACTGTTGAAATGCACTTCAGCATCTACTGTGCTGTGCCAAAGTGTGTCAATGAAACTCAGGTAAAGGTTTTCACTTTTTTTCAGTGATTACTGTATCTCCAAATGGGAAACAGCTGAAGCCACTTTCTTCTCAGGAACAAGCTGTTTGAAACAGTTTCCTTGGTTTTTTTTAGTTACTTGTGGCCAAGGAGTGACATTAATTCTGCCCTCAGCTCCTATACTGAGATTCCATTCACAGGAACTCACTTAACAGCTCGTTTACATGGAGCATGCACGACAGGGGAAACCAACCTAAGATATCTATTTCAAATTATATTTATGATAAAGCACATAATGAATGATTTACAGGCATTAAATATTATATACTTCTAGTTTTGCATGGGAGTATTCCTTGGGGATTTAAACTAATTTCCTTCAACTTTAAAATTTAAGTTGTTTTAACTTTTATGAATTATTCTAAACACTTATCTAAACTATGTCAGAGCCATAGAAAATAGACCCAGAGATACAGAAAGACTCACACATCTTTTCCTTATGCCTAAGTCCCAGCACATAGTCGTATAATCAACAGCTGTTAATTTTCCTCGGGGTTATGTCACTTTTACTCGTATATTTTGATGACACATAAACAGCTTAAAGTTCTTTCTCTTTTTTAAGTGGCAGGGTGCTGCACTTTTCAGCAGAGAATAAAATTGGAAAGTTTCAACAATAAGGAATATTTCTTAAGTCACTTTTTCCTCTTTTCCAGACTGAACTGGTGTTTGTGCTCAGAACATTTATCTGGCTTCAGAAATGAATACTGCTTGATCTTATCATGCAATTTTAAAAGTGTGGTGGGCTGCTAAGAATCTACACATATAAACAAGGAATGATACTGAAGATTATACTTCCATATGACAAAATTCTGGTATCTAATGACATCTATTGTTTAGTAGTGAAAAAATTAGCAATCTTTGAAGCTGTTTTATTACTTGAGATTATGAATTTTAACATTTATAACTGTAATTTTCCCCTGCAGCCATATTTTCAGATGCTATCACAGGGAATTATAAGAGAAAAGTACTCACTTTTTAGGGGTAATGTCACCTTTATCCATAAGAGCCAAGGGGAAAAAAGGCACTGTTAAAAATCTTTCCCCAAATTTCCCTCCTTGACAGAAGGACAGCGTGACATAGCATGGATAAATTCTTAACTAAGCTATACTATGTCAATAAAATTCCAATTTAATGGACACTGAAGCAAAAAGGCATTGAAGCTAAGTTTGTAACTCATTTTGCCAAGAAGTGGTTGAAAGAGCTTAAGATATCTTTGAATTGTTATCAATGTCCTTTTGTCTAACAACTGCACTTCTTTTTTTCTCGTGGTTACAACTATTTGGTCATTCATTGATTTTTTTAAAGCTTGGTTAATTACAATGTGTTTGTGAAAGTAGCAAGTTTAGGCTAAGGTAGAGAGAGGCTCTTCTATTAAACAGGAGAAAGCAGAGAAAAAATTATTTTTTGAAAAGGAATGTATGCTTATCATCAAGAGAAGAGGTCTGGAAAGAGAAAAAGAAATTAAGGAAATTTTTAGTTCACATTTAGAATTTTTATAAGTCAGGACTTCCTCCTTACTGTTTGAAATCTGAACAAACACAAACACACACATGCACACACACTCTCTCTCTCTTTATTAAACTAATCTGATTTTTCACGTAATTATTGATGGAAAGTGGTGGAAAGGACATTTTGGAGGAAATCTACTATTTTTGTGGGAGAAACTGATAGAAAATAAGAAGTGAAACATGACTATGAGACAGAGGTATTGTGAGAGTACAGGTCATCTGCTTGCAACGTCTATCAATTATTTCTTAGGTCACGTGGTGGAAAAGAAAGTTGGCAGGAAACATGGAGAATAAAGTAGAAGGCCTTATTTCAAAAAATGGTTTGTAAGATGTTGTTCCAAGTCATTGAAAGGTGAAGGGACACGATAATGAAGAAAAAGTGGTAAAAATTTTGCAGTTTGGTCTTCCACATATTGTATGTAGAGCAGATATATTTGCATCCATTCCCTTCTCAGGCTGCTGAACCTTCAAATTTCTCTGGTATCTAAATTTCCTTTCACATCCTTAATGACCCATCATATGATTTGTACCTATCCTACCCTAGTGTTTTTTCATACTTTGTGCTGTTCACAAACTCTGAGTGCAGGCAGGATGTGCAGTGCTGCCATACCATCACAGTGAGTACTGAATCTGTTTCTGACAATACTGAATCTATTACAAAGTGCTGAACACTTTTTCAGTCTTCTCTGTATGAAAGAATTTAGGACTTCAGTTTTGCAAACACCACCCTCAATAGGCTCATGAGAGTTTATTAACTATCCAGCTTTAGGCTAAATGAGCTCAGGGAAAACAGGAAACCACACTTAAGCCAATGTAATAGAATAAGTGTAAGACTGCTTTTCTGTGAGCATGAGACGTGTCAGAAGGTACTTGTCAGGGAGTCCAGCATATAGCCTGTGGCAGTGCATCAGTCCACCTGAGTGGATGAGCAGAAAGCACACCTGTTAGGAGAGAAGGAAGACAAACAGTGGCTGCTAGCCACTTGGCCCATCTCAGAGTTCAAAAGTGGTTGCTCTGTGGGTGTTGTTCAGGATGGTGTCCCTGAACACCTCTCTCATCTCAAAAGGGAGAAGAATATGCTAGGCAGTGTTGCTTCTTCACCCACAACAGGAATTACAGGTTCTGCCTGGACAAGTCCATAGGGGTCCAAGAAGCCTCTTGTCCCTGTTTGTCCTGTGACTGTTTGTCACAGAAATAGTGTGCTACAAGTTCAGTGAAGAGACTGATATGTAAGTGCTTTCTACCCAGTGCAAGGTATGGGACTAGGTATGGACCTAAAGTGGAGTACAGTCTAGGTACTTGCTGGATCTGCTGGTGGAGCCACAAAGGCCTGTGCAGTGTGTATTGCACCAAGAGGGGCTGGATGTGCCTTCAGTGTTTCAGAACTACTACAAGGACCTATGATGTTAATGCAAATGGAAAGGTCCAGACTGATGCAACTACTACTGTCTTTGGGAATGTTTTCATTCCTTTGTACAGCTCTCTATATTTAAAATGGGGCTGCAATTTGTTTATAGACCTCTTATGGTTCACTGCACTGGTTTACCACTCTTTTGAGAGTTTCTGAATAGGAAAGGGGCTAGGGGATGACATCAGTATCTTTGTTGGTACACCCAAAAGAATAAGAGAATCTGATGGAACCAAGTATTCCCCATGTCAGCTAAACACTTAGTAGGTAATCTCTGCTTACAAGTAAAGGTTTCAGCCAAATCATTATCACTCTTTAGAAAGCACAGTGTAACTCAGGATGTTCTTGGCCCAGTTAAGCAGTCATGCCTGCCCTAGCTCAGCGGGAAGGTTGAAGCCAGAATGGGTCTTCTCATCCTTGTAATATTTAAAATAAACTACATCTTGAAAAGAGATGTTTTAGCATTTGTTAAGAGGCTGTATTTGAACTGCTGAGCAGTAAAGGTCTTTTAATACTTTTTCTCCTCATCTTTCCCTTGGAATTGTTAGCTAGGAACACACAACAAAGAGAAGATATAAAAAAATCCTTCAACTTTTCTGTGAAGCAGCAGGGTTGCCAAAAATTCATGCTCAATCCACCTCCCAATAATTCTCAGTAGAGCAGTTTTATTATCACCGATCCCTGAGGACAATGGAGTTGAGACTAAGGTAGTTACATAGAAGCTGTCCCTCCCTCAAGGTGTCTTCAGAAATTTCTCACTCAAGAGAAGTAGGACTGTGTGACCAGAGGATCAAGACAAAATGCACAGCTTCATTTGGCTCCATGCTATGGATCTTCCTAGCCCCAGGATTTGTTCCTCAGACATTTAAATTAACATAGCATTAAAAGATGACAGGATTATGTTCTACAGACTCATTAACACATTCCTCTGGTGCAATGGGAGGCAAGGTATGCTTGAATATTCAACCACCCGAGGCACCTACTAATGTGACTGACACCCCCTGCAATGTCTCAATACATTAAAATATTACTCCTATTGAATACAAGTTTGCAATTTACATGCAATTTTTCAAATGTACTGTGAAAGTATTTATCTTTTCATTCCACCAAGTAATTCTCAGGTTTGTGATGGAAGAAGAAGCACTTTTCTCTATGAAGCTGCTGTTAAATTGTAGTAGTTTCCTCATTCATGTGCCTGTCCCTTCTCTCATAAGTTTCTTACCTAACTCCCATGAATTTAGCAAAGCAAACTATGATACTTCAGGATTTTCACTTTTTTTCCCTTGATGACTTTGCCTGGCTGCTGAACTCAACAGCCCTTTAAAGGCATTGAGGGCCTGAGAGGCATTCAAGCTTATTGTTAGAAAGCCCAATGGAAAGCTGATCGCTGTTCCTCATTCAGGTTTTGAATACAAACAGCTCCATAGTTGTGTTTGTAAACACAAACAACTGTAAAAGCAACTGTCCACCTCTGAATCTCTATTAAGCCTACAAGCAGTGGAGGATGCAAAAACTTGGAACCAAAAGATACCAGCTGCAACCTGCACTTACCTACAAATCATTAGGTGACACTCTCCCCTCTGACTGAGTACTAGAAGAGCAGAAAATGAAGTCTGTTTTTGGAGCAGCCATTGTTTTAAAAATTCTGAGATACAAAGCTGAGATGTGTAGTTATTAAAGATGTGCAACCATATTGAAAAGAACAAGGTTGTTGGGCACAGTATCTTGACCACATTCAAATAGAAATGTTCTCTATGCCTAGACATACCATTCTGGCCTCAGGTCTTTTAGATTGTACCACTGGTCATCATGTAACAAACAAACACATAATACAGGAAGTGTGAAAAAGCATGGCTGTAACTTAAAGCCTAAGTACCAGTTGTTCAATATACCCACTATGAGATTCATGTTCAACCTCTAAAGATATAAACAGGCAAGAGTGCCCCTGCTCCACCCCCAAAAAAAAAAAAAAAAGTTTCTTGTAAAGACCCAAAGACATTTGAAAACCAAAAAGTTGAATATCTTTCAGAGGACAGTTTAATACAGTTATGCATGCATTTTTCTCTATACACATATGTAGATACAGTGCAAATCAATTACCGTGAGTCACAATTTCCCTTCAGTATATCATATTTTAAAGCCTAAGGAATGCATGAAACTATCTTCTCTTAGTCCTTAGGAGATAAAATGAACTATCTCCATTTTGTAGAATGTTTAAGCATTCTGCTACTGGTCAATCAGACAGTCTGTAGCAAGGCCAGGAGTTGAAGCAGAAGCAGTCTGGATATTCAAGTGTCTCCTTTCCTTATCTGTTTTTCCTTACCAGAAGAGAGCCTGCAGTACCCTCCCTATGTTATCCAAGTAGAACTTGATACTGCTTGAACTTTTAAGCCTATGTTTGAGCCCCTAGGTATCTACTGGGCTGTTTTATGCAGGACTGAGAAGGAGAGTTCTCTTGCTGCCTTTTGCTGGAAATGCTGAAATTTACAAAGTGTCTAAAATTTAAAATTCAATGGAAGCTTAGGAGTGTTGATTTTGTTGGACTAAAACTTGCACCTTTACCTATGACAGCAAAAGACAGGAGAACTTGAGTCTTCTAGTAAATTCTAATCCTGTGTTTCTGTGAAAAAGTTTTTTGATAGGTTTGTCTTACATAATCAGCTTTTATCCTGCTCTGCAACACGATCTGTTTGCATCTAGAAGACAGCATCATACTTTGGTCTTCCTTTGGGTTCACTTTGACTTTTTTAACCTTGTGAGGCTGTAAATTACACTGGAAGATTCATGGGTTGTGACCTGATGGAAACAAGGTACCTGGAAGCTCTCTTTTCAACACAGACAGAAAGCTACAAGTTAAGCTTCACAGAGGAAAATTGGATAGGACAGCAAAAATGAATTGAGGCCAATAGTATGAGTGAATAAAAAGCAGAAGGACATCCTGAGTTTGTGATATTTTTGCACTTGGCTTCCCTCATCCTACATTACTGCCTGTGATACAAATACATAAAGAGGCATAAAACCTGTGATAAAATTAACGTCTCTGCTTTTGCATTTTTCATTCTGCCATGAGTCTGTGCATGAAGTCAAAAAACTGTGGCATTGTTTGTAAGTTTTAGCCACATGTAGAGCTTAAAGATTTCTAGCCTTCATTACACACTGAAGATTTTTTGCCATGTTCCTCTTCATTTCAAAATAATGAAGGTGAGAACCTACTCTTTTGCCATCAACAGGTGCTCATTTTGCAAACAGCTGCTTCAGTTAAAGTCTTTAACACCATCCATATGTCTATCATCTGTGATGGCAGAAAGATCACATGAGCAGTCTGTAACCTCATTTACATGAATCCAGCCAGCTAAGCTTATATACCAAAAAGTTAATTTGATTATTTTGCTTGACTTTGCCTGAACTATTCACAAAAGATTTTATGCTACCAAAGGCATAGAAGTACAACATCCTGCAGCACATAGTATATTAGTAATAGCTTTAATCAGCTCTATATCTTCAGTAAAATATTTGTTTGCTGAATTTTTTTTATCCTTTGTTATTATTTATCTGACTGCAAATGGGGAAAGTAACAACTTGACTGAAAATTTGGAAGTTTTACTTCAGGCATAAGGTATTAAGAAATGTTAAGAAATGTGAATACATTGCTTTAATCCTCAGGAAATTGTAAGAGAACGCCTCACATTTTTATTTTATTTTTAATGGGGAAATGTTAACAATTTTTAAGCTGCAGTAAATAAGCCTTTATGTAACAGTGAAAGTTCAGCATGCTGAATTGTCTGCCCATTATCTCAGTGGGCTTTTCTTCCATAACACACCTTCCCCCCAGATTTATAAAAGTATGTATGATAAAGACTACTTTTCGAACCAAGCCTGTATAGACTTTAATGTTCTTTTAAAAGTTTTCTTGCTTCTGGTTTTGGTTTGATTTTGGTTTTATGGAGTTTTGTTGGATTGTGTGTTTGCTTGTTGTTTTGTTTGGTTTTTTTCATCAAACATTGGGTCCTTGCAGTTATAGACATCCAATATCCAAGGGCAAAACCACTCCATTGGTTCTAATGCTTCTTGAAATTAAATTATATAGGCTTATGTTAGAAGGCTGAAAAAAAGTTTGAAGAGAGTAAAAAAAATACATATAATTAAATATTTCAATTATTTTAACTTTGTTAGTTTTAGGCTTTGAGCTGTTATTCAAAAATTCAATGTTTTATAGTTTTGAAAGTCAGTTATTCTTCTTGTCAGCAACATAAAACAATAAGGAGGAGATATATTTTTCTGACTGGCTAAATTAATTGGAATTATTCTATTAAATTGTCTGTTTGGCACTACAGGTATATACACAGCTTGTACAATGCAGAGTTGGGAACTGATGTGTGATCAAACATCATGGCTGTGGTCCTCTTTTGAATTCAGAACCATAAGACCTGGTTATTCAGTGTACAGCAGTGGTTTTAGTGGGTTCCCTCTGCAAGCAGTCTGAGTTTATTTTTGCTAGTAGGAGAAGCAAACAGTATTGAGGAAAAAAATGTTTGTGTTTGGGGACAAACCATTAAGTTTGTTCATATGTGGTAAATAATTTGCTTTTTTTAAAGAATATAGTAAAAGATATGTTTTTGGATTTCTGCACCATCTTTTCACAAAGACACTTGGAGTTAAATTCTGAATCAAATTAGGCTTCAGGGTACCTTGAATATCCTCTACAATCTGACTGGAGAAACTACAGTTGTGATGTTTAATGCATGAAGAGAACAGCTTTTCCCCATTCACATTAAGAAGGAAAATTTTTTTAAAATTACAGAATTTTACATAGACATATGCATATAGAAACATATATATATGTATGTATATATTATGTGTATAAATATGTATATGTATGTATATAAATATATGTATATTTATATATATGAAGAGATAGATATATATGCCTTCAGTTTATATATATGCACAAGTTTATCCCCTCCTTTTGTAAGGAAGGAAAGAAAAAAAGATTAAGAAAAGGACAAGGGAGAAAAAAAAACAAAAGAAGAGAAAAGAAAAAACAAAAGTAATGCCTGCCTGCCATGTAATTTTTTTTCTCCCCACTGATGTAGCATGATACTTCCTGTATTTGCCATCCATTTCTTAAATATAATAAGTAACGTTCTTACACTTGTAATAAGAGAAAAACCTGGATACTATTTTGTGAATTTAAGAGAAATAGTGTATAACAGATTGGTAATTAAACCTTGCCCTGACTGACCTGGCTCTTTAATTAGCAGGTTTAACTATATTTAATAGAAGTGCTCTAGTACAAAGTATTAAGACTAGCAATATATCATTTAGACATCCCAGTGCTTTTATCAACTTTAAAACAATGCTTGTTTAATTCTGGAAAAAAAAAGTGCTTCTCTGGTTCTTTATTCATCATATGATCATGTGTCCTTCAGGTTGTGTGAAAGCGTACTGTTTCTTCAGGAATGGTGTGACATCCTTATTCTTTCAAAATTTCAATAAAACATTTATATTGTTAATGTTCAAAATAGCCTTTCAAATATGCTTGCTAAAAGGCAAGATTTGGCTACTTTCAGATGACCAAATATTTACCTTATAAAGCATTTCTGTAAATTTGGTGAAGCTGTAGAATGATCAACATTATTTTCTGGGAATAGAGGTTGTAGAAACTCAGAGTGTAAAAGAGATGTTTGCAATTTTATGTATAAAATAGCACAATGTTCACAAGAGGCCTTTTTCATCTTTCTTATTGAACTTGAAAGATGAAAAACAAAAAATAATTCTATAGAAATATAGAAAGAAAATTTTTATTACTTAATTATACTCGTACAATGGAAAAAAACTCAAAGACGATTGTGATACATTTTTATTTATTAGAAATGCAGTACTGATTCCTGCCTGATACTCCACACCCTGGTCCTATAAAAGAGCATTCAGCTACCAGCTCAGAGTTAATTTTACTCCTGTGTTTTTATTTGTGTCCAGCCATAAAAAAGTAAGAGAAAAGAGTAAGATAGTTACTTCCTTATATACTGTTTAACAGAAGAATATGGTCATTCTGTTTTTCTGAAAATTTTCTTGGATGAATTTTCAGATCTGTTATCACATACTATTTCTCGTTATGCATAGTTAATCCTCAATGCTTCCTATTCCTAACAGCATCGTTTCTTAAAGGAATTGTACTAAATTATGGACCTCTTCAATCTTCCACCAAAGAAAAAAAAATTAGAAAGGAAAGATTATGGTTCCTGTCTGGGCTCTAAGTCTCCAGCTGTCAGTACAGATGGAAAATTCTTTGAATCTTTGCATGGCAGTCCAAAGAATTGTGAATTTGTAGTCAACTTTTCCTATTTCCTTACTCAGTCACCCTTGAACAAAAAAAAAGGGAATAAAAGAAAAAAGAAGGATATTTGGTATTTTGTTTCCATGCCATTGTGGCAGATGGAGAAGAATATTGAGAATTCTGATAAATCCTTCACTTTAAGATGTTCTTTTTGAATTAAAAAAAAAAGTAAGAAAGTTCATTTTGGGTTGTACATATAGCAAACAGGAATTTGTTGGTTTCTTCAGCTTTAAGTCATATGGATATTTTCCTGAGAAGAATATATTCCATTAGAAAGATTCCTGGTGTGATGCATCAACAATGTATTTCTAGTAACCATTTCTCCTAAAAAACAGAAGAATTAACAGAAACATACCAGATAAAATAACAGAAAAATAAAACAGCTTCTACATCCAACTCACTGTGAAATATTAGTTTTGTATCGGTTTGCAAGTCATATTGTATAAACATCCAACAATGCTTAGAATCTAACATCAGCTTCTGTTTATAGTCCTCATTCCATGTTCATTACACTAAAAAGACTGTTACTGACTTAGTAAAGCTGAAAATGAAAGAAAGAGATTGTATATTGCTGTCAGATAAAATGCAGAAACTCTTGCAGTTAGTGGATTGTGACGTACCAGCAAGGAAACTGCTCTGTTGCTTTTCTGAGTATGTTTTTATTGGAACAGCATGATTTATGTGTTTTTTGGTTTTGGGTTTTTTTTGATGAAAAAAGGAAAAAAATTCATGACTAGGAGTTTTTAAATAGACCAAGTATTTAAAATATTATATCTCTTTGTTATCTAAACGTGCTTTTGGTGTATGCTTCTGTAGGTATGAATGCTTTTTTCTGATCCTTTCACTCAAATATCTTATTGAGTAACCAGTTTCACTTGAAGTCTGTCTTGGACAAAGAAGGTTTGCTTTAAGACCATGTTTTTAGCCTAACTGGTAAACTTTTATGGCCTGAAGTTGTGTGGGGGGAGGTTTAGGTTGAATATTAGAAAAAAGTCTTCACCCAGTTGCCCTCACAGGGTGACTGACTTAATATTAATTGTCTAGAATGCTGAACTTTACATATACTTTAAATAAATCAAGAAGAAAATAATAATAATAGTAATAATAACAATAATGTTACTGCAATATCTTTTGATCTATGTCTCCAGAAAGTCTCTGCCTCACTGTCAGATTTAGTAGACTGTAATTCAAATAATATAATATGGAACTAAACTTATTTTCAAATATCAAGTTTGAACATGTCACTACTGAAAAGTCTTTCTATCTGAAGTAAACTGCAAACCTATAATCCTTATATATTCTTATTTTACCTCAATTTATACCTCCTTGAAGGTCTTATGCTGTTGAGTAAGTCACACAAAGTATTGTCTTAAGATGATAAAGAAAAGAATTAATTTCAAATTAAAATTTTACAATTTCTTTTCTTTCAGATGTACTTCATAAATCTTCTCCTTGATTGCAAAATATAAAGTAATCTGTTTGTTGAACCATTAAAATCTTCTTTATTAAACCACAGTGAGATTTCTGTATTTAATGAATTATTATAGAAAAGAAAAAAAAAATCAATGTTATGGAAATGCACTGCAGCCTCATCTTAAACAACAAGATTGAAGTCCCAGGAATGCTCTGAAGCAGGAAGCTGCTTCCCCTTGATGTTGAAATATACCTGTTTTATTCTCTCTTCTTTTACCTTCCTTCTTGTTTTTTGCTGACCAGTGAATACAATAAGCTTTGATAAATGTTGTAGAATATAAAATAGTAGCAGAGTGAAGATTTCTTGTTGAATTCAGAGTTTTCATAGCTCTTCCCAACCTGTTTGTCTTCTGTAGACAAGAAAGAAAGGTGCACCTGTGTCATGCTAGACTTGCTGCAGGATTAGTTTTTTTCCCCTTTCTTATTAGTCCACTCCTTCTTAGGGTTAACACTTTTCCAGCAGCATGTGCATGCTTTGAGGAAACTCTAACTGTGGTGGAAGGATGCAAGAAGGGGGAAAAAATTTTCTTTAGTTCTAATAAAATCCCCAGTACAAAAATGAAAGTCTAGTTTGCTTAATGATGCTTTATTTGATATTTAATAGGTATTGTTCTTGAAGAAAGTTTTCGGAGTATCTCAAAAGTGAAAGAAATGAAAGAAAATAAACTCTTTATTAGCCATTTGTTACAAGACTTAAGTAGGAACTGGAAATCTAATTCCAGTGATTCTGAACAATCTTACTTTTATATAGAATCCTTTATCATTGGAGAAAAAAGTCCTCGAGAGTGCAGGAGAATACAAAACTTAAAATGTTTCTTTAAAGTATCTTTCTTCACATTATGTGGAGGTGAGTGAAATTTTTCTAGAGGAAACAAAATGCTGAAGTGCTGTCATTTTTTTTTATCATTAGGAAATAGTACTGTATTTTTCTACTTAAATGTCTCCATAAAACCACTTGTTGTGTTTGCATGTAAGTCTACATAAACCAATTCTTTTTTATCACAGATCATGAGAAAACTAATACTTATTCTACTTGAATATGTTTAATATAATTAATCCCTTTAGTCCTAGATCTAGTATTTGGAGGGATCTATTGTGTAGGCTGTTTAGCATAATTGAAATGGTACAGTGTTAGTATTTAAAAAAAACCCAAGACATATTGAGACCATACCTATTCCATTTCCCTTTGAAATAGTATGTTAAGAAATTGTGAAAGTGTCAAGGAGGAGAGCAAAACAATATTTAAAAGAAGACAGAAAAAGCACTGGGAACACAAATTAAGAACAAATCAAGAAATTTCTCTTGTCAGTGCCAAATATACCAAACAGTCTGAAATACTTGCCTAAATAGGAGAAGGAAATAAGTCTGAAGACAGTGCTTAAGTCAGAAAGGGACTTGATTACTGTATACAGAAAAAGCTATTCTATTGAAAACAGAGGGAGAATTGACTGAATGCCAAATAATTCTAATGCTGGAAAAGATTTGTAAACATATTCAGCAGCTCTGAACAAAGGGCTTTCTGCCCAAGAGGAGTTTTTTTTTCTTTACAATTATTTAAGGTGAACTTACAAAAAACATTACTAACATTTCAATGTTTAGTTTAATGTTTTCTCTTGGCACAAGGTCCAGTTAATAAGGGTGAGGGCACTCAAATATTTTCTAGATTACAACCTAATATGCAATCAAAGGGTCAGCATAAAAAGTAGTTTCAAATGCATTTCAAAGAGCCATTTCAAATTCTCTGCAGTAAAACTGCAGAGACTAATATAAAGAAGCAAACGGTTGACATAAAATATGTAAGCTATCCAATCCTTTAAAGAAATCACTTTTACTGTAGGTCTATGACTATTAAACTATTTAGAAAATTTCTTTGGTTTTTAAGATTTCAGATTTGGGCAATAATGCTTCACTGCCCAGGGAGATCTTTGCCACTCCAATGTGCAGGTCTACTGTGGATAAAGATGTAGGACTACACTGGGAAAAGTTTTATGCAGTTCTCTGTAGCTCTATTCTGCACGTCTAGTACAGACTGGTATACAATACTGTAGACCATTATTTGACTTAGAGAGCACATTCACTAGGAATGCTTTAGACAGTGATGTGAAACCAAGTGGAAGTGAGCTGTATAAAGAAATATTCACAAGTGAAGTTAGGAAGCACTGACTGTTCAACACTTTTGGGAAAATCCTTCAAAAGCTTGTAATTGAAAACATATTGGTAGTTTGTGATCATGGTTAGGAAAGATGATAAATACTCTTTTTAAATCCATGCCATAAAATGCCATGACAAGTTGCTATTACTAATATAAGTGTGTCTGTTGGAATTAATTATTTCCACCATGTATCAATGCTATGAAAGCCTCATATAAAAATTGCAAGTAGTTTAATTGAAACAAATAATTTCAAGTATAAAACACTGATCTAATTGAAATGTTATATCCTCTCAAACTATGTCAAAATATGTTTGTAGAGTCTGAGACTGCTGTGTCTCTGCTGAACCACGTACACAGGCACGAAGCAATACTAACCAAATGTGTTACACACTCACTAGCGAGAGGTATGTGGGCATTTACCATTGCCATTGGCTGACTTCAAAGTTAAAGGCAACTCAAGGAGCCACATTTATTCCATTTTGTGTGATCAGTCCTTCAGAACTTAAATTGTGCTTATTCCACAGGGGCAAAGTGTTTAATTTAATAAGGACCATCTCAAAATTCAGGGTTCTTTTTATCCTCTCATAGGGAAGTCTGCCTTTATTTCTTAGCTTCTCTCACCCACCTTTGTATGACTTAGGCAGCAAAGGATGCTTGTGGAAAGATGTAGACATCCAAAGTGAATAACTTGAGACAGGGGACTTGAATTAATAATAAGTGTCTTACTGATGTCGAATCTTCAGACTTCCGATGAAGCCCAAGTTGTCATCTAGAAACAAATACAAGAACCAAACCCACAGAGATTCCTTCCTGTAGGTTAACAAGCAAACAAACAAACAAAAACCAACCAACCAAGCAAACAAACAAAAAACCAAACAATGACAAAAAAAATTAATTTCATATCATCTTATATGGGGCCAAAAGTCTTGGTTAAACAGTTTTTAATGTAATTTATATGCAAATAAGCAAACAATCTGTGCCTTGATTTCCTAAACTAAGAAATAGTATTGACTATATTCCTTCTAAATGTCATTAACCTAAGCACTTTTGCAATACTGAAATATGTTTTTGATGTTTAGCTTTTACACAGCCATACTAAAAGCAGCAGATAAATGTATTGCTCCACAATCTCCTATTTTTCAAGCCCAGATAATTCATACCTCAGCAACAGCTACTAAAAACTGCAGATGAAGACAAATTTTATCAACAGAGAGCCAGATCAGTTATCAGATCAGTTATCCTGCTCCAAAACATTCATTCGTTCCATGAAAAAAAAATCTTGTCCCAGGCAGTTCTGGCCTTACCCACCCCCCACCCCTGAGGATTTATCTTAATAATCCTGCATTTATTGTCTTTTTAAGGGCTTTCACAGGTTTGTGTAGTAGTCCTCACTGTTAGCTCTGGTTTTTGCTATAGTCTTATTTACTTGCTTCTTAGAGAAGGTCTGAATCTTAGAACTGTTTCCTTTCCCAGAGTTGTACCCTGAATCACAAAGCTGCTGCTACACTTATAGGTTTTCTGTCTTCCTTTTACCACGAGCTTTGCTTAAAGAATCTGTGACCAGTAGCAAATTTTACAAATGGCAGTCATAACTGCACATCCCTTTCCTTACTTCTGTGCTATAGCCTTTTGTTATCTTGACATTTCCAAGGAAAACTGTAAGCCTCTTTCTTGTTTGTTCTTTCTATAGCAGAGAAAGTGGATCATTCTGTGCTGACTGCACATGTACTTCCTGATGCCTTAATTACTGTGTTTACATTTACATCCCTGAAAAAGAATTAAAGAAAAATAGCTACCCTGATCATTGTTTGGATGGTATTTAAAAAATAACAGAAAAATAAAAAGCTGCCTTACAAGAGGATGTTCCAGGTTGTGAACCTGGCAACTACATTTGAGTCAACCTGGATTATGATGATGGAATGCAGCAGAGCATTCACTGGCAAATGAAAGACACAACAACATGATATTTTGAACAATCACTGCAGGTTTTGTGTATTAAGTCAGTGAAACAGGACCAATTTTGTTCTGAGAACACCTCCTTCCTGATTCCGAGAAAGGCATCCCTTGTCTGTAGTTTTTTTTTAGAAAGCAGACATTTTCACTGTAAGAATTGCATTTAGCTGTTAATGTTTTCAAAACATTATTTTTGCAATGTTTTTCCCACTCCAATATTTTAAGACAGAAAAGGTTTTAATTGGGATATTGAAAATAATAGTCTTGTTTTCAATTAAACAGAAAACTAAATTTTGAAGCCCTTACAATATCTGTTTTCAAGCAGGTAGTTTCTGAACAGAATTAGGCTTTGTTCCTGTTTGTTGAAATGCTGAACTCATAAACCATGAAACAATCAGTCGGACTACAAATTAAATAAGGGTCTTTTTCCATTATTGTAGCTAATTCCTGAATGCCAGCTCAACACGACTGAAATTGGCTGGTAGCACACCTGTTGCAGACAGTGATAAACTATCTTTCAGCCTTTTGCCTAGCACAGTTAAGATTTAAGCAGCTGATTTGGCCAAGCTTGTTTAAAGCAATAACATCTTTTTTGCAGGTAAAACAGTACTTCATTCTGCATTAGCAATGGACTGTTTCACTGATTGTGAGGAGGTGAATACCAATGAGTATTAAAAATACATCAGAAATATTTTACTAGTCCTTAAAATAAGCACTGAACCAAAGATTTGCAATCTGCTCCTTTTCCAGTGTTCATTTGGATAGATGTTAAGAGGCTATTTTGTGTGTAAAATGCAAATTAATGTGAATAGAGTTGATACTCACAGAGTCTTTGTACAATACCTCCCCTCCTAAACATTAATAACTTATGCAACATTTGGCAAGAGCAGGAGCCTATTCCCTCCATAAAGTGTTAACATTGTTGTGTTTTTATAATTAGATAGCAAAATCCAGCAATAAATACAACTGTTGGGTGGTCTGATACTTACAATTACATGAAAAAATATGTACTTGTAAATCCAAAATCATTCCCTTCAATCTCCAGTCTCCCTGGTATTTTATCTCATATGACATTACTCACTTTGTATGATTCATTTAATAAAGTGCAATGGTTCAATTGATTATTAAGCACCTTTCCTCTTTGTAAAATAAATTTCTACAATATATGACAGACATAAAGACAAAGAAGACACATAATATTAGTATCTGAATTACTGTAAGCAATTTGTACCTGGAGCCCACGAGGCTGGATGCAGAGGGAAGGATAGAAACCCTTTTTTTGTGGTAGCTCTTGGAGTCATGTCATTTGTCAATTAAAAGCTTAGGTATGAATTGGATTTGTACCAAAAGACAATACTGGGCATGGTTAGTGTACTGGATCTTGGAAATAAATATCAGACCTAATCTAGCTCTCATAAATGTGAGTGGACAGCTTCCACTTTATTTCAGGAGGAGATGTATCAGGCTCATGCTGCTAATTTCTTTTCAGCCTCTAGCAATATTGGCCTGAACGCTAGCCCTGGGCATTGCAGAGCTCCACTGAGTGGCTGTAGGAACTCAGAGATTTGGATGTACATACTTTTGTCACTTTTGACACAGGTAAATCTATGATTAGTCTCATACAGAAAATGGTTTATCTGTAGGCCTTAGAGACCTGAATTCTTTGCTATTCAGGGCCATACCCCTTGGCAACAAAATTTGCTCCCCTTGTCTTTGGCATTTGTCACCTCTTGGTGACAGAAAATGAGTTTTACCTCATTTTTTTTTTTCTGTGATCTAGTGATTTTTAACTCCTCTACATCTATGTGTCTGACTTTGTCTCAGTCCAGATGTCATTTTTTGTGACTAGGAAATTAAAGCTCAGCTGCCAGCTTTTATGACAAGAACAGTGTTCTTTCATATTTATCCTGCATCAAAGCAGACTTTTATTTCAGGATCACAGTAAGATGCACTTATTTTTATTCCATCTAAACCAAGGAAGTATCCTACACACCTTTCCGAGAAAAAAAAAAGACCCAAACGGAATATACACACCTATGAGTAATGCTTGTTGCTTTTAGGAACTCTAAGCCAGTATTCTGAGAGGGTAAATCATGGAAAGTTTTTGTTATTGAGCAGTTATTAGCACACCCCAGAGGTGCTAAATCAAGGGAACTACCTCTTCAAAAACTATGTGATTAAGTCTCCTTTCACTCTAATCTGCACTCTTCTCACTCAGTTAAATCACCTGATTTAGCCTGCTGTGAACTGGGGAAAAATCAAGTCCACCTGTCAGCCCAAAAAGCTTTTGGCTGAGGATTAAAAATTTTATTCAAATTAAAAAAAGAAAAATTAAAGACCCCACAGAAAATATATTTCCATCCTCATGCCCATCTCACAGCACTAGCAGTTCTGCCATTAATATCAAATACAAAGTGTTTCCTTTCTCTGACAGAGAGGTAATCAAATGAAGCTAAACTACTAGGTAAATAGACATACTTTCTGCCTTTTCTGGTGTTGTAAGAAAAACAGGTAGAAGAATCCTCCTAAACTGAGCTCTGAAGGGGCTACAGAGAGGAAGCTTAATTTAGCAAACCCAAAATGAATTGAGAATGAATTAGACTGGAACATGTCATCATCTGTGAAGGCTGAATCATGTTTCCAGGCTCGTGCAGAAGTAGAAACTGAAGTGTCTAGAAGATTTGTAGAGAACTTGAATGCATCAGGATGACTGGTCAGTCACTTCCTCCCTTGTGATATCAAACATCATGTGTCACATGTCATGCTGACACTCGTTGGTGTCAGGGGTGGTGCATTTCCCTTCTCAGACACAAAGTATCTGTAAAATCAGCCTAACATGCAATAGCAACTTCCACACTTTTGCAACAGCTTCTACACCAGAAGAACAATGGATTTCTGCTAGCGTAGTCTAGCAAATTTGGTCTTTTTGCAAGCAAAAGCAACAGTTTGGTGCAATATATGTCATGCTCTGGGTGATTAATTTGCTAATTTGAGTTGCTCAGTAGAGCTTGGATTAAGTCAATTCACCACTTGAAAGGAGGAAGACTCCTTGTCCTCTGCACTCAGGAGTAACTCTAACTACAGAGGAGAGGCTATAATCTATACTTAGCATACTCCAGTCTTGATGTCTAATGCTCTTGATTAATAAAAAAAACCAAAACATTTTCCATATTTGTTTTTGCAGTTGATTATTTGCTTTCTCATTTTTGCAAAACACAGTTAGATCTGATGAAAATCAATCTAAATAAGACTAAGTTCAGTTGCACAAGATACTGATGAAGTTAGTTTAGTTTATGTCAAACCCAAAAATCTATTCTGGCTGGCTGACTCAACAAATGACAGAAGTACATACTCAGATTTCTAAAATATCCTTTGAAGTAGGCAGTGGTTACTACACGCCAACAAAAAGCATTAGAATGTTCAGCTAGAATACAGGAAGCCTAGATTCTCTTTTCATTTTTCCTAAATTATTCATGTGTGTTTTTCTAATGAGCAGGAGTAACCTCCAAACACTGTGTAAAAGACTATGGCACCACAGAGCTCTCGATTGCTATTCTACTTTGTACAGACTAAAAGTGTTTATTGAAAATATGCTTTTTGTGTTGTCAGCGTGCCTATTATAATGTAATTAAACTGGGAATTCAAGAAGAGGACACCTTATGCTCCACAGTTTCAAAAATCTAATCCCAGTATAATTTTTCAGCTGAGACTTTTTGGCCCATTGAATTAAAATTTACTAATAATTGCAAGAAAACAATTATTTTTAATAGCAGAAGTCTGGAAATGAGTTAGCTGACATATGTATAGATATCTGTTTCTTTTGCTTATAAATGCATGCATTCATATATGATCCTTGAATAATTCAAGCCAACGTGATGCAATTACATAACAAGGATCATGACAAAGCCATGAAAAAAATGGTATTCGTGTTTTATCCCTAATTCTTCATTCACTTTGCCAAGCTTAACTTGACTACCACATCAGGCAGTAAAATCCTTATCCCTGTACCAGAGCCAGAGGCATCATAAATGTCCATAGCTCTTTTGAAGAGTCATGAGTTCACCCAAGAGAGAATTTATCCCTCCACTGCTCTCATGCCCTTTACTAATGGGAACCAAGTACTCTTTCATTAATGTGACAATGAAGAATTGATCCCTAGAAGTCAGAAATGTTAGATTTATGTAAAATGGATGGGGGTTTGTACTGTCTCCCTTTTCTTTCTTTTTATTACTCGTTATTTATTCCATTGATCACTTTGAATGGTGCTCAAAGTTACGTTTACTAGTAATGGCAGAGCAGCAACTCCACTGCAGGCTCTGTGTTTTTACAGTTCCTTTTGCTTTTGTCAGCTGAGGTAGTAGCTGATACTAGAAAACCCTCCTTATTGTGGACAGTTGCTTGAAAGAACAATCATACATAATGAGTTTCAAAGTTGAATTAATCTTCAACTATTTCTGACTAAAATTCCAGGAATTAATTGTTTTCCAAGTGCATTGGGCTATATTTGCTAACACTGAACAACCTTTTGTCGGTGTTGGTTCATTTAAGAATTTCAGAACAGTGCAGCAGCAGAGAGGATAGGTTCCTTTTAGCAGCTTTTATTTGGGAGATGCATAACCTCTAAAGAGTGAACTTGGCAGTTTGCAAATAATGCAAACTGATTACATTTAACTATTACACTGAGGGTAACAGAAGTCTTTGAAGATTTTTACTTCACATTGAACAAGAGTTGATTCCAACCATGAAATATTGATCCATAGATATCCTGTGTTTATTTTTAAACCAAACATCTAAACCCTATGGCTTGTTGGGTTTCAAAGTAGAGATTTATGAGATGGGGGAATTACTCACTTCTTAAAAAAAGAAAGATATTATTCACTTTTAGTGGTAAATTTTCTTTTAAAAAACTATGCAATGTAAGTATACAAACCCAGAGAAACTGTGCTAGTACCATTTATTAAAGTAATAATCAAAAAAACCTCAGGGTGGGCTAAACTTGAGCACATGCACACCCACAGTACTGAAAAAACAGGTAATTTATCAGTTCAGGTAAATGTTCAGAACATGTGTATATATATATATATATATATATTATTTTTTTTCTGCTAACATACCAGTGCAAAAAAAGAATTTACTTCTAGGACAGGTTGCCACAACTTAAAGTAGGTGTCAGTAAGCCCTAGTCAGGTGCTTCCAGTGCTGTCTGTGAAGATTTGCAGGGTAAAGCAGCTGAAAACATAGCCCTTGTATGGATGAACACTTCAAGTTTATAAAGGTAAGCTTGATGCTCTAATGCTAACAACTGCAAAGGAATATTACATGACAGAATACTTACTACATAGCTTAATGCTGTACTGTCAACTGTTCCTTGTCTCTGGAATTTGGTGGTGCTATTGTTGATGTTTTCTTGGTGGCTTTCACCTGCTCTCCATATTACAGAAGCTTGTAGTGATTCTGTTGTCTTCATTTCTCAAATGACTTCCTGTTACATTAGTAGCCACAGAGGAAAAGAGTACTCAATAAGAGTCTAAAAAAATCAAAATTAAAGGAATCTCATTTCTCTATAGAATTAAAATTGGAAGCTTTAAAATACTTCATCTTATCTAATGAAAAAGTCCTTTGCCTTTCTGTCACGCAATAGACATCTTCAATTATTACCCCTACATACTCTTGGAGAGTATTCTTTTACTGGTAGCAATGTGATCTGCTACTGTCTCGAAAGTAAAATGAAAGGTATGTTTTCTCTCCTCTACTGGAGAGCATTAAACACATCCATGCACATGCAAAATCATTAAACCACATCTTAGGTTTTTATTCCCTATAGTTCTTTGTCTTAACAAGCAAACTTTTCCAAATACACTTGTCTTCACAATCTAGGGCAGTGAGAATCCTTTTGGTTTGTTTTCTATAGTAGCTACATCAGCATAGTAGGTTGGTAGCTGACAAAAAAACCCTGTCATTACATGGGTTCTTTTCTGTAGAGCAAAATTTATTCCTTTTTCTTGGCTTCTTTAAATTATTCACAGACAATACTGCAAGGATTAACATATTTTCAGTAGACAATACTTCAAGGATTAACATAACTTTTTGTTCCAGGAGTACATTAATCTCTGACCTAAGTCCTTTCCAAAGTTCAGAAGGGGTACTCACAATGTGTGTGCCCAGATTGAGAGTATTTAAGAAATATAACTGATGTCAGACAGAAGGTAAAATGCCTGACTATATGCAAGACCAGAGACTCTTAAGTTATCAAAGTGCTACTATTTGTCTTTCTCATATTCTTATATCTTTTACTGAAAACTTTTATGGTGGTAGTTTACTGGTGTAGACTGGGAGTAAGTATATGTGCATTTCAATCTCTGTTGCCTAACACAGGCTCCTAAAACATCTCATATACACAGTGAGCAAAGCAAAGCATGCCCCCACCAACAAAAGGCAGAGAATGAAGATAACAGAGTTAAGCAGTATCTTCATGTTTAAGTAGTACAGAGGTATCTTCTGGGGTTACCTCCTTCTGCTGACCCCATGAGATGGCTTAGAAATTATAGTCCTAACTAAAACATGGGTGAAGATAGGAAGTGCAGATGTTTACCTGTGGTACAAGTGTGCTTCCATCATTAGGTCCAGGGGTGAAGGAAACTGGAGGGAAGATCATGGCTCCTAGGTTTTCTAAGGATAGCAGATCAGACACAGAGGCCCCACGAGGATCAGAGGAACAGTGACAAGCAGAGGACCTCTAGTAGCTTCATCAGTGAAAATTTAATCAAGTGAAAATAACAGAACACTAAATCACCTGTCCCTAAAATTATCAAAGGAGGAGGATTGGACCACTGAACCTGGTTTATAACCCAGCAGTAAGAATCCATGAAAGAAACTCTCTTTGCACTAGCATGTAAAATAAAGTGAACTCCTGCCTATAGCATGCAGTAGGGAAGAGCATTTTGGGGTCATGTAAAATCTTTTATAGGACATCTTAAGGATTGTTTATGGGGAGTAGCAAGGTAGGTTAGAGAGACACAAACATGAGTAAGTAAAAGGAGATTAAAAGGGACTGATGATGCACAACTAACTAATCTATCAACTTCAGCACAGTTTATCCTGTTCTCTTCACTGAATCCCATTTCTAACTGTTTTAAGTGTGTGTGCACTCTGTGTTAGGGGTCTGTGTGTATGAGCACAGATGAACAGCAAATCAGCTTAGCTGAGGGGTGGGAGGTTATGCCGAGTGCCAGTCAAAGAGAGAGGCATGGGACTGATTGGACTGTGGGACCCAGACCAGCAGCTGAAGACACACAGCTGTAGGACCAGCAACTGGTTATAGTGCAGGTTGAAGATCATAGTGTCCTCTGTGTGTGTGCATGAAACATTCTTGATTCCATGTGAAGCAGAAAGTTTCAAAAACTTCAGCTACTCTCAGTGTAAGGTTACATTCAATCATTTAGTATCAGATCCAGCAGACAAGTTTACTCTTAGAGGCTATGAGTCTCTCAAGCAAAATCCATTAGAAGGAACATTTTTGCTCAGCTACTGTACTCGTTTGAGAATCTTATATGAACAATCAGATGGGGATGGGAAACATCCCCTCTGTCCTGGGGTCTGCTGGGTCTGGGTACCTCTAGCAGTAACAAGCCTGTGCAATTCCTTCAAGGGTAGCATTGGGGAAAACTGAACCCCACCTTGCCCTCAGGCTTCCAGCCGATACAGCTCAAATGCCACCAGTGTAATTATTCTAATTGAGGCACTGATTCAACAATGTACTTAAATATACTGCAAAAATTAAGCAAAGGTTAAACTGTGATGTGTATCGAGAGAGAATCTGGTTTTGTGAATCACAAAGAAAATATTATTCTTATAATGGTTTGTGCATATATTTGTACTTGGGATGGACATTCAGCTTGCCTCCAGCAAAGTCATCAGGTGGGCTATCTATCCTTTATGCTGGTAAATCTGGGATTTTGTTCACGGAGTAGGGATCTCCTCATTATACGAAAATATGGTGAATGATTTTAGGCACTACAGTTAACACGTCTGAGATCGTTCTCAGCTGCCAGGTCTATTTTCCTGTCTTGCTGCACTTTAGAATCTTGCTGACATTTTGTAACAACCATCTTGGGCTTATATTTTAAAGGCATTTTTTGCAGTTCTTACAACTGAAAAATACTATAATATAATGAAAGGTAAGACTTGAGAAAGCACCCAGGGATTTCAAATATAAGCCTGATAAGAGTACTTACTTTCATACTGTTTTGGAGTTTTGAATTTAAATGTGCAAGCCAGAGATTCTGGTGAACTCATTGAGACTATGTGTTTGCTTAAAGATGTGACACTGAATACTTCCCAAAGGAAATATTCCTTTTCTCCAAGGACCTTTAAGTGAAAGGAGTCTCGATTCTGAGATATGATATGCTAATACAGAAAGATATTAAATATTGATATTGATCTGACGTGGCTTTTATCCATTTTTTTGGGAAAAAAAACTATCCAAAATTAGGAATAAGATCTCTGTCATTTTTCAGAGACCAGATAAAAAGTATAGGTATTACCCCTCTCCAAAACATAACATACTACCAGGGTGTAGTATGTACCACTACCAGGGTGGTATGTCCTTTCCTGAACGACAGATGTTAGCTATGATGCTCTCACTCTCCTCCTCTCCACCTGCATTAATATGCACACATATAGATATATACACAGACACATACAACCATAATGTCATTTAAAAAAATAAAATCAGACTATTATTAAATGAAACCAAATAATACCTCTGCTAGTTCTTCTGCAATATACTCACGCTAAACTTCTACACTTTATGTAGGGTCTGTTCCTATTCAAATAGGATGCTCTTTATCTTTACAAAAAGGTAACAAGTAGACACAGCTTGAAGTACATATCAATATAAAGAACAGCTCATACACTGATTACAAGATAAAATACCATCATTAAGAGGTAGGAGACCTGCATAGGAATCGACTTATTAAACAAAAAGACAAAACAGTTCTAAGACATAATTGCTTTCAATTAATTTCCCAAAATGAGCAGAAGTCAGTAGATGTGGCTATTTAATGGAAATAATTCAGTAGCCTAGAGATTAGCCTTAATTAAATGTTTTTGTTCAATATTTTGTCCTAGGGGGCAGGAAGAAAAAGATATTACTTCTTACTCAACGTCAAACGATTTCCAAGCATCTAATCTGTGGTAAAAGATTTTTTCAATTTGTGATTATGATATGGCCTTGGCCTTTTGAAATTACCAACTTTTTTCAGACACAATGAATATTTGCCATTCACATTAATATAATATTTCAGAAAAGAAAAACAAAAATAGAAAAATCAAACTTACTAAGGTATTTAATAGCATAATCTCTTGATTAAGCAATAAAATCTATTCATGGCCATTAGGTCAGATTAGAAACAGTTTACTGGTACAGTTGCTATGATCAGCACTCAAGACACTTACCCAAGACAGTTCTTAGCTGATGGATTGTAGGAGTGCTAGAAGTCTGACAAACACATTACTATGAGAATCCATCAGCAGCACGGCAGCTCCTAAGAGAGTTATTGTAACAGTTTACGCTGTCACCTTCCACTCTCACTTTTAAAGCTGCTCAGGGCAGAGTGTAAATGCCCAGATTCCTTTAGCTTAAAGGCAGTGTGAATGCAAGGGCAGATCAAACTTTTTTTATTCTGCTGGCCTTTCTAATTTAATACAATGTAACTGTTTACAGAGAAGAAACAGGGTAGAGAGATATAGATGTCCTATCGTAGAAACAAATAAAATAAAAACTAAGGTGATAAGTTTATCTTTTCCTCTGAAACTGTAGAGTAACATATGCGTGATGCAATAAATTTCCAAAATGAAAACTTTCACACAGTATGGCTTATCTGCTTAAAAGAAATGAAACGTGCTGCCCGAGTGTTCTTTAAATTCTGCTCTGTTTTCAACTTTACCGCGAACACAGAAATGAGGAGTTCAAACTTTGTCTTGCTTAATTTTCTTCACAGAAAAGAAAGGTGACAAGGAATTTTATTTCTCTAAGTACAGGCTGTGCAGCTAACTTGTTTTCAGAGGGCAAGACAACAGGCTTTGTTACTTACCAACCCACTTCTTATGTGAGAGACCTCTTGCCCCTTATTACAATAGTAATATGTAGCATTTAAATGAGATCATTATCTTTAATGATTTCATAGTTATTAATCTGTGACATTAATATTCATTGGTATATAGTATGGATGTGATGCAGTAATGAAGACCTAACGAAGAATTTTTTCTGACAGAAGCTGTGACACAAGTTGATGGCATAGTTCAAATTAGATATTAAGGGATGCTGTAACTCAACATTAGGTATGGCACCAGGTTGTATTTAGGTCAAGATATGTACTTCTTGACTTTACTGAAAAACTATCAATTAAAATTACAGATCTAGTCTCTGCAAATACAACTACACTTGACTACTATTCAACACTTTGGGAATTTTTCTTCCAGTTCCTCATTTTGTTTGGGACAATTTCAGCATTGACCACCACTTTTACAGCCTAATTAAATTTCCAGGTTATTTTAAATTAGCTATTTTAGTTTTGTTCTCTTAAATCTACAAAAAAGCTGATTTTTTTTACAATTTTCTATTCCTACAAATTAAGCTATATCCTGCAGTATCTATCTGTCCCCTAATATTGTAGAAGTTCTTATTCTTTTGGGTTTGATTTCTTTGTTTCTTGTGTACCGGGGGCTCCAATGACTCTCCCATAACTTGTTATTTGATTGTGATGTTTGAACTGACTCCATTCTATAACTTTTACCATCATACTGATGGTGCTTAAATTTCTTGTATGCCAAAATATTTCTGACATCATCTCTATCATCTCAATTCTGAAAATGTTGGATGTCTCTAACACTATCCTTTCTGTCATTCAGGCCTGTAACTGACCTTGGTTTTACCTGAACTTTGCCTTTGCCAAATATATCTATGTGATCTTTAAGTATTTTTGATCCATCTGCCTTAAGACTTCCAATATATGAAATTTCTTCTTTATGTGATACCTTTTGCTCTATTAGAACTGTTTCAAGTTAGTGTTTCTGGTATCACACGCACTCTTGACCTTAACTTGTCTTTATGAAGTTTTTTTACAAGATGTGGAAAAAGCCACTCATCTCCATGAGGCACCTGTTGAACACCCATTTCTCTCCTCTCTAAGCACACATTACTCTGAAACTAGAGTTCCCATGACAGCTCTAGCAGATGTTTCCAGCTTCACTTGGTATTCAGTTGAGATTGAATTTTGCCTGAATTACAGGCAAACAGGAACTTCTAGTACACTTTTTCCTAACATATTCTGCTCCCATTATATCCCAAATAGCAGCCCAAAGCTGCAACATTCTTCAGGGCTGATATGTGCCACATCAGTCTTTGCCAAATGCACAGAGCATCTGCACTGTCATTTGCCTTACCTTGCTACAGACCTGACACTAATGATTTGCATCAAAAGGCATCTGAAAAGACAGGAATGTATTTTTCCATTAATGAATGCTAGAACCCATGAGATTAAGAAAGCAGAGGAGTTGTATCTTTGTAGTTTTTTGGTTGTTTTTTTTTTTCTTCCTATTCTGTTGTGACCTTTAGTTCTGCCTTTCTTCTTTTAGAAGAACTCTGTGGATAATAAAATAAAATAAAAACCCAAACAAAACCCCAAAAAAACTCCCACAAAAACAAAACCAACCAACCAAAACAAACAAAAAAAAAACCCACAAAAAATCCCTCAAAACAAACGAAACCCCAACCAAACAAAAAACCAAACACACACAACCCACCCCCCCAACCAAAAACCAAAAACCAAACCAAAAACAAACCCAAACAAAAAAACCAAAACCAAACAGCAGACACTATACACTTGTCCTTAGATATAAAGTTAGGGATATAGAAGTCACTTTAGGGGCAGGACTGGAAGATTTACGTGTACCCAGATATTATTTTTATGGACACATCACTGTATTGGTAGCAATGTTTTACTATTTTTATAAAATACTCACCACAAGTTCCTGCTTCTTTGAATCAACTGAACAAGAAATCTTCAGAGCTGGAGAAACTGGTTTCCTCCCAGGCAGTAAGTGCTAGACATGTGCATACCACTAGAGGACTGACAGGAGACTTCCCTTTCTGGCATCTTCATACTTAGTGAACACACACTCTCTGTCTTCTGTCTTTTTAGTGAGACACTGACAGTGGTGTAGAGTGGAAATACTGACCACTGGGGCATATATAAGGGCAAAGGATGTGCTGACGTGTCTTTAGAAAAACTTGGGCACATCAGTTAATGCCAGGCCTGCTTTAGTCAGGTCCATGCCACCCAGAGGGGTAGAAAATCAGCCCCTACAGCACATGCAGATTCCTCTGCCATAAGAGGTTGGTAGTATAAGTTGAAGCAGAGGCCAAGTACACAGTGTCAGACAGATGGTATGCATGACTGGAACAGTGACAATACAGCTGCTTTAAGGAGAAAAGTCAAGTCCTAATGTCATACTATAAAACCAGACTATAGATAATTTTTGTCCTGAAAGAGATGTAATCTCTATTACATCTAACCAGATAAGGAATTAATTTGTACTTAAAAACATGAGCTCAAATCTTTATTGTTACTGGATACTGTTGTACTGTTGTTACTGTCTCCAAATCTTCAGTGTGTTGTACTCCTTAGGTTCTTAAGGAGTTTTTAAAGATTCAGGTGTGTCTTCAAGCCCAGAAATATTTTTGAAAGTGAAGATAACGTTTGAGTTGAAGACAATCTTTGACCCATACTTCAAAATGGACTTTAAATGGTCTCTTCTGCTATTCCTCAGCTTCTCTGTAAATGTTAATGTTAAATGTCATAACATGTTTTTTGAACTTAATGCATCAAGTGCTTTCTGATGCTTACTTTGTGAAACACAGAACTCCTAAATTTCACTCAACTTTATTTCATAGCCATTTACATGGTAATTGGCATTGTATAATACATGAAACACAGTTCACTGAGCTGGAATCTAGTTTTCAGTATGGTTCTGACATATATTTTATTATTAAAATGATTTTCAAATGCCCTTTGTGTATTTGTCTAACAGCTTTTCCACAGAGACAGTATGAGCTTCAGCACTGCAAGGGAAGATATGGTTTTGTGGCATCCTACATGATTTTTTCCCCTTGACCTCATCTTTCCTCATGGTGGCACTTAATACAGCACAACAAAGGAGACATAGTCCAAAATTTTAACACTGCATAGCACAGATTGTTGCTCTCCTTACAGGTCTTTCTTTTCCCCTGAAGAACTGAATACAGAAGAACCATATAATGACTGACTTCAAGAAAAATCTCATAGCTTCTGAACATTGAATGTAGTACATGAATAACTGATTTTTTTTGCTGTATTGGGATTTGAAAGGTGGAGTGTACTTACATAGGTATTGTGTCAAGCTTGTGCAACTTTTTTTTTATATTTTAAAATTAGGGAAACTGCTATAAATCAAGTAAGTGCTAAATATTTTTGTTATCTTCCTTTTTCTGCAGTCAAAAAGTATGTATTGTAAAGTAAATAATCTTTATTTTCCCAGGTTTCTGTCTTCTGAAAATGAGATGATTGCTATCTTTGCTAATAACATGATTGCCATCTGTTCTGAAGAGCTATAAACTAGTAAGGAAAAGGAACCTGAGATTTTTGTATAGTTAATGGAAATGGCCTCTCAGAGTTTTCCTTATTGCTCAGCCTTCATTGCCTACAAAACACTAAAGAAGATCGTATTTGAATATCAGATGGTGAGAGGAAAAAGCTTTTCTGCACCTTGCTCTCCTACTACTAGTTCTGCTGGGGGGGAAGAGGCAGTTGTACATCCCTTGTTCATCTGCCCTTCTGAGCATGAAACTCTCTTAAGCAGAGGAGCTGCCTTATTGCTCTTCATTTGGAAAAGACTTTGAATTACATTTTTGGTATATGATATTACTGCCAGTTCAAGATTCCAGACTTAGGACAGAATTATCTGAAAGCAGCATGTATAAGATTTCCAGTGTTTTATTTATTTATCTATCTATTTATTTATTATTTATTTCTACTTCCCACTCTCCTCAAAGCCTATGCCAAGTTATTCAGGAGTGGAAAGTTCAGAACTGAAAGTTCTCAATCTGGCAAAAACTGTTGGATTTTTATCAAGCTGATGTATTGGGTCCTCTAGTAGTGAGTCTTAGTATGTTTGTCTAGATCAATAAACAGTTCTAGTTCCATTCCCAGGTATTAGCTTTATTTTTCTAATCCCTTTATGACAATGAGACTCTAGAGCTGACTCCTCAGACTTTTTTGGAGCACACCACCTCACTTTCCCCAGTTCACTCTAATTAATGCTGTTTAGGTAGATTCCATCCATGATGATGTTCTGCATTTACAGTTTAGAAACTGACTCAAAACCTAAAAGGAATACTCAGTCATAATTACTTTCCCAGCTTTAACTCTGTGGACAGCTATAACAGACTTTATATCCAAATCATTGGTTGGAATTGTACTGCTAAAGAAATACATTATTCTCTTTTCTGAGCCCAAGTGACATGATGATACATGTCCACAGTACATTACATTCAACTGTAAGTCAGTGTCCCATGTGCTGCTCTATGGTCCTAATATATAAGTAATTTTTGTGAGTAGTTTTCAGTCCTGCAATAATGTGAGGATAACGTTTCAGCTTAGCAGAATGTTGAAACAAAAGGGAGGGCATGCAGTGGTGTGCTAAGATAGCAAGATACTGTTAAAATACACTAACTATAGAGCAAAGAGAAGCAAAGCTGGTGCACACTTGTCCTCTGTGCCTATTGGGTACAGAGGGTATCCCATTCATTGGCCCCCATGGGTGCATGCTCTTGTGTGAGTAATGTCCAGGCGCTATCCAGCAGAAATCTAGCTTGCTTCAACCACACTTGTGCTTTGTGTTAGAAATTAGATTGTAGGGGTGATCAGCTCCACAGAGTGATCAGCTTCACAGCATTCAGCTGGGTCCTGTTTGAAATGTAAGCACTGAGCCTGTCACCTGCCTCAGTGCTGCAGTATCTTTTGATGGCTGCTGGCTCCTCAGGCGTCTGTGTGTGTGTCGCTGCTCAGCCTGGGATCCTGGGCTTCCCAGTGCCCTCCTGACAGCACATTATGGCCACTGCATGCCTGGAGGAAGAGAGGAGTTCCCTTGTGTAGAAACACAGAGTGTGGAGAGAGAAGTCAAGGTGCTAGACTTTCTCCCTGCCCTGGGAACAGACACAGATGGGGTATGCCCCCAGAACCAACAACCGAAAAACACATCCAAGCCCAGAAGGGGAGACACTGTCACAGTAAATCAGTGTGAGCTTGTGCAGATTTCTTCCTTGCCCACAGCTTCCCATCTTACTCTCTAAGGCCCTTGGGTTTATGTCCTATCATGCACATTTTTTTCCTTGCTTTGCCCTAGTGCATTTTCTACTGCCATTTCCTTTCCCTGTAGAGAAACCAGGGGAGCAGCAAGTCCTAGATTAAGCTGACTCATTACTCCAAGGTCTTTCTACTGAACAATGTTGCATTATTCATTTATTTCTATTCACACTTGTGACACACAAAAACTGAAAACCCTCAGAGATCTTCTGAGCTGTGGCACTATCTATAATATTAGTAAGTCTCTGTAAGTTGCTTAAAGGTGCGTTATGAAAGACATTCAAGTTTCAAAAGTTATTAAAATTACTTCTCCACAGTTTGTGCTATGTGCTTAGTATAAATACAAATGCCACAAGGGGCTACAGAAATGTTGGCAGAAAGGGCTACTCCTTTTATTTTCTCTAATAAAGTTAAAATACTGAAACTTTTCACTTTTAAATCCATTCCTATGCCTGTGTCTCATTTTCTTTCCTGTTTGTTGAAATAATTTTTTTGTTTACTAAAGATGACATGTGAGCATGGTTCAGTGTCCCTCCCCATCTCTGACACCAGCAACTCCTACACTACTGCCATGTGACTCTTCTCAGGGACTCGGACACATCCATGAGGGCAACCTTTCCTTGGCATCACATCATTTTTTTGGATGAATTGTTATCATTGCTTAACTGTGAGTGGATACTTCTTTGGAAAAGAAGGGCTTTCAGAAGTTCTTATTTACTAAATTGTTGAACAATTTGAACCTATCAATTTTTCTTTTATTTCATTCCACCAAAAAGGCAGTTTATTCAGAATTTCTTACTCTACAACTGCTGAAAGGACATTATAAAAAAACCCAATATTTCGTCTTTTCTCATCACAATTTGTGCTGTTGTTGTACTATTCTTGCTCTCCAGACAAGGATTTGTCTTTGCTGCTTTGGGAATTTTTTCATGGATTGGCTGAGCACAGTCTTTGTTTCCTAAATTCCAGGATGGCTCTTGTTCTGTCCTAGCATAACCCTATGATGTACCTCTCTGAAGATAAAAGTTATAGTCATGCAATATGAGAAAAATCTAAAGATATGGAAAAGGTTCTTAGAATGTTTATTGATGACTAGCAAACAACATCTTCTGAGGTGCTGTAGTTTTCTTTCTTTATCAGATCATATAAGAAAATATTGCCCAGAGATAATTATCCACAACATGATCTTATCTCTACTGTGAAAAAAGGAGAGCAGCAGCAACAGCTACAATAGCATGAAGTCTTGAAAGCAATTAGTATAGGATATTTACTGAATTCTTGGTTGTAGAGTCCTCTTTTTCTTAATAACTTGGTGGGAAGGAAGAAAAAAAAGATATTAAGGTGAGTAGGTCTGAGCATTCTTTATTTTTACTGGATTGTCTCACACGTCCATGTTAAATTTTATTGTGCATTTAATAAACTGGAAATTACGTTTGACCATCTATATGTCCAACCAAAACAGTTCCCAATGGCTGATATACTTACCTGAAAGAGGACAACATTTAGAGGTACATCTATTTGTTTACATTAATCTAAAAAATTGTTAGCTATTCAATTATCTGTGTAAAGAGAGAACCTGGGAGTAGTAACTCTATCCTAATGAAAAATTGTAATTTTGAGAAGTAAACTCTGGGTGTTATGGGTACTACTGGTAAATTAATTGCCCAGTACTTATATCCTGTAGTCAGCAAATCCTTGTTAAAATCTTTAATGTGTCTGAGAGGCCAGATTAAGTAAGGTAGCAATAGACTTAGCAATTAAGTGAGTAAATCTTATTAAAGTGTTCTTTGACTGGAAATTAAATACCCAGTAAGTTAATAGGAATGTATGATGAAGAGAATTCAGAAGGAAAACTGCATAAACAATTTGGCTGTACCTACACTTGTCATTCCAAACACATTTCTCAGCATAGTTTTAACAGTACTGGAGGTGTTTGAGAAAAAGTTCAAATAAAACGAAAGATCCAGACACACCTGCAGAAAGATAGTGAAAAGAACAGTGAAGAGATGCAAGTGTCTGAGAATTTGAAAGACTTTTATGCTTAAGGGTTTCATGAACAGCAATTATTTTTTGTTTTAATTTGGAACGTTTGTACATGGACAAAAATATTTCTGAGCTTGTAGTCTTCTAGTTTTTGGGGAGAAAAAGAAAAGACAAATGTTAAAGTAATTGGATAAGAAAGTAGTAACTTCCAAAGCTGAAGGATTTTTGGAGTACAAAAAGATTATCTGTATTTTAGCCTTCTAATTCCTGTATGCTGGACTATATTCTTAGCTGTCATATTTCAGTTAGACAATAATCTTGGCTTGTAAAGGTCAGAGAATCCAATTTATTGAAAGATGAAAGTGCAAATAATTACAAAAAAAAAAGCTTTTGTTGGCTGTGGGGCATCTCAGGGGCAATGCTGAAGCTCATGATTCCAAACAGAACATGTTACAGCATCTGTTGAACAGCAGCTGCTTCAGCATCCATTTGATCTAGGCACCATGAACTTCTCCAGCTCAGAGGCAAGAACATTAGCTTTTCTTTGGTGTGAATTCCTTCATCTTCTGTCAGCAGAGCTGTGGGTGACAGCCCTGCATAGTAAATACAGTGAACTATCATCAACATTTCAGTCATTCCCAAGGCCAGAGGCACTTGTACAGCCATTTCTCCACCAACTGTAGGAAGCTTCTGCACGGCATCTTTGGTTCTCTCCTCTGTTAATTTAATGGCCTGTTATCTGCTTTTTAATAACAACATTTTTGTGAGGTAGGCTAATTGCCATAACAGTGTTATAACTGAAAATAAACATGAGTTTTGTGTGTAAACCCGGCCTTTACTCTGTTTTCTGTATTGTTAATCTAATATTATATTTTACATAGAAGAGTGCATCGCATAGGTCTAAAATTCTGTTTGATGCTTCCAAAAAGTCTTCAGATGCTTCCACACTCACATTTTCCTCATTGTAAACCATTTATTGAGAGTATTTTTTTCTTTAGATTTTCAAATCTGAACTATGTTGTGTTCAAAGCTCAAAGTAAAGCTCTGGTGTAGAAAAGCAGAGTTAAAGAATCCTTTTAGGTCTTTTATCTATAAAGGGGAGATATCAGATAATCAGGATTAATGAATTTTTTAAATGCTCAGAAATTTTCTAGTCTGAATCACACAGGCCTTGCTTGAGGCACCAGTCTTGCAAAAAAAAAAAAAAAAGGCTATGTTTATTGGTAGCACAGTTTAAATGTAATTTTCTCTTGTCACATTGAGATAAAATAATTGCTTGCACATTCCCTGGTTACAAAAGGTTTAGTAACATTCTTGCCTGGCTTGTTGTTTGATTCTGTGGTAATTCTTTGGCAATGACAACAGCACCATATCCCCAATTTGTACAGTGTGTAAAGCATTTTTCCATCCAACAGAAAATATATCAAGGGTGTTTCATTAGTCAGATTATAATTTTCTATCTTTATCACTATCACTGATCCAGTGTAATTGCATCCAGTTATTCTGGATGTGGCTTGTTCCTTGCTCAATTTAATCAACTCTGTGTAAGTCTGAACCTAGTGTTTCTAAAATCAGTGTAATTTAAATCTAATGTTTTCAGAGGGGGAATAAATGTTATTGTGGGAGAAATAATAATAATAAAAAAAGCTTGATTTAAAAACTCATATATAAATGTCTTTGTTTTTGCAAGGTTCTTTTCCTATCCACTTGTATTTCACATTGTAAATATTTTGGAAAAGGGCCTTGATTTTTCAAATCAAGATTTTCTTTTCTCTTTTACCATCTATTCTACTTCTCACCTTTTATTGCAAGTGAAAAAAAGGAAAGAAAAAAGAAGCAACAAAAAAGGTTAAAAACCCATAAGCATTCAAAGCGTGGAAACTCATCTTTTTTCCTCACTTTAATGTTTAAGGAAACACTCTGAAAGAAGTGCAACAACAAAAAAGGGAACAAGAATGGATCTGTCCTGCTTAATACTTCTGTCAACAGCCTTGATGATAGCACAGAGTACACACTTATCAAGTTTTCAGGTGACACCAAATGGGAGGGAGCAGGAGGAAGAGTGGATATATCGAAGGGCAGGGTTGCTGTTCAGAGAAAACTCAAAGTCAGAGGGATAGGTGCACAAAGACCTTATGGAATTCAACAAGGACAGATACAAAGTCCTGCCCCAGGGCTGGAAGACCCAGTGGCAGCTACAAACTGGGGACTGAGGAGCTGCTCTATGGAAAAGGCTCTGGCTGGCACCAAGGCCAGATCATGACCTGGCAGCACCCTGGGCTGCATCAGCAACAGTACCACCCTCAGACTGAGGGATGGGATCATCCCTCTTCAGACCCCACCTGCAGTTCTGCATCCAGAGTTGAGTCTCCCGGTAGAAAAGAGACTTTGACCAAACAAGGGAAGTCCAGGGGAACACTCAGGATGGTCAGTGTGGGAGCAGTGGCCCTGTGAGGAGGTAACAGGGGAGCTGGGCTTGGTGCAGGGTCCCAGCAGCCACCTGCCTCTCCAGAGGGAGGCTGTTGAGGCCAAGGACTCAGCTTTTCTCAGGAGAATAAAGGACACTGTGCAGGAAAAGCAGGAGGTCCAAGGTGGTCCAAGTAGTCAAGAAGTGAAACAGGTAGTCTGGGGAGGTTGGGCAGTATCCATCCTTGAAGACCTTTCAAGAAGAAGCAGTGAGAAACCTGGTCTGATCTCACACCTAACAACGCTTTGAAGAGCCTGGACTCTGAAGTCTCTTCCCATCTGAGTTATACTATAATTTTAAGAAATGCAGAAAAAAAGGACCACATTAAAAGTGAAAAAAAGAAAAAGCACATTTAAAACATACATATGACCACTTGTGTTCCCACCCCTTAAAGGAAATAAAAATTAATTAATCTGAATCTTTTTTTGCAAGCAGTTGTATTTGTAAATCTCAGTGAGCTAAATATTTTTACTGAAGTGGAACAAGCCTCAGCTTACCAAAATAAATATACTGAATTTTTGAGTGAAAAGAGGTGATGTTTCTTTTAATAATTTTTTGTTTGCTTCTTTGTTTGAATGAAAAATTAAGCTGCCCAGTGGAAAATGATGATATTTAAAATTACTTCATGGATTTTTTCACAGCTGGAAAACATAAAAAAAAAATGAAATTAAACAAAGAGTGCAGAAAATGCTCTCATTTTTTGAGTGATAAACCTTGAGCTCATTCCACTGTGGAGTGCATCACGCATTGGAAAGTTAGACAGATGGTATTGAAATGATATCTTGATGATTACTTCTCACAAGTTTTTTAAATACTTCAAGTTTGTTGTTTTGGTTTTGTTTTGGTTTTGTTTTTTTTAACAGAGTATGATTTTTATGGAAACCTTCCTTAATGACTCATTTGCAAGCAAATATCTCATTTCTGCAACAGAAGTGTGGTGCTTCTAAGACAATTATCTGAATATGTGTTAGTGCTTCTAGTTTATGCAAGGATTTCACACAGACATCTACAGTCATATGAGCTCTTTCTTCTCTTCTTTCATATAAAAATATCTTCCAAGCATATCTCCTATTTTATGTCATTTGCAAACGAGACCCTTCTAAAATCACTACATACAGTCAAAAGTTAGAGGAAATGAAAAAATTAATTTCCCAGTGGAATTCTTTAGACAAATGATTTCATATTGTTACAATTTACCATACAAAGTCTTAGCATAAAATTCCATAGGATAATGTAAAATGACACTAAATTTCATTTAGTAAGGCCTAATTTAGAGTGACTGAGAGATGTCCCAAGACTTCTTGTAAACTCATGTATCCTCTTGTAAGTCTTACGATTTACACTTTTACTCTGCAAAAATCTGTAACAAAAATCTTGAAAGAAAATATCTAATTTTTTTCTGAGCACAGAGTTTAAATCCTTTTTCCAGCTCTGTTATTTGAGTTAGGGAGGAACTTGTCTTAGTGAAAAAAATAGAATTTTTTAAAACAACATGCCTCATGTTGTGTCTGTGGGTAAACATGTATCTTTGCCAAAATCTGATGGATTAGTTTTGCCTTCAAAAAGTCAATATCGCCTATGAAAAATTCTCAAAAATACTTTAAAGTAAAAGTAATTTAAAACTACCTAATATATCCTAACATCACTTTTTGAGGCTGTTAGAAGGACTAATATGACACAAATGAATATTTGTGCCATTAAGGAAATCTTTTTTAAATCTTCAAATTTCCACAGAATCACAGAATCATTTCAGTTGGAAAACACCTTTGAGATCATTGAGTCCAGCCTTTGACTGATCACTGCCTTGTCAACTAGATCATGACACAAAGAGCCATGTCCAGTTGTTTCATGAACAGCTCCAGGGATGGTGACTGTACCACCTCCCCGACCAGTCCATTCCAATATTTAATAACCATTTTGACGAAGAAATTCCTCCTGATGTCCATGCTGAACCTTCACCAGTGCAGCTTGAGGCTACATCCTCTTGTCCTGTCACTAGTTACCTGGGAGAAGAAGCTGACCTCCTCATGGTTACACCCTCCTTTCAGGTAGTTATAGGGAATGACAAGGTTTCCCCTGAACCTCCTTTTCTTTGGATCAAACAATGCCAGCTCCCTCAGCCGCTTCCATAGGACTTACCTTCTAGGTCCTTCACCAGCTCCGTCGCTCTTCTTTGGATACCCTCCAGCATCTCAATGACTTTCTTGAACTGAGGGGTCCAGGACTGGACACAGGATTTGAAGTGTGGCCTCACCAGTGCCGAGTACAGGGAGACAATCCCTGTCCTGATCCTGCTGGTCACACTATTGCTGATACAGATGAGGATGCCATTGGCCTTCTTAGACCCACTATTCCTCTGGGCAGTTTTCCAGCCACTCTTCCCCCAGCATTTAGTGCTGCATGGGATTGTTGTGGCCAAAGTGTAGGACTCAGGACTTGGCCTTTTGAAACACATGCCACTGGTCTCGGCCCATCAGCCCAGCCTGTCCAGATCCATCTGCAGAGCCTTATTACCCTCCAGCAGATCAACACTCCCACCCAATTTGGCATCATCCGCAGATTTACTGAGGGTATATTCTATCCCCTCCTCTAGATCATCAATATTAAACATGACTGGGCCCAACACTGATCCCTGGGGGACACCACTAGTGACCGGTCGCCAACTGGATGCAGCTCCGTTCACCATCACTCTCTGGGCCCAGCCCTCCAGCCAGTTCCTAACCCAGAAGAGAGTGCCCCTGTGCAAGCCATGGGCTGCCAGCTTTTTCAGGAGAATGCTGTGGGAGAAAGTATCAAAAGCTTTACTTAAGTCCAGGTAGACTACAGCCACAGCCTTCCCCTCATCCACCAGGTGGGTCACCCGATCACAAAAGGAGATCAGGTTGGTCACGCAGGACCTGCCCTTCCTAAACCCGGGCAAGCTGGGCCTCATCTCTGGGTTGTCCTGCTTGTGCTGTGTGCTCGCACTCAAGATGATCTGATCCATAACCTTGCTGGGCACCAAGTCAGGCTGAAAGGCCTGTAGGTTCCCCAGATCCTCCTGCCAGGCTTTGCAGGTTTTTTTGCAGATTTTTCTTTGGCCAGTAGAAATT
Source organism: Manacus vitellinus (assembly GCF_001715985.3). NCBI lineage: Eukaryota > Metazoa > Chordata > Aves > Passeriformes > Pipridae > Manacus > Manacus vitellinus. The sequence goes on from NW_021940813.1 coordinate 8,581,758, forward strand.
CTTTTAATGCTTTCTGATAGACACAGGATAAAAATGCTTATTTCACAAAGTCTAAATTAAATCAAAGGATCAAAGCAGTTTATTGATTTCTTAACAACATGTAAATAACTGTCAATCAACAAACAATACGTTCAGGACTCATACCTAACACAGTAGATAATTTTCAGTATTAGACACTTTCCAAATAAATAACAAACAAATAATGATAATAATACTTATGATGATGATGATAATAAAAATAAGATCCTAAACATTCTTCTATAGCTAGTCCCAAAAATTCATATCATATATGCACACGCAAAATTATGTTCACACCTCCCCCAGGGCAGGGGGCTAGCCAGTAACCCCCACCCTCTTGGGCATGAGGGCTGCCCTCTTTGCATTCTGCTCCTGTGGAGATGTGGAAGTTCCAGCAACTTGCTAATACATACACTGATGGGAAAAGATTCCTCGAGGTCACTTACTCACACCTGCAGTGGGTCCCACCTGCTGTCTGTATTTCACAGGGAGCAGCTGCTTGCCAGCTCAGGACCCTCACAGCATTAGGATGGGAGGGTACTCCCTCTCGGCTGAGCAGGGGCTGTAATGCTCCAGGGCAACTTCTGTCACTGCCAAATCAAGTCTCATTCTTGTCTTTTGCACTGCAAAGTCTTTCTCTCTAGTTATGAATTTTCGTGCTTTTTTTATACTATTCCCAGTGACTCTGTATTTGTACCAAATCCTCTTTATAATTCCCCCGTTGCTATTTAATCCAGCTGACAATCATTTTCTTCTTGAACACGATCAGTTTTGGGTGAATATTGTAAAAGCCAGGTTTCTGTATTCAAAATGTACATGCAGACACACGCATACACATACATCCCCACTGCTCACACTCTCACATTCTCAACAGAATGGGTCATTTGCCAAAAGTGAACTGTGCAGGCACCCCTGCACTGATCACCACAGCAACTGCGTGTGACTTCTCACTCTGTGCTGAGATTGTCAGCATGGACCCTTGTGGCATTTGGCATGAAGTAGTCAAATAGCTAAATTTGTGAATTAGTTAAGATATTTAATTTGGAACTAGAATTTTCATCTTTTTTCTTCTTCTCAGGAGAAAAAAAATATTTTTTACCTCCACCTATTTTACTTCATCAAGTTAATAAAAATTTCAGCAAAAAGGCTAAGAATATATTTTTTCACTTTCAAGAAAATGTGTAGAATAAATATTTCTTGACTGGATCTCTAGTCAGTTTTACCATGAAACCAGAACAAGAGCTTGCAGAATGAGCAACAACACCTTGTTGCAATTTGTCCAGTACGAGTTGCACAGGGAAGGAGCAGGGAGGCAGCCTGGGCTCCTGAAGGGGCTACAGAGACCTCTGTGGAGCCTCAATGCCTCAGCTGTGATTGGAACCTGCACTGGTTTGTTTTCACCCATAGCAGTTCTGGGCCAGGTGGATTATGGTTATTTAAATAAACAATGTGAGGAATTTAAGACATATATCTGACTTGCTGCTCTTTTCTTGTTTTCAGGACTGACATATCCAGGACAATTTCACTGCAGAAAAGAGGTCAAATGCAGTTGCAGGATGGTCTAATTTGTACTGCCTGGTGGGCCCTTCAGGTAGCCAGTAGTGAATCTGTTCATCTGTCCACAACATTTTGTTTCTGATCCAAGTGGTAGCTCTGGCATCACATAAAAATCACTTCTGAAAATCCTTGTGATTATCTCCATATCAAGAACTGAGTAGTGAAACATTTACCACACTTGACTGGAAGGCATAGATTTTTAAAAATCTTCTTCTTCAGGACTTCAAAGTACATTGTAATGACTCACCAATTTCTTTCTAGCACAAATCAAACACCATTTAAAACTCTTTTGCATGTGTATTGCTGAAGTGAGAGGCTTTCCATCACATTCCTAAGAGAACATTCCACTGTCTTAAAGGTCTTATTGTTAAGAAGATTATTTTCTTCATGTTTAGCTTAAATTTACCACTGCATTTTACCGTTAAATCCTAGTTCTATTTGCTCCATCTAATCTGTTCCCAAAATATGATAGTCCTTTTCCCTCTTTACATTGTTAGTGATGCAGGAAGTATAACTTCAGGACTAGCACATTTACCTGTGGGATTTTCTAATTCAACTAGAATCAGGACCACTTGCGAACCAGTCTACCTTATTCCAGTTTAAGATATATCATGGCATCCTATATTTGGTCTGACAGGGAGGCCAGTTTTCTCAGGATCATCTCTGTTTCATTCTAGAAAATCCCCTGTTAATAATAATGGGTAACTATCCACCTCTAAATTAAAAGCTAGACTTAGTATCACAGAATCATAGAATGGTTTAGGTTGGAACAGACACTAAGGGTCATTTATTCCAAACCCCCTCCCATGGGCAGGGACACCTTCTGCTAGACCATGTTGTTCAAAGCCCCATCCAGCCTGGCCTTGACCATTTCCAGGGATGGGGCATCAAAAACTTCTCTGGACGACCTGTTCCTGTGCCTTACAGTAAAGAATTTCTTCCTTATACCCACCTTCTTATATCTTTCTTTCTACCCTCTTTTAGGTTACTCTGGTTATCCCTTGTCCAGCGCTTCTCTACACCTTTCTTATAAGCCCTCTTTATATACTGAAAGCCACAATAAGATCTCCCCGAAGCCTTCTCCATGCTAAACAACGACAACTCTCTCAACCTGTCTCCACAGGAGAGGTTCCAGCCCTCTGATCATCTTCATGGACCTCCTCTGGCCTCCCTCTAATAGATTAATGATGTTCTTGTGCTGGGAACTCCTGAGCCAGACTCAATACTCTAGATGGGTCTTTTGAGAGCAAAGCAGGTAAATCATCTCTTTCGACCTGCTGGCCACACTTTTTATGCAGTCCAGGATGGGCTGCCGGCACACACTGCTAGTTCATAGCCAGTTTTTCACCCAGCACTATCCCCCAAGTCCCTCTCTGCAGGGCTGTTCTCACCCATTTATTGCCCAATCTGTATACTAAGGATTGCCCCAATGCAAAAGCAGGACCTTGAGTTTGGCCTCGTTGACCTTCATATGATCCACATGGGCCCACACCTCAAGCCTGTCAAGGTTTGATCTAAAGGTTACAGTCTTTCACCTGTTTTGACACTCCTATCTTTCTCATATTTTCCAGGATAGAAGGGAGTTTGACTGAGATGCAGGGAGAAGGTGGTTTGAGTCTTGATTCTGTACTTTACTCACCACTGTACTTGAAGTATGAAGCCTGACATTAAAATGAGGGAAACATACCAAGAAAGCAGGGCATAAACAGTGGTGTCCATTTTACAGAGCTTGATTGTACATCTAAATGTGCTTTTATAACTAGTGATTAAAGAAGAAAAGAATGAGTTAATTAGATAATATGTGCTGATTAAAGTGAAAGATACACAGCTACTTACTGTGATTAATTTTTAGTAAATAACTATTCTCTAGAACCACATTTTTCATTAATTTTCATCACAGTAGTCAGATTCACAATATATTTAATTTCCTGAGCCCTAAATCACATAATATTCTGATGATTATGAAAGTATTACTGAAAGTTGACAAAGTATCGGAGCCACAATTCTCCACAAGAGCAAAGGACAAATGATTCCACAGAACAAATACCAGTTCAAACGCTTTGCCCCAAAGAGCAAAACACTAATGTACAAATAAGATTTGTCTCATTCTGCCAAATCTGAAGCCACAGGAGACTGGTTGAAATACCAGCTGATGTTTGCTGCACCTGGTAATTTCCATACATACTGTTGAATCTGTGTTGTTTCATCTGTAGTATCCAGCTTTATTCTCAGAGGGGATCAGGATACCCCTAGATTTTCCTTCAACACGGTTGTATCTCGCAATAGATTGTGCTTCCCACCATACTTTGTTTAGTGTTTCCCTTCATTACTTCCATTCAGTATTTCTATAACCTTAACAAACATGCAAACTGCTCTGGACATGCTGTTTTAGTTTCTCCACTTAGTTGGACCCGGGAAATGGGAACAGTGGAGGCAGAACCCAAGGGCTGGGGGTGAGAGGTGTATCAGGGTGGCCTTGCAGAGAGTGTCAGAGCTGTTGTGCTCATCTCATGGCTGGGGAGGCCATCAGTCCTGGCAGTGCATCATCAGCAGTAGGCTGAGGAAGGTAATCCTTCTCCTGTGCTCAGGTTTGGTGAGACATGTCTGGTGATCTGTACTCAGTGCTGGGCTTCTCAGTACAAGACATGGATGAACTGGAGTGAGTCCAGCAAAGGACCACAATGATTCAAGGCCTGGAGCATCTGTCATATGAGCAAAGACTGAGAGATGTGGGTGACCTGTCTGGAGAAGGTAAGGCTCAGGAGGAGTTATCCACATGCCTGAAGTGGGGAGTAAAGTTAATAGACCCTGCTCAGTGATGCTCAGTGACAGGATGAGAGGCGATGGGAATAAACACACACAGGAAATTCCACTTAAGCATGACAAAAATAAATTTTTACTGTGATGGTGACCAAACACTGAAAAAGACTGATGACACAAATTGTGGATTCTCCATCCTTGTAGACAGTCAGAGCCTAACTGGGCATGGTCCTGATCAATCTGCTCTTGCTGACCCTGCACTGAGCAGGGAGTTTGACCAGATTACCTCCAGAGGTGTCCCCAGGCTTCAGCTGTTCTAGAATTTTTTAAAACATTTGTTTAAGATATAGGCAAGAACCTTGGCTAATATAAAAGAATACCATTCTGTGGAAGTGAATGTCTCTGTGTCTTTTTATGCTCAAGGTGCATTCTGCTAGGAAAACCTCTGGTGAAAACTTATGTAAGCAAGAGTTTGTAATAGATTGACATTGTGCCCATTGTTCTGAAGAAACATAAAAACCTTTTCTTTGAATTTCTCCCTCAATATCCCAGTCAAAAAGACACACTGAAACAAGATAATATTAGGTTTTTGGGATTTTTTAAAGCAACAAGTGCCCTTGGGTAAAATACAAGCTAAAAAAAAAAAGATTAAAGTTAATACAATGCATTAAAAGTTGCAGTAAACATTTGATCACTCAATTAACTGTGTTCAAGAAAAGAACATCCATATGCATGAAAACTTATACACCTTATAGTTATTATATTTTTAAAGATATTTTATGATCCATATATATATATCTTTGTATCTTTGTTTTGATTTTCATTGTAGGTAATATCCACAAAAAAGATAAAGAATGTTATTTTTCCATGTAAAAGAAAGTGCAACTATGTCAGTCCCAATTCAATTTATTTTATGCAAAGAAGCAAACTTTGATATCACACTAGCACAGCCAGATTAGAGATCTAAATTGGTGGACTATAACTCAGTCATTAAAACTCTATTTTGAAACAATAATGTGTTGCACATGCTGCTGTTATATTTCTTCTCTCTTATTCACATTAACTTAATCAAAATATAAGAGCTATTTTTTCTGAATTATCAAAGAAAGTAAATAAGCCAATGAAAGGTATGATATAAGTAGTTACGTGATAATAGGGGTTAATCCACTTGACTCGGTTTTACCTTGAAAATAGATGGGGAAAATAAAAAATGCAATTTACATACATTTTTTCAGAGAAGAAATGAATAGATGATGTGACATTCAATATGCATTATGCAATTAGAATTGCATAATGCAAGGAAAAGGAAAGTCAGTCAAAAGTGGCTCTGGATAGCTGTCTCTATGGCCCATGGTTGTATTTCCCATAGCACTATAGGGGACATTCCATTCTGTACATTCCATGTTTCTCATCTACTAGTCTCTTCACTGAAAGACTGTAACATCTATCATGGTGCCTTGGTTTACAGGGAATGTCTGTTAATCTGTTCTTATGACCAGAAGTCGTTAGGAATTTATATTTTTTACCCCAGATGTGCTTTGATTTTAGCAGTAGATGCCTTCAACTTAATCAAAGACAAATTTTTCTCAGAATGGGTCTGTAGAGGTGACTTAATGATCATCCTTCAGTGTTAGTCTAGGTTTTCCACAGTTACTGTTAGAAGGCTAAATATAGAAAAGGAATATATGGATGCACATGGATTCCCAAGAACTGGTATGGAGGTCACACAACATTTAGTAACAAAGACTTAGAAAAGTGGCATGAGAGTAGAGTCATGGAGTGTCTTGTGCTGAGTCACAAAGACTTAGATATAAGAGGTAGTTCAACAGTGTTGGGGAGTTAGTAGATCCAGGCATGCATACACAGACAGCATGAAAATTAATGAATATAGCCTTAACATTTTCGCCCACTCCTTCATGAGTGTGTACTACTTTTTCTCTTAGTAAGAGAAATAGTTTCTGTGCCATAGGAAAGCACTCAAGGTGTCCTAGGAAATGTCATCTTCCTGTGAAGAAACGTTGGCCTTTCTCCTTTTCTCCCCTTCTGTCTCATCCCTTTTGTGTTCGCTCTCAAAAGGAATTGTATTGCTACATTGAATATGAAAGAGTAATGTAAAAAGAATGATTCCCCCACATGTAAGATAAAAGATCATATGACCTAGTATGTGCTTCCTATTTCTCTTACAGGAGGAGAAAAAAATATAAAGACATCTTCCACCATTTCTTCTTTAAAAAGACAGTGACATTCTTGACTGTCAGTACTGATTATATTTATTTAATGTGTTTTACTGTTTTTTCCAGATTTTATGTATGAGTGAATATCCAGACAAGCATTACATGTTTGTCTCTAGTCATTAACACGGATTAATCACCTTTCTTTTATGAACTCAACCTTCCATTTGATGATTTGCTTTTCTGTTTTCCAATTTGATTTTGTATAGTGGAAAGATAGAATAACAAAAACGAAAACATGTAATGTAATGCTGCATTTTTTCCCCACTCTTTTGCAATACACTAATACCTTGAAGGTTTAGGGAGAATGAGAAATTATGTATGACAAAAATCTCTTGTGTAAAATGTTCATATTCATGTGCTCTGTGAATTCACCTCTAATGCTGCAAGCTCCAGTGTTATACACAGAAGGATTCAGCTTCCTGTAGCCAATATCGAGCTCATCACGTCTTTTTAAATTAGTCTGGAAAAATTCCCCAGTTGCACATATGCCTGCTTTTCTAACTCATACACCAGAGGGTTAGGCTGGCTCCACGTATTCCTTGAGAATTGTCTTCTCTACCTCTCTCTCTTTTTGCTGAAACATCTGCATGTGATTTCTGTTTGTCAGCTGGCAAAAGGAAGCTGAAATACCTCTGTGACACCTATTCACAGACACACAGTTTACATGATCCATCTGTAAAAAGTACCACGAGGCATCTGCTTTTCACCGCGTGCCAAGGACCAGATTTGCAAAATTTTATGGGTATCTAGCTCACACTGTAATCAACCATTTTTGGAGTTACAAATAACTGTCTCAAATCTCTTCAGTCTATACTTGATCATTATTTAGATTTCTACTGAAACTGCTGTGTAAATATTGCAGGTTGTGGATTTCTTCATATTAAAGAAGAAAACAGAGCAAGAAAAGGGGGAGAGAATGTATCTGATAAGAAGTGACATTCATGACAACTAGAAAGTGTTGATGATCACAGAATATAAGTAGTTTTGAAGTAAATCCATTATTTTTAAGAACAAAGCTCAGGTTCTATATCTGTTTTGAACAATGTTAAGGTAAGCAAAGTTTTCATAAGGACTACATTTTCTTGACAACAAGCTTTGTTACAATTCCTATAACCTCATGCTTACAGGATACAACGAATGCAAAACTTTTTCATGAAGTTCACTACATCATGGGTGAGTTCAAAAATCTACCAAAAATCGCAAGGAGTGGGATCTTTCCCACACTGACTTTTTGAATGACACACAATTCCTGTTTCAAGAGCCTAGACTGGATTCAAAAGTTTTGTGTGATAAATAAGTGTGGATAGTAATTTTAAAAGAGGTAGAAGGAAGTAGAAGGATTGTAGAGTTATCCAACGTGAGAAGTTTGACTGTATTGAGATGAGGAAATTGAGAAATAGTTGAAGGATGCATGTTTGAAGGTCAGATCAAAGAAGTTAAAACAATGTGTGAAATGGAAATGTCCTTGGAGTTGATGAAGATGAAGCTGCTTACCTCAGTGACAAGGCTGCATAGCTGATCATTACTGGGTTCTGTTCTGCCTGGTATGTTAGTATAAATCTACAATAAAAGCAATAATATGTTGTCCTAAGGGATGTTGTCTCTGCAATAAATATTAAGCTGTCTTCTAACTTAGATGCAGGTTCATTAGTTCACCCAAACAGATTGCACTGAAGTCAATTCTCAGGGGACAGAGAAACAATCATGACTTTAATCCTTGACTCATGCTGGGGAAAGGCTTGTGAGTGGCAAAAATAACCAGAGCACTAAACACAGAACTGAACACTGCCTAAACTCATTTTCCAACTGGATGTTTCTAAACTTATAAAATTACCTAGCTAAAAGGAAGCACTAGCAAAAGTGACTATGTGAAGTTTCAACTGTATTAATCTGGACTAGGTACTTGACCTTCAGTTGTTAAACATCCTTGATTTTATGTTAGCTGACAATCTAGGCGTATTAAACAATTGACCCATGTCTGATGTTTTATTTTTTTGTCTGTTAGTTTCTTTGCTTGAATGATGACCACAGTAGGTATTTTAGTTGCACTGAAAATATAAAAGAGAAAGGGCTGCTTCAAGCAAGACTCTCAGAAGTTAGTGTCTTCTGTGCAATAAAATTGAAAATTGCCACATTAAAAAACACTTTCTAAATATAATTTATTTTCCATGATTCATTAATATATAGTCAGAATTTTGATTTATGCACATTCACTTTCAGAATCAGTATATTGCTCTGATTTATGTATGCTGCATATAAAACTTTTTAAAAAATTTTAAACTTTAGAGTACTGATTTAGTACGTGAGTATATAAATCTTTCTGTTAAACTTTCAGTTCAGTTTCATGATTTATACACACAAAATTTCATGGATCATAATGTTAAAACTCTAATTTAATACTGTAGTTACTGTAAGAAGTATTAGTACAATAAAATATGCAATAGTTAAGATGTTAGGACGAAAGTAATCAATGATTTTTGCAAATTGCACCTCTGGCCCAACTTTAGCTGGTGTAAATCAAAATAACTTCTTCACTTCAGGAACTTTCTCTGTCTCACGGCATTTATGAATCTTGCTCTTTAGTCATAATATGCAAATATACTTAGAAGCATTACATTTGGAATGTAATGGCTTAATGAAAGGGGATGTTATATCGTAGAAATAACTTTTCTTATTGATCTCAACTTTCTACAATCTTCATTTGCTAGTCATCAAGAAAAATATACCTAGTAGAGATGTGCTGTTACAGATGTTCTCATGAACATTAGCATATACTTCATTTAGGATAAATGAGATGTTTTGATATTCATCAACTTTTAAAAATAAAATCATAATACAGTTCAAGGTCATGTTTCAATGTTATGTTCAGTTTTCCCATAAGTTCAACTGCTATCTTGCTAATGTTTCCTACATAATATTACACAGTATAATATAATAAACTATTGCATTTTGTTTCAAATAGGCATATGAATTAATCAAAAAAACAAACACAAAATCATACTTCTAGGTAAGGAGAGTTACTAAAAGAGTTTAGGTCAAAACACTGGTAAGATTTGTTCCCAAAAAAACAACTACTTCCTTTTACAAATCCATTTCCCAGCCTGAGAACCCAAATAGCTGACTGTGAGATGGGCAGTTGAGAGGTCCTAAGGCTAGAAAGACCTGTCACTGAGGAGGAAGGAGTAAGAGAGACAACATGTGATGAACTGACCATAACCTCCTTCCCCTTTCAGGAATGCAGGCAGAGAAACAGGAAATAAATTTAAGCCCGGAAAGGAGGAAGGGAGGAATGGGGGAAAGGTGTTTTTAAGGTTTTTTGTTTTATTTCTCATTATCCTACTCTGATTTGATTAATGATAAATTAAATTAATTTCCCCATGTCAGGTGTTTTGCCCATGACAGCAATTGGTGAGAGAGATCACTCACATAGGTCCTTATCTCGACCTATGAACTTTTCACTATATTTCTCTTTCCCATCCAGCTGAGATGACAGAGTGGCTTTGCTGGGCATCTGGCATCTGGCCAGGGTCAACCCACTAAAAATGGTCAAGGAAACGAAGCTATATTCCTGACCCATAAACAGTCACATATCTCAACTCACTCCTTATGTTATTCTGTATGATGGGTTTTATTCTGTTGTATACCACTGAATAGAATTACAGAATAGTGGGAAACATGTTTCAACAAATTAGCACTTCAGAGACAAGCATAGCTGAAGTTTTCCTATCTCAGTTAATTTCAATTGTCTAATTGAAAAAAAAAAAAGAACCAACAAGCCAAAACTGTGGCAAGGACATGCTCTTTAACTCCAATTTTCCATTGCAGTGTATTTTATGCTTAGGATCTTCTTCCTGATCCCATGTAAACTTCCTATATACTTATACATTTTTATATTTTCTGTAGGAATCTGAATTGCTTTGTCTATTTCTAACTCCTAGAACAGATCATCTGGCAGGGATATCCATATTGTTATGTTCCTTGCTGCATAAATAGACACTTCCACTGTGGGAGTTGAAGGTTTCTCCCAGTGACCAAGTGTGACAGTTCCTCTCCTTCTTCATGAGTGGAAGTGGTAGTGACAGAAAATCTTTATCAGCCCTTCACTACTATGGCTGCAGGTGTACAACATGCTGCTCAGCTGGAAGAGATGAGCATCAGGAAGTCTTGTCTGTTAGACTAAATCTAAGGGCCTGGAAAAAATATTTTTGAAGCCAAAAAGAAATGAGCTGTCCAAATGAGTGTGTTTGTCTCATGCAGTTTTTACTAGCAGGGATAACTATAACAGGCTATGATAAGGTAGTATTTTTTAGTGTTAAATCTTTGCTATAAACAGTCCATGAGTGATATGGGAGATGGTCATTATTAAGGGTGCACCTGTGAGTAAAAATGCAACAGAGATAGAGGTGCCAACTTCCTTGCATTTTTCCACTAAGCAGTGTTTAAATCCTCTTCTGTTTAATAGATTTAAATGCCTTCTGCATCAGATTTAGAACTTCATGTGACTACAGAAAAATAAAAGTGATAGTCATAAGTTGTAGAATAATAGTGTTTTGCTATGGTTAGTAACACCTCAGAACAGCTATTTTATGCAGTCTTTTCACGCACGATTTCAGGACCAATAATTTTGTCGTCACCCACAAAACAATCCAAAGTATAATAAGTACATGTGTTTAAAACCATTTCTTTGTAAGCACGGCCTGATGATGCAAGTAATGACTGGGCAGAGAGCACGATTTCTTGGAAACGTTTATCCATAATATAGAAGTAGAGTACTCCAGTAGAGAGTGCCCTGCCAATGTTTTATAGATTTACTCGTGCACAGGCGTGTACACACATACACAAATGTTATCTGAGACCTAAGACCAGATTCCAGTGCTTCCTGCAAGGGTTAGTTTTAGAAAGCCAACTCTGCCTTTTGTGTTAGAGCTCATTTTCAGCAGAAGTCTTTCCTGACTCAGAACTGCAGGCTTCAGGAACGTGTCAAAGCCTCAGCAACCTGACATGCATGACCAGAGATCCTTCAATATCTGAAGGTGCTTGAGCCAGGAAGCTCCTTTCCTACTGCCCATCAGCCAGAGGCAGTACTGGATGGTGTGATTGTAGGCACTGGGTTGGTCTGATCAATATCAACGATGAAACTTGGGAAGAAAAGTGAGAGTCTACTAAATGAGGAGAGTGAAGAACCTGGAAGGAGAAGAAAGCACTAAATTTTGGCCATAAAAAGGATAAAAAACAGGAGAGCTTTCAGAAAAGGACAAACTGAAGGATAAGACCTTGCTGCATGAATGGACACTAACGGATATGGGGGAAGGAAAGGGGAGGGGAAGGGAGGGGAGGGAAGGGAAGGGGAGGGAAGATATTATTTGCTAATTTTCAAACTGAATTGGATTCTGTAGAATGTGTGAACACTTTCAGCACTACAGGAAATTGAAGATTGAACTTTTGAATAATGCATCAAAGGAAGGAGATAATAATTTTCTCCAATTCTTAGCATATTTTAGATTATCACAAAGAAAATTAAGTAAAAACAAGCATATGTTGAATTTATGATTACCTTGAATTTCTTTCATGACAATTAATGAAATGCAGAGTATCTGAATCACTATCAGGTTTTCTAATTTTTCCTTATTAAACACATCTAAGCATAAGATCAAACTTTCTCAAAAAAAAGAATCCATTAATTAGGATTAGACAAAACCAATATTTTCACCAAATTTGGAAATTTTTTTATTGAATTATTTTGAAAAATTCTGAAAAATTCTTTTAATAAAAACGTCAGTCCAAAATCAACCCGACATTTTTTACTTATCTCCCTGCATGTACGCACATGTGTACATTTGGGGGGTAATGTCTGACCCTGTCAGATATCAGTATTTGAAATAATGATAGTATAAATTTTTCTGATTTCACTTACATGTCTTCTACAGGGTAATTCTAGACACTTAATTCCAGTTAACACACTGAGTAAATAACAAGCAGTTTAGTTAAACTGCATAAAATCCCTATGTGAAAGCTATAATGAAAACTAAACAGGGTTTAATTCAATGAGTTTAAATCTCTTCCAAAGTAAATCAAGCTAAATCAAATTAAGGTCATTACAATTTTCTATGAGGTTGTCCAATCAGGAGTTCAACACATATTAGTCATATAACTTTAATAACTAATTCAGAATGATTTTTCTGATTGCCTTTCCCCTTACAGAGCAGCCCTTTGACTCAGTCAGTGACACCACATATGGAGCAGTCCTATGGGGGCTGCCCAAGCAGGCAACCAGTCTGCACTGGCAGGAACATCTTCTGCCTTCCAGATCTCCTCCACAGAGGAGGACACCACAGGAGGCAAAGCTGTTCTGACAACTGAGTAAAGTTCACTTAGAATATTGACAGATTATTTACGTGAGTGTTGGCATCCCAAACTCACCTAGAGTTCATTTCAAAGCTGTACATTGCCCGAATAAAAGCTTAAAAATTAATCTAAGGAGACAGAAATGCATTTATAATAGCAGTATTATTTAAAATTCAAGTGTTATATTGGGAGAACTTTTCTCTAAATGAAAAAAAAAAGAGAATTTAAAAATTCTTTACCTACTCTAAGACATAAACATTTCATTAATTATCACTTATTCATTTCATGCTGGTTTATTCGTGATAAATAACATTTTAAAGAAAAAAAAAGGAGTTTGCTGCCCTGGGGAAAAAAATCTAAGTTTCTTTTTTTTAAAATCACTGTCAGTTCCTCTGCCTCATATTTATTATAAAATATTAACGAGGCACCAAAGGTCTTGCATCCAGTGGTTTTGGTGAAACTGAAATGTAGACTCTGCACTGCTTTCATCTACATCAAGCTCCAGAACTTATCCAGAGTAATTTGAACAGGATGACTTTACAGTGAGTTGCACTCAAGTCTGGCTTGTGTCTATCTTAAGCATATTTTTGTAGATGTATCCATAGAGAGTTATATTTAAATCTATTACAATTTGAATCAGACATCAGTTTCAGAACAAAACTATATTTGATAATTTCTGTTTCTACTGCAATACTGATCATAATCATGTTTGATTTTTAATGCAATGGTCCTTATTATGGTTCAGTTTTCCTTTTGCTATCCTTTATGTTGAGTACAAATGATAGCCTAGCTCTGTGCAGTCAATGCTAGATATTTATAAGGAAATATGTGAATACTTTGTAAAGGATATTGTTTTTTCTTCAGGGAAATCATGTTATTTCTTGAGCTATGGAACATACACTTTTTTTTTAGTAACGCATTTTTATATCTAAACATAAATATTATATTTTTAAATATTGGCCAATTTGGTTATTTAATTAATTAATTAAATTTAATTTCAGTACAATTATAAGTAAAAAAACCCCCAAGTGCACAGATTACTCAGCATATTCTGATTCCATGATTCTATTGCCTGAGATATTGTATCTGTCAAACACCCATATCATATATATATTTTGACCTTGAGGATTTACCAGTCTGATTCTAATCTAGTTGAACAATTTGCTTTTGCAAGCAAAAAAAGGTCAGTTCCAATAATCTGTACAGAACTGGAATAGAATTTCAGTGAAGCTTAACTGCTTACTGTATTTGTACTGCTGTTTACTCACACTCTTTACTAGTCATAGAAATCATGTACAATTTTATTCCAGAAAGCCAGTATCAACTGTGCCTAAGCAAACAAAACAATATTGGATAAATGGAATTCTAACAGAAATTCAGAGCAAAATAAAATGTGTCATTGTGCTACATTTATTACAATCAATCATTTCTGCTTTTGCCAAAGCTGGTCATAAGTAACAATCACCAACACTGTAGATTATTAGAAACCATATATTTGGTATCAGCACACATCTACAGTGAAATATCTCAAGAGGAAACTCTTATAATACATAACAACTATAGAGTAATCAAAACTTATGTTAGAGGACTGTGTCAAGGAATCATTGAGACATATGGATGGAGCTGACGCCTAATTTTCTCTTAGAAGCTTCAGAAAGAATATTATTCCTTGAATATTAACTGTTCTTACTCTTTGAAACATTTTATTATGTTATATTTAAAATTTTTCTTGGCTTAAGTCTGGTTGCTAATGTTTGTCCTGTTCAGAAGGGCTCGTGGTCAGTGGTTTCTTTCTTTTGTCTTTGCGCCTGTTGTTATTGTATCCGTGTTATATCTCCTCCAAACTAAACTACCACAGTTTCTTCCCTCATAGATTTTATTTTGTTAGATCCTGCAGCAAGTAGAGACACTGAATGATTAAGAGTTTCCAGCTTTGCAACTGTTTTTAGTTTACAAGATACTTATCCAGCAGCATATCCTAAACAAGAGTCATGTAGAAAGGCAGAGCCATATTTGAATACAGATGTGCATAGTTTAACTAGAATTCAGTCTTTATTTTATAGAAACTTAGACACTGTGTTTGTTTGTTTGCTTGATATTCTCCAGCATGGCATTGTTTTGATTTTACTCTAGTCCTTATCTTGACTCGATAACGGTATCACTATGATGGAGTCTCATCAAGTTGACACAAGACAACTACTCTTTGTATGATGCTCTATGACGCAATTTGACACATTCCTCTTCTTTGACCACTGAATTGGGGGAAAACATATCAGGATGTCAAATAGCATTGACTAAATAATTAAAATATATATATCAATTTTTTATTTTTATGCTTCCTATAATAAATGGATGGTATATACGACAACAGCTACATTCCAGATTTGAAAGAAGTCTTTGTCAATCATTAAAGACAGATAAATCAGAAACTAAGATCTGAATAATGTGTTTGCAAAACAGGCTGTACTGTTTTTTGATTTTGAGCTTTCTATTCCCTAGCAACTGTAAGTCACAACATTACACTGAAGAGCAAAACAAGAAGTTCTGTATATTCAGTGCATGAAGACCTACATGAATGTATCGAAGACGTTTTGAATTTAATGTTGAAAAGTTTTCCAGTATCTTTTTTTTTTCCCCCAAGGCAACTGCAGAAATAAAGATTAGTATTCTATTTTCATGTTTCAGCATAAAAGAGGTACAAATTAAGTGATGATAATGATTTATGCAATCACTGAAGGAATTCTTCAGGAAGTATATGTTTATTTATAACTAAATGATATTTTTCAGTAACATGCTTCCAAAGTTAATTGATATGTATTCTATTTCCTTTGAACATATTCTATAGAATATAAATAGAAATTGCAGTTATGCATTCAGAAATAATTTTATTGTTATTATTATCATAAGAATAACTCGTAATGCTGGTTATATTTACTGATTGGCCTCTCTCTTAAATAAGTTCTCAGCTAGAGGCCATACAGTGACCAGATTCTGACATCTCTGAGCTCTTGTACTGATTTATTCTGCATTGCTAATTTTTCCTGTTTTCCTGTTTTTGTGATGTGCACTTCTTCCAAGAGATCTACATTGCATTAGGTATTGCAATTAAATATGGATTGTGCTACAATAAGAGCTGAAAAGGATCCCTGGATGACAGAAAGCAGTTTCCCAAAGCACTTACAGTGGAAGTCCCCAGTTTTGCAGTTAGATCCTGAGAAGCTTTCATAAAACTGGAACAAGCAGCTAAAGAGTCATAGTTAAAGAGTCAGTGGGTACCATTAACTCTTCCCTTTGAACTCATTTTGTGCTTCTTTGACCAAACTAAACTCTAGTTAATGAAGTTGCTATTTTTGTTGATGGATTCATTTACTACTATGCTGTTTAGCAGTTTCTGTGCTTTTTTTTCCCCAAGTGTGGTCAAAAACTACATCAGAGGGACAATTACATCAGTTCCATTTTTTGCAGCAACTATAACAGAGAAATAATAATAATAATAATGATAATAATAAACACTAATACCGATTGACAGTGATGATGGTGGAAACACAGATTAGTATTTTGATTAAGAAGAGGTAACACCAAATATTCAGTAAGATTTATGATTAATTAAGTCCATTAACATTGTTTATGTTTCTTACACACTGCAATTTTATTTCCCCCACCACAAATTTTTCTTCAATAGTAAGAGCTGACATGTTTTACTCAGGATATTTAATCGTTATGATAGTATTTCCAGAGAGAGAAATGAGTAGATAAATGAAAATAAGATAGCATAAAATTCATGCCACAAGCACAACACATACAAAACTTTGCTTTTAGTCAACTATATATCCAATATGTAATATTTAACTAAAAACCCACAAATAACTAAAGTCCCAAACCAAAACTTACCTGCTACCCCTATTTCCTAAGTCTAATTATGAATTTTAATCTTTCAGCTTACCTTTGACATCACACTTTTTTAATCAAGGTATTTGCTAAGCAAATTCACACACAGAAACTGGTATGAATTGCTAGTATATTTGTAGATAGTTGTCTAAGGTGAGTAGGTTCCTGTTTTTCATCACATAGTAAAGTTTTGTTTTTTGGCATTTTGGTGCAGATCAGTAGCAGAAATGTCCAACCAACTTGTCACATTCTAAGATTAATGGAAAATTAAACAACAGTGGAATTTTCATCTGTGGATTCTCCTTTCCAACAAAGTATATTCATTTGCACCAAGTTAAAGTATACACTTATAATGAATTAAAGTGTTTTGCAGTGATGATAGAGTGTTAAGAAGGCAGAGTGACTTACCAGGTAAAAGTATAACAACAAAACTCACAAGATATCTGTTTTTTGTTTTATTCCTGAGTGCTCAAACCCCAAGATTTCTCTCCCTATAGCCTTTACTTTTTAGTAAAATAAATATTTATAAATAGATATAAATGTTTATACCTCACTCCTTTGATAGGTCATGATGAAACTTAATTCTATTATTTTTATGCTCTTCCTTTCATGAATAAAAAGCTAAAAATATTATACAAGGTATACACAAGAGATTGCACACTTGTAGAATACCATTGAATTAATTAGAATATGTCTAATATATCATTCTAAAAATCCCAAATTATGACTGATTTTAATACATTTAACTACATTAATTTGCTGTTCTGGGAGACCATTTAACATTAAACTTCCAAATTTTTACTTATATCAAACCAATCTGTGAAAATAAAACTACCAGCAGTACAGTTCTTAGGGAGCTAACTTAAAAGTATCTAGAATTCTCAGGGTAGAGAACTCTGTACACAGAAATCAAGAGATATCAGATAAAAAGACGTATTTTTTAAGCTGCAGCAAAGCATTTGGTAGAAATTTATGCCCTGCTAATGTAATCTCTGCAGGATTAGAAACTGCAGCATTTTCATTCTTTTTTTATTTGTCCACAAGAGTAATTTATACGGTGTTTAGAGAGCTGGGGAAGAAGCGTGAGGAATCATATACAAACTATTTCAGAATACTGAGAGCAAGGTTCACATTTTAGTCTGTATGTCTCAAAACTTAGTTTCAGTTTGTAATCAAAATTTTTAGTATTGATAAAACTTGATACACTTATCTTGACACTGTAAAGTGCATATTAGAATATCAACTCTTTTACTACACTACATGCATAAAATGCATAACCAGTCAAAACCTGCATTCTGTCAGTCAGTCATAAAAGGAATATGTAAAAATAAACTCTGTAGCATCCAGGAATGAAATAATCTGCCAAGAGGCCAGGTTTCATAATCCCTATAAATTAATAGAATTTTTAAGGTTTAAAACCTGTCTAAAAAAAAGAAAATTATTCTATATGAAATAACAGTGAATGATTTTATTATCCACATATGTGTCTAATCTTTCATTAAATCTTGCTAAGCTTTGGGTCACAATTATATCTCAAGACAATAAGTTTTCAATTTATTACCTTCCATTTACACTTAATTTGGGTTTCTTTGTTGTATAATGAAAAATGTTAAAATAACTATACTAAGATTTACCTCTAATTTCTTCAACTCTACAGATTTAGAGACATCTCTACATTAACAATTTAGAATAAAGCAGTACCATGGTTTTGAAGAGAATCTCGCCCTTATCTACATTTTCTGCATTTGGTTTGCAGCAAGTGTTTGCAGAGCAGCTTTGCTCTATGGCACATATTCCCTTGTGAAGAAGCTAAACAGGAATCTCGGCACAGAAATCAAATGTTCAGTGGGGACGTCAGGCTGTGAACTGGGTCGTGGTCACACAGCCACTGGGTACCATGCCACAGATTTTGTTCACGTGCCAATAATGAGGCTCTTGAGCTACTCTGACAACTGGAAGTGGTTCCTGAGTGTTATAAAAGTGGCAAGTACTGCACTCAGCATCTTTCAGCTTTCAGCTCATAAAGCCTAGAACTGCTCTTTCAGTGGCCCTTCCAGAGACCACTTAGTGGTGTCATGGCCTGTAAAATTCAGCTGGAGAACAGTTTCCACCTCACCTCCCCTTTAAAGAGAAATGTAGGCTCTGGAAATTGGAAAGGAGGATGGTAAAGGCCAGTTCATGGCAGGGGACCTGAACTGTTCCCTTGCTGCCAAAACATTTCTGCACAAACCAGGCCAGTACTTCAACTAAATCACTAGAAAGCCAGATCTAGCAACCATTGTTTTACTTTTCAAACTGGAAGTATAACAGAACTGGTAACTCAGTGTTCTGCATTAGTTGCTGCAATCAAAGGATGAACATTCCACTCTGATACTTTTATCTGGACACAGAAAACTAGAAGAGGAGAGTTGGGTGGGGCAGCAGCCATCATACACTGTCATTTTGAAACACGAGCTAGCAGCAGTAAGACCACGAACAGAACTGAGGTTTTACTTCTATATGGATTATAAAGGAAATGGTGGTGGAAATACACAGATGCAATAACATGCTGGTCATCCATATGAAATGGATGAAATGATGCTGTTTCCCCAGCAGGTATGAGGAAATGTGTGTAGCCAAGGAAACAAAAATTTACTAAATGAGTTTTCATCAGAGGACTTGAAACCATATGTATATAGTGACATTTGGCCCAAGTATCCAGCTTTATCTTGTGTGAATACCATGAATCACATCCAATAGAAACATGAGGAACAGCAGAGCCATCATTACATCTGTTGCTGTTAAATCAGGAGTAACTGATTTCAATGAACAGCTAATATAAACATAGCCTGCATGAGCACCTCTCTTTGTGGTAAAAATTTCAATCCCCTCATTTCCTGGAGATCGTCTACACCTTTATTCATGTCACACAATTCTAAAACATTTTCATTTCACCTACCACTTTTCTTTAAATAGAATGAGAACCAAGCAACCCATTTCAGACTCAGATGCCTCATAATGGACAAACTTGTACTATTATTACTGTTAGTTTATATTTTCTTCCACATCTCTCTTGTCTATTATGACAGCACTGTCATATTTTTTGCTAGATATACAGAATAATTTTACATCAACTTCTAGAATTCTGCCCAAGACTCTTGTATTTTTCCAGTTTATGTTAATTGACAGCTTACAATCAAGCATTCTTTCCAATATGAATTATCTGGCATGTCTAAGCACACACTTATGATGCTACTCATTCATTTAATTTGAATGGGTCACTTACCAAATACTGTGCTGATTATGACAAGGGTAGTGTTTTCTTCACAGTGTCTAGTAAGGGGCTGTGGTTTAGATTTGTGCTGAAAACGATAATAGATGTTTTTGCTATTGCTGAGCAATGCTTGCACAGCAACTCTGTGCTCCTCCTCTGCTTCTCATACCACCCCACCACTGAGGAGGTTGGGGGTGCACAAGAAGCTGGGGGCTGACACAGCCAGGGCAGCTGACCCCAACTGACCTAAGGGGTATCCCATGACACCACACCACGTGGTGTCATGCTCATTGTGTAAAGTAGGGGGACAGAGGAGGAAGGGGGAACATTCAGAGTGACGGCATTTGTCTTTCCAAGCCACCACTATATGTGATGGAAACCTGCTTTCCTGGTAGTGGCTGAACACCTGCTTGCCTGTGGGAAGTGCTGAATGGACTCCTTCTTCTGCTCTGCTTGTGAGTGCAGCTTTTCCTTTACCTATTAAACTGTCTTTATCTCAACCCAAAAGTTTTCTCACTTTTACTCTTCCGATTGTCTCCCCCATCCCACTGGTGTGGTAGTTGGCAGCTGGGGTTAAAGCACGATGGTTATCCATCCAGTTTGTCTTTTCCTCTTTTTTCATGGACTGTGTCACTGGTCACCTATTTTTGCAGACTGCTGACAAATGACAAACAACTTTACTGCAACAGATCCAAGGAATATATTTCATTTTCCATAGCTAGAATGATTATTTATTCTTTGTTTTCTATCTGTTACAATTGCATCTAATACCTCATATTATACTCCACTACATTTTATTTCCCTTCATATACTATTTTGCTCTACATCAAATTACAGAAAAAAATAAAAATGGACTGTCATCTTTTCTTACCACACACAAATGGTTTATCAAATACTACTGGTTCAGAATTTTATTTTACTTCTGTAAAAGACTTAATTTTTACCCTACTGCATTTTTTTCTTTCTTGATCAGTGGATGGCTTCAGTTAAATTAACACCTTTTCACAGAAACTGGACTGACTTGACCTCTGAGGAGCCCTTTCAAGTCCTTTCAGATGCAATGACAATATTTCCCTCAGAGCCATTATCAGAAGTCCCAATTATTTTTTGGAAGGGTAAAGAATAATCTTTCTCATAGGCACAGTGTGTAGTCACGTACAAATCTGGATCCGTGTCTTTTCACATTTAATGTAAATGTCAAATTAACACATTTTAAAGTATCTATAATAGTGTGATTAAGGAGGTATCTAAGTATTTATTATACATCCTTAACCCCTATATAGTTATTGAAAGCAATATGTCTTCAATTACAGCAATTTTGTGCTGGCAATGAGGTCCTCTCTTACGGGACATTATATAAATTGTAAATGTCTTCCCAAAGCATGATCATCAATCAAAACTAGGGATGCTAATGTTGCCAGCAAAATTAGAAACAGGCTGTCAAGAAGCAAATACAAAAATCATTATGAACGAAATTAAAATTTTTATTTAGCTCTAAAAATTACTTTTGTCCAGCAATGAAAATTAATAATTTTGTGTCTTTTTTTGTCAGATTTATGGACATTTTATAATGAAAATTGAATATTTACAAATTAATTTATTGATTAATGAAGTATTTACTACATAGATCTGTTATTACCCCGTGGAAACCTGACTGAGAAAAGAGGCAGGAAGGAAAGGAATGACTAATGGATATCACTTTTCATCAAACTCCTGCAATAATTCTAAAAAAATAATAATAAGACCATTGTTTTTAGTGGGAAAAAAAGAAACAAAAACAGGAAAAAAAAGAAAATAAACCAACACTGATTCATTATCTTCTCACACCAACTGTAAAATATAAGTTTTGATTAAAAAGGTCAAATTTTCAAAATTTGGGACAACAGTGAAGGGAAGACTTCAGACTGATTCTCTGCTACAAATAAGACAACAATAATTTTGGAGACTCAATCTTCTGTCTATCAAATGCCATTGAGAAATTTTTAAAGTTTATATATGAGAAATGTGAGTAGACTTTTTTCTTGTTTCAAAATGTTTTTTGTCTTCCAACTTTATTTCTATCTATACTATAGAATGTCTATAGAACTAACACTAAAAGCATATAGAACTAAACTAAGAGAACAGCTAAAAGAAAAGGAAAGAAAGGGGAAAAGATAAAAGAAAAAAAAAAAGGAAGGTTGATTATTATACTTGTTATACCTGCCACTTGAAAAACTGTTTGTGAGGCTTGACATTTTCCATGGCCTTAAATAATTAACTCCAGGCTAAAAGGCTAAGCAAATATGACTAGTCAATTAATAAATGTTATTGACTTAAAAACATAACAACATTACACTGCTTTAGATCTATTTTACATGGTATATTTATGTACATTCTAAGTAATCATTGCTCCCTAAAACTCCTTTCTCTCTTAAAAAATTAAAATAAATTACAGCAATAGTTGCTTAATAAAGCATGTATAAATATTCAGTTTCTTTTTGTATTGCTAGCTAGCATATTCTGTGCCTACTGGGTCATTGTATCATAATAAAATCAATCTCATTTCTCAAATGTGATATGCAAAGTTATCATTTCTTTCTAAAATTGAGAACATTCTCTGTAGTGTTTTAAATAAATAGGTATTAAGAAACTGAAATATTTTGTAAGCTTGGACCTATACTTACAATAAGCGTTTATTCAGTCTGATAATTTTTGGAAAGCCTGTTAACGTCAGCTTTAAAAAGCATTGAAACAAAACCAAAAAACAATTCAAGGAAAAACAGAAGCAAAGACAGAATGCTCTGTTATCATGGTTGCAGTTTATCTCAGTTGCATTGATGTAACTTTTGAACTCATGTCCGTTTTACATATTGAGAAAGATTAAATGTCTTATTACTCTTACCAAAAGCAAAAAGTGTAGTATTTATAAAGACAGTGAACACTGACAGTGAACACTGCCAGTGAAAGATGAGAAGAATGATACCATCTGACTTTAGTTATAATGCTATCTTTGTGATAACAGCTCTTTACCAAACATTCAGTAATTGTATGTCTAGTAATCTAAAATAGAGTGGCTGTGCGGTGATGTTGCACACTAATAACAGCTCTAGCATGGTTCAGCTAACCAACATCAATATCCTTCCTGCCCATAAAGCAAAATCCATCCAACCATCTGTTGGAACATCTCCAAGCAGCAGCCCAAGATAATACAAAACCTATGAAAAAACTTCCCAATAACATTTTGTACAGAATCAATCAATCAATCAATCAATCAAATTAGCTAAAAAGGTGAAATCAAAGAAGAAACACTCCAATCACATCCTGAAAGATATTTTTTCCACCTGAATCTTCTTATTAACAATGCCATTGTGTTTTGATGTCTGGAGTTGCGGTTGCATCATCAATACCTCTTTTCCACCAAGTTTTCTAAATATTAGCTTTCAAGAAGTATTGGTTGGTTCCAACCTTTTTGACCCACCAACTGCAGTTTAGAAATAGTTTAGACTGAGATTATTTGGTTTGGCATATTGTTTCATTTACTTGCACTGTAAGAATGATTTAGGCTTATATACATTATAAAATAGTATTTAGCTGAATTCTTGGCCTGCTTCTTCTGAACAATTTGTACCCTTCCTGTATTGTCTAGTCTTAGTTACTGTCAGCATTCTAGAATGCACACAATGTTTACCCTGTCTTCTAGAGGACTGAATACAAACAAGATATATTCTTGAGAGAGCTGCTGAGCATTTTGGTGTAGAAGTTTTTTCACTTCCTTATACTCCTGCAGCATTTCTTCACCTAATAAACTCTTTGTCATTTAACCTGATCTACAGCCAGCGCATGTGATTGTATTGTGTTTATCTACAGAACCAAGTGTGCACTGAGACTATTTGTAAGTGCATTAATTGCCAACACCATCATGATGGGGTATATCAATAACTATGGTATTTCTATTGGATAATTTTATTTTTTTTCTACTAAACAAATTAAAAAACCATTATCACTTATTTGTTTATACAATGAAGTTATTTAATGTATGTAACCTAATGCTTTAAACACTGATTTCAGATCAAGGCACAGTAACTTTGGAAAATAAGTACTTGCAAGGGCTATCAATTACATTTTTAGTGTCTCTTTATGCAACTGTAATTCTTATTTTGTTCTCTAAGTTCTGAGACAAATGAACAGTCAGTGAGATTTGTAATGATTTGGATTCCACTCTGCCACATAGAGTTATTACTGTAATTTTGGTTTTCAAAGGACATGAAAAAGTGAGATAGGAGAATAAGACCTTCACCAGAGTTGTGAAACAGAAGGGACCACTGAAAGTTTATGTAATGACACAGGCAGTAAAAGGAAGCTGCAAAATTCAGGTACTGTGATTGTTCTATTTAAAAAATAGGGGTTGTGAGTTTTTGCACCTGGGGAAAACGGATTTTTCCGATTGCTCAAGAAATGATCACCTATAACTGAAAGACCGAATAATAGGTAATGGTTATTGCTACAACTCATGAGAAAAAAAGAAGTGGTTCTGTGAAGAGTAACAGCAGTTTAAACCTTACAACCTGCTGTGTAGTCACCTAGCAGCTCCTGATAAACCAGAAAACTATATTTTTTGGTGTGTAGAAATTTTTTGCAAAAAAATCTATTTTCACAGCTGCACTGGTGGCTGCAGAGTATTTCTACATTATTAAATGGAGTAAAAAGAAGGGAAATTACTTTTGAGCATATAGTGGAATTGAACAAATTGATAGAGCCCTGTCAGTTTTATACAAGGCTCTGGGTAGGTCAGCAATTTATACAACTCATGGTGGAATCTGGTTTTGGGTAGCAAACAGAAAGGAGCAATCCAAAATCAGTTGCCCAGTGAATATGGTCTGACCATAAAATACACTGCAGCATTATTGGTTTAGGGTGTGTTACTACTGAAGAGGCCAAGTAGTTACCCAGTATCCCATAAAAGATGAATTCAGGAGTTGGAACAGAGATGATACCAATAGTAGCATTAATTGCATTTTAATTCCATGTTAATTCTACACCCTACCCCCACCTTCTGAACCCCATCAAATATTTTGTTCTTGTTCCTTAGACATATATATTTAACACCATTAGTCTCTCAGACTAGGGTGCTTTTTGACTTCCTACTGTCTCTTTATCTGTCATCATCATCATTGTATTTCCCAGCACTTAATCTGCTTAGAAGTGTTCAGAATCTGATCATTCCTTCTTCTACTTCTGAGTTACATTCTCTACGATAAAGAAAACAACCTGTCCTCAGACTTTGTCCAAAAGCTTTTCAACTTGCTAAGTGAATACACAGTCACTCAATAAAAGGTAGTGAATAAGGAATCCAAGATATACCCACTGACAAATGCTACAAGCCGTAGAGTCCAAGTAACATTGAGCATTTGAGGGCCATAGGTCAACTGGCAGAAACCTCAACAATTTAGACAAAATTTCTGACAACAGTACTAAGTAGGAAAAAAAAAACATACAGTGAAACAGAACCTTGTGATGAGTTTAGTGAAAAAAGAAGAGGTGAAGAAGAAACTGAACTTTTCTGATGAAAGCAGTTATATCAAGGAGAGGAGATACTCAGAATACCATCAAAGTCAAAGCAATGCTAAAAATCACTGAACAACATTTAACAAAATATCACCAGCAGAAAAACCCAAAGATTCAAGCAGAGCTGCTCTGCCCATGAAGCCATGGTATCAAACAGAGCATGAGGACAACAAAGGAAAGACATCAATAGTAGGGAGCACTTATTAGATGAGATGCACAACCAACCCACTGGAAGGTTACCACAGAGTTAAAGGAAATACCAGACAAAAAGTGAATATATTCACTCTGCTACTCATAGAACAACACTGTAAACTTTGCATAAGGCTAAAAGAATAAAAAATGGAATGAACTAAATGTGGAGCAACAGGAGGAAGAAGAGAAGGAGGGGAAAAAAACGAAGGGAAACAAGAGACAGAAATGAGAAAAGGGGGGAAAGGGAGATTTTTTTTTTTAATGGAAAAAATAATGAAAATAAGTTCAGTTTGGTAACTTTAGAATTATTTCACATGGCAACAGAATTCATATTTTAATTAACATTGGTATTTATCCCAGGAATTAGGTAAATTCTTTCTAAACATGTCAGTACTTTTGACCTAAAAATGTCATTTATTTCTTACCCTTTCTTTTCTTGAGGTTGACATTTCTGGTTGACTCAGGAAAAAATGGACATAGCCAGATGTTTACAGATGAGCGAAACTAGTGTGTTTACAGTCATATATCATGGTAAAATCTCATTCTTCTAATAATCTGTGAAATGACTGTCAAAAAAAGTCAAATTTCTATCAGATATGGAGACTGATAGAAATGAGGCGATGAAGAACTAAAAGAAAGTTGGCTGGAGAAGCAGAAAAGGAGAAGCAGTAAGAGAATAAATAGAAGTAGAAATGAGAAAAGGGGGACAATTTTGAAGTGGTCTACATGGTCTAAAGGAGGTTTTTTAATCAAACATAAGACATTTTCAAAAATATGCTGTAGGAGTATGTTTTGAATGCTTGCAGTGGGGACACTAAAACGGGAAAAGAAGATCTAATGTGCAATATCAGATCTTCAATAGCCAGTCCAGGAATCCATCAGCCAGCAGCAGTGTTTCCATGAGGGCAGCAGGAACACTCCATCTGTACTTCTAGTGGGAACATTCCATTCTTTAAGGAACATGAATTGAATTCAGGCCATTTCTAGTTAATGAAAAAATACATGGTAGTTCATGGTATCAGTTAGATGATTTGCCTTGAGATTCTTATATCATGCTATTGACAACAGGAGGAGTAAAGACAAACCCTCTAATAAGTATCTTCTATAAATACTGTGTTTCTAGGAAAATAATCTAGACACCAAAGTCCACAAATGTTATATTAGCATACTTCTGCACAGCCATAAATGTAATGCCAATATTTGCCTGCCCCCATCTAGATTATTGCAAACAAGAAACAATAGAAAGAAAAAAGAAAATATGAGAAGGGGAGAGAAACAAGTTTTTTGAAGTTCTTCAAATAAATAATGTAGAAGTGTAACAAAAAAACTAAATGGAGGAAAAAAGGAAGAATTAGAGAGGGTGATATGAAAAAAATAGAATAGGCAAAGCAGTAAGAGGTGAAAATGATACTCTGAAGCATGATTAAGTATAAGACAGGATGTCAATAATTCATATAAAGAAGTGACTACTTAGAAGTGCAAACCTTACCTCAGATTATTTTGGAAATAGAATCAGTATACAGGTGTGATTGGGATCTGTGATCTGTCACTAATCAATCAGTATTTTATAATAAAAAAAAAAGAGAGCGTGGATAATTTATACTGAATTTCATTTTGCCTCTAAGAGGTGAATATAACACCTGGAAACAGCTGGGCCAATGAACCCATGACTAATAAGAGAGTTGCAGAACAGAATTATGTCAATCTGACTCATAAAGGTGGTTGTCTATAGCACAGGAACCATGGTTGTGACTGTACCTGATTATGAGAAGATGGAAATAAATTTCCATATCTACCCTGGACTGAGCCTGAAGGTTATCAAAAGAAATGTTGACAGTGTGCTCTATCTGTATGGGGATATATTACCAGCTATGAATCCAGATTCTCTCTAAACTCTCAAAGTAGGACCAGTATCTTCACTTTACCTTTCTCTTCTCATCAGGTAAGGCAGTATCCTGTTCAGAGAGAAGCAAAGAGGGATATTGTTTTCATAAAGGTGATGGTGTAATCATTTGTCATTCTCTACTGAAGTTAAGAGAACACTGGGAGATCAGATGTAGAAAAATCTAAAAATGTTACCTAAAGCCTAAAAAAGATATTCTCATTTAACCTATACTTGGAAAATACTTTCCTGCTCAGAAAGCTGCTTTTGTGTAATTTCTCTGAAAAAACAAAGAAAAGAAAAGATAAACCTTTCCTGCCAAAGATTACCAGAGCATATATACCTCAGTCAGCTGCATATGAAGAGCTATCCTCCCACTGACACTGGGTTTGTGATGAGAGGACAGACACAGCACCTTACGATGAAGGATTAGAATAGCTGTATAGTGCAATATTTTACCTCTGTGAAAACATGCATAAAGTTTAAAACCACTTAAATTTGAGCAACAGGAAAAAAATTATAATGATCAAGTATTTCCACATATTAGGCTTACCTAGACAAGCAAGACAGAAGTAAAGCCTTAAAATACCCCTCTTGCTCAGGGAGTAGATTTCATACTGTTTTCTCAACCATAATTTCCATTTCTGCGAAGTTAGGTGTGCATTTAAGTATCTTTCTAAATAAGAAAATCCCAATAAATTAAGTCTACATGTGTGCTGAGTAATGCATTTGGTTTGTCCATCTTAATTTGATCGTGAAAAATCAAGTCTGGGAAAAAACACACTGTATAGTTGTTATGTTTCACCTACGAGAAGGGAAGAGCAATTCAAGATTCCCAAATCCCCTTGGTGCAAATTAGGGTGAGGTAATGCTCAAGGTCCTCATGTAAACAACCACTTTAATGGCACAAATACTCGCAAACGTTAACCCACTCACAACTACCAGATATGCAGAAACACCAACTTTACTGGGACAAGTATTCCGAAACATCAACCCTCTCACAATCACATCCACCTAAACTGTGTGGCTTTGTGAGAAGTCCAGGTAGACTGTTGTGTTAGGAAAAGGAAAAAAAGAGGGGGAAGGAGGAAGGAAGGAGACAGAGAGAGGGAGGGGGACAGAGAGAAGGGGAGCCCGCACTCCCCACACACACCTCCACTTTCATGATTTTTTTTGTCCCACCTCTGGGACTCTCCTTTGGTGTGTTGTCTGGACTCAGTGCAATCACTTGGGCCTCATCATTTACAATAATTGCTTTAATTTTTATGGCTATAAATATCTTTCACACACCTAAGGTTGCTGTAAAGAAGAAAAGTGTAATCATTATAAATATGAGTATTAGCATGTGCTGTTGTCCTTTACCCAATTAAAGAGGGGGTTTTTAACAGTTTAATTTAGCTCAGTATTTGTTTTGGTCTGAAGTGGCAACTGGGAGATGGAGTCTTAGAGAAAGTATTTTGTTGACACATTAAGTACATTTAATATTCTATTACATATATTCCTGAGAAAATATTTCTGACTTTTGGTGTTATATTAACCATTCCACAATACATCTCTGAGTAGTAGTTTTGTGAGTGTCTTTTTTTTTTTTTTCTGTCCATTCTTTTGGTTATCACATGTGAAACAAATGAAAGAACCATGAAATTTGGTACTGGGATGTTTACGCAATGCCCATCTTAGCTGTTCCTTGTTAATGCCCCCATTCTCCACCAAGCTAAGCAAAATATAAAAATATTCAATTTTAAATATTAAAACATGGTACAAAAGTCTTCAAAAATGAACCCTTTGAAAAAACTGTGTTCTACCAGCTTTTATAACTTTGCTGCATGAGAGTAGTCATGACTATTTCCTAACTCTCCAAGTTGAACTCTGAATTCAGAAGTAGCAAGATTTTGCTTTGAATCCACTATCAGATTTCAAGCTAAACATTGCTCTCAGACCACCTAATCACAACAGACACCTGGTCTATTTCCTTCTAAGCTGAAGCAGAATTTTAAATTTTATTTGGTATTTAAATTTATCATAGCATAAATCTCTTCCATCAGTGCTCTCAGGATTGTCAATGCCAGCCTGCTAGATCGAGTTTTAACACCTACTGAGGCATGCTTGTTTCCTGAGACTTAACAATTAAATTAAATAAAACAGGTGAGCAGCATGATGCAGATGATTCATAAACACGTGAATTATAGTTTCTGGGTTGTTTTTCTGTGGTAAGTTTGTTTGGTTTTTTATGGGGGTTTTATGTTCTCTATAACTGCATGCATCATTCCCTGAGATTAGGTTTGTCAACCACTTTCAGAAGAATTATATCAATGTACATGTTTGGGGAAAGTCATCCTGGCATTTTGAAAGGGGCTTATTTCTTTTTTCCAGCAAGGAAGGTGGGTTGGAATTAACTCTTTATAGGTAAATATTTATCCCCTAAATCATTAGAAAGACAAGCTTCTATTTCTAAAGTGCAAGACACAGAACATCTACAGAATACATCTACATTTTTTTTACATATCAGAAATAAGAATATAGTCAGAAATTTATTTAATAGAAAAATTATGGATTTGGTGACAGTTCATATAAATTACAGTTGCAATTTTAAAAGACTCAAATTGTTATTTATTAAAACTCATAGCAAAAAGTATTCTGAATCAGCTGAGATGGGACATCAGTATCCAAAACTAGTCATTCTGCTAGTATAGTGGAAGAAATAAAATTTGCTTTCTGACAATTTATGACTGACCAGAGAAACTATGAGTACATATTAGGAAATAGGTTCCACTTATCAGTGTTATTTATCATCTTTTGAATGATTTCCTTGCTTGTCCTGAACTGTAACATCTTCTTGTTAAGTAATGTGTCCTAGAAATGTAAAACCAAACTTCATTAAACTTCCCTAAAAAAAGCCCGTGGTTGCTCAGACACTGCTGACACAATGCCTAATGTCTTAACCTGATCTATGTTTTCATCTTACATACTGTTTTCACTAAAAAATTATTATTTATCTTCTATTAGTATTCATATCTCTGCAAATGCTTCCTGCTGTATTTCTTTCTTTCACTTCCTATCCTGTTGCCCCAAAATGTAGTTACACAGTTCGAGTTTAAAAAGGAAATACATTTATAATAGTCTAAAGACTTTAATTTAAATCATCATGCACAGCTATAATCAAAAGCTGTGTAACCATTATTCTAAGTTAAGTCCTTTATAACCAGCTCTCAGGGCAGTACCAGTAGCTAGGACTGATGGATTCTTATTTGATCATTATCATAAAAATGAAAATACACTTATCTATAAAGGAATTTAAATTTTTCCTCCTTTTAATCTTTGCATATTACTTATTTCCTTCACTACACCAATAGAAATTTTTTTTTGAAGCTTAACTTCTAAGACTGTGACTGATTCTACTGACTTCATGGTTAGCCATGTGCAGAAGTGTTAAGCATGATGTAAAAGTTTCAGTTCTTCTGAAAGCAGGAAATAACTTTCCTTGTTTCTACAATATACATAGCGTTTTCCTTTTTTCCATACACATTTTAACCCCTAACTGAAGGTCATAAAAATATGAAAGCTTTATAAACACCAGTCTATCCACTACCAGAATTTATTTAATTCATAAAAAAATCCTGCAGCACCATAGTTGCTATCTAGATGAACTAAAATCTGGAAAAAAAACAAATTGCCTTGTCACATGACTATTTTTTGTCAGTCAGAACACTACAATTCCTTTAGAGCTCAGGCTAACTTTTAAATTCCTAATATCTCTCTTCTTTTGAGGTGATACTTTTTTTTTGGAATGGGATCCAGAATATTGCTCAATTCTTGAGGGCCTTAAATAGTCATTGTATGCTAACTTCAGGCACTGACATGGAATGGTTTGGAAACCAAGATATGGGAGGAACTGCATTTTGTTGATGATCCCTTGACTCATCCAAATGGCTTAGAACACCACTTTTCTAAGATAATAAATCCACTGGAGAATTATCTAAACTCACTCAATTTTCATTAGGATTTTTTATTCATTTTTTTTTCTACTGCACTGATATTAACAGCAAATTAAATATTAAAGAAAATGTTCAAGGCATCCTATGGGACAACATATTTAACATAATATCTGAGGCTTATCCTTTTGACTGTCAAGTTTAATATCAATAAATAATATTCAAGCTTAATTATCAGTTGATAACATATTGCAGCACATTATTGATTTCCGACATTGACTACTAGGAGTGATAAGACTACAGCAGCAAGCAATATCAAAATGAAAAAGGTTTTGTGTCTGTTCTCTGATTTGTACACATTTAGGAACTGACAAGAGACTTTATGGCCTGTAGACTCAACTTCCTAGGTACAGGACATATAGAATTCCCATTGAAGTTACTGGGACTCTTGCTAATAAATACATATGAGATGAGTCCCATGATATCACTTCAACAGTACTCAAAAAAACTTGGGAAATATAGAGCCAAACTTATTTCAGTAGTTCTGGGAATTTATATCTTCCTATGTTTCTGATTGCCTATTAGACAGCAGTAGTCCTAATTTCCATTTAATTTTCATTCATGTAATTTTGAAATGCCATTTCTTTTAATCTAAGATGTTTGCTGGTAACTGACTTCTAATTGCTTAAAAAACAGGTTCCAGTGCAATTATTAAAGAAATCTTTGATTGCCTGAGGTAGATAGATATAATTTCCTAGACTGTACAAATTAGTTATCATTGATCTGCTTGACATTCCATGCCTATCTCTATATATGTGCATACATATGTGAGATATATATATGTGATATATATAAATATATATATATAGCTTTAAATCTTGTTTAATAGCTGAGGGTTGTTAGAATATTTTCTGATCATGATGATTCGTGATACACAGTGATAAGTTTTCTCAGTAGAAACTGACACTGATTAATAGATAAACTAAAAACTTGCTGTTATAAATATGCTATAGCACATTTTTAAAGGTAAAATAAAGTTGTGGAACTCAAGGTCCTGAAACAGAAACAGACTGGAGGACTGATTCTTGTTTCCTGCTTCTCAACAGTATTTCTTTGGAAATGCCTTTAGCTTTTGTTATCTATGGTAACATGTCGACATAAAAACTGCTAACACCTGTGGTGGGTTGACCTTGGCTGGATGCCAGGTGCCCACCCAGTCACTCTATCGCTTCCCTTCTCAGATGGACGGGGAAGAGAGAGAATAACACGGAAAATGACTCATAGGTTTAGGCAGTTTACTGCCGCGGTCCGAGGTGGGGAGGGGAGAAGGCCACAGCACTGCACAAAAGAGTCCTTCGAGGTCTGAGGTTGTGATGCAGTGCCAAGTTTAATGGGGGTGCACAAAGGTTTTATAAACTCTGGCGTGGAATGCACCAGAAATAGGGTGGAGCATGAGACAGACAACCAGGGAAACGAATCGGGGTAGGGACACAGGCGAAAGGGGGAGGAATGTGGGAGGAACCGGGGAAGGAAAGGGCGAAAGGTAACTGTCTCCTCTTTGCAGCTTCTTCAGCCTATCAGAGAGGGAAGCAGGGAAGCAGGGAATGCCCGGGAAATACAAATCCCGGGGAAACATACAATGTATATATTTATAAACACAAAAGAACTGTAAAGTCCATATCATAAAGTCCTTTCAACTGCTGTGTGACTTTTTCCACTCCTGAAACCGCTCCCATCATGAGTCTTGCTCCTTCGCAGTTAACTAAACCAAAAGTGAAAGTTTACATGCGCACAAGCAAAGAGGAAAATTACAAGGTTTATTTTCTACTTCCCATTAGGAAGCAGTGGGAAGTAGAACGTCCAGCCATGTCCCGGGAAGTATGGCTTCAGCAACGCTAACTGGTTGCTCCAGAAGGCAAACTGTGTAAATAGTGAATGCCCCCCACTTCCTCCTCCTTTCCTTAGCTTTTGTATCTGAGCTGACATCATATGGTATGGAACATCCCTTTGGTTAGTTTGGGTCAGCTGGCTTACTTGTGTCCCCTCCCAGGATCTTGCCTGACGGACCCCCCCACCCCCTTGATGGGGATGACACAGGGGAAGGAATGTTGAAAAACAGTGCTGATGCTGTGCCAGTACTGTTCAGCAGTAGCCAAAACACTGGTGTTTTATCAACATCTTTCTAGCTAACAATGCAAAGTATAGCACTCTGAAGACTGCTGAAATGAGCTCCATCTCAGCCAGACCCAATACAACACCAGATTATTCTGTGCAGTATGTGAATTTTCTAGTTGCTTTCAGAGTGAGAGTTTCCAGCATCTGCACCTTATTTATCTTTCTAGAGAATTATTAACTGTTTGATGCTATCACCCATACTGACTTCTGATGTTTGTCTACTGAATGGGTGACACAAGTAAAATGTTACATTGCAAATATGTGAATTTCATGTGACATAACCTTTGAGCAACATACCTCTCCCATTAATATATTATTAACAATATCTCCCATATTGCATTATCACGGATTCCTAAAATTTCACAAGCCCCCTGTTTTTGTTTGTGTTTTCATCTTTAGCGGTGTATGATTCCAGCAGGAAATAAATTGCATGCTGTTTTGGCCAGTGCTATATAAGAAAGATATTGAGCTGTTAGAGAGTGTCAAAAGGAAAGCAATGAAGATGGTGAAGGGCCTTGAGGGGATGGTCCTGTGCAGGCCTAAGGGTTGGACTCGATGATCCTTCTGTGTCCCATCCAACTCAGCATATTCTGTGATTCTGTGAAATTAAGTACCTAAAATAGCTCAAATGTTCTCCAGGATGAGACACTTCTGGTTGTATGCAGAAGTAAAAGGAAAGAATTTTGATATTCAAGTTTGCTTTATGAATATTAAATTCTTCAGTCTTTGGCCATCAAGTAAGAAGAATTTTTGAGCATTTAAGCTTTTGATGTTTAAGTTCTACACGTAGCCTTGCATGGCTCGGGTCCAAGTTAATTTGGTAAGCTCACAAGAGGAAACCTAACATATCAGGAATTCTGACCACTGCTAGACCCAACCACAGAAAGGCTCTGATTCTCCTTACTTCAGTTGAGCTAGTTGTTTTTATAAACTCTGTTCTGAGTTTGCCAATTAGGGCTATTTGCAATGGTGAATCTGTTGATCACTGTGATAAAACATTTTTCTTTAAAACTCTCTGACAATCATCAAAACAATAAAAGCTTTTAGATGCTCTCAGTCTACAGTAGAATCAATGCAAATGGTTTCTAGTCCATTGAGAAAGTGACATTTCAGAATTCTGGTCTTATTTAATGTTCACTTGGAAGGCAGTAAAAGTGTTTCCCATTAGTTTTTGTCTAATGTCTTGTGCTAGCTGTCTTTTACAAGGTGTCTAATTTGTGTCTGTTCTGTATGCTGCATGTAATGATCTAAAAAGGTCTTCTGAAGAATCTCTGATACTGCTTGAGTTATACACATAGATGCTGGATAAGCTTTGTAAATTCTTTTTTCCCAGTGACAGTCCGGAACATAAACAAATGCATTTGAATGTTTCAGCTGCTGAGTTTCCTGGTTCATTTATTGCTCTCTATATCAAAAAAGAAAAGCCTTAAGAGATTTTCAGAGTCAATGATACCATATCTTTTCTAAACTTGATTTCATGGAAGCTTTTAAATTGGCTTCTATATACAGATTATGATGTGCAGTCTTATTTGATATATACTATAATAAAATTTCGGTCTGACTATAACCTGATGGTTGTACTTTTTTTTTTTTTCAGATTTATTAGACAAGTTATTGTATTTGTCTGTCCTGACTTTATTTGCTCTGATGAGATGTTGTGGAGGCCTTTTGCCGTTTCTAACATTTCATCTTTCTTAGGCTGTCACACACACAGCTTTGGGTAAAATGTCATACTTTAGTAACAGTTCTGATGACAGTATATTCTTTCTTGTTTTGAGTCAAGCTATTCAAACAATTTATGTCAAGACATTTATTAGGTGGTTTATTGTAGAGTATTAATTTATTTTTCAATGAGAAACAATGCAAAGATGAGCTGTATTATTTATGTCTACTCTCTATCATTAATATAACTACTGAAAACTCACTTTTTTGAAAAAATGTACAGATTTTGCCCCTATTTATTCTGGGCTCAGATCCAACCATTTTGTCTTTTTTGGGGGAGGGAGGGGAGAACAAAACAATCTAAAGCTATGTGAGACAAATTCCTAACTGAGATAAACTGACCTATTTCCATTTACCCAGGCTATTTAAATGAAAATGTATTTGCAGTAGTCCAAAGAGGGGCTCCAATTTGTTTAGAAATTGAAAGTTTCATTGACAATCTGAGTTAGACACAGTGAGCAATTAAATAATATTTAACAATGTGTCTACTTCTATTAAGCTGTAAGTCATACAGTCTTAACTTGTACTAGCATTGTCATCAACATAAGCTCTATGACTTTCTTCTGTATTATTTATTTCTTTTCTGTTTAATTTCCTCTTTCATTTTCTACTGACACAGTATTTTGTAGTAAGTGAAGCATGAACATTCATTTTCACTTGCAAAACAGACCATTTACCTACTTGGAATGTAAAGGCGTTTAGTACACTTACCACTGAGTTTTTAATGTAGAAAACATAAAGTACAGTGTGATTACAGAGAAAAAATGTGGGCTATGCACTTAACACAATGTCTTGAACAATTTTAATGGAAATATATATATGACAAATATATATATTAAGAAAAGGGTAGTGTAATGAATATCACAACATGGACCTGTTCTCTATGTTTTCATGATTTTAGTGTTTCAGAACAGCCATAAAGTTGTTGTTTCTAACCCTTTGAGAATGTTTTTGACTGATGAAATTTCTAATGGCAGATTATCAACATATCATATTCTAGCTTTGAATCACTACTGGGAGAAAAGTGTCATAATAAGGCTTCTGTTTTTGCTTTTTATACTCAAATATATTCTTGCTTAAATAGTAATTTGGGATAGCTATGAACTGGAGGTTCTTGTGAACTTTGTAATATCATTGTAAGTATTCTTATATGCATTTTCTATTTATTTTCCACACTGAAACTGGTCCACCCACAGCACATATACATAACTTTATGAAGATTGATTCCAGTAAAGGACTGTCAGGGTCATGATTTTGTCCATAAGTTTTCACTCCACAAGTCCTGTCTGATGCTCTTGAAAACTCTGAACCAAAAAAGCCTTTAACTAGGCCTTCAACACGGCCTTCAGTAGTATTCACACAGTCAACTCAGTGAAATACAAACTGATAACTTGTTGTAAAACTGGCTAAACTCTCAGGCTGAAAGTGGTCCAATGTCCAGCTGGCAGCCACCTCATGGGTAAGTATTGCAGCTAACAATGTTTATTAACCACCTGGATGGTGGAATGGTGTGCATCCTCAGCCAGCTCACAGCTGATATTAAAATGGAGGGAGTGGTGCATTGTTACCTATGGTGACCTCTACAATAATAATAATAAAAAAGAAATAAAAAGGTGTACAAAAAGTGCAAAGGAGAATGCAAAACTCAATATCTAGGACAAATAATCTCATTCACCATTGCAATCTGAGGCAAAAAGACTAAAATACAGTTTTGCCAAAGAAAACCAGATAAACATCAAAGCTGAGCATGAGCTGACAGTGTGATTTTGTACCAAAGAGGGCCAACCATATTATTGTGGTTTAACCACAGCGGGCAAACCACACAGCCACTCAATCACTCCCTTTCCTGGTGGGTTGGGGAGGAGAATTGGAAATAAAACTAAAAACTCATGGGTTGAGATAAGAGCAATTTAATAGTTGAAATAAAGTATAATAACAATGATAATAAAAATAATTGTAATTGTAATGAAAAGGACAAAGAAAGAGGAATTAATCCCAGGAAAAACAAGTGATACACAGTACATTTGTTCATCACCCACTGACTGATGCTCAGCCAGTCCCCATGCAACAATCACCCCTCCTGCCAACTTCACCCAGCTGATGTACTACTGGTCATGATGTTTGACTGTGTGGAATATCCCTTTGGTCAGTTAAGGTCAGCTGTCCTGCCCATGCTCCTCCCCCTCAGCTGCTTGTGCAACTCCTCATTGGCAGAGCATGTGGCACTAAAAGTCCTTGACTTAGGGTAGTCACTAAGCAACTATTAAACCATCGATAGCTCTTGAATGTCTCCAGTGAGACAATCCTGTAGACCTGTCTGGCATAGATCCGTGCAAGCCAATTTATTCTGCTACTCAATGCCTTCTCATAAGGTGTTTATAGGTAGGTGCATAAATGTTTTAGACACGGGAGTTTAAGAATTATGATCATGAAAATAGCTATTCTGAGTTTTGCGTTATGCAGTCATGGGTTACCATGTCCATGGGGTTACAAGAACAAAGTAAGAATCTAACACAATCTTTAGCTTTCACCTGTACCCATCTGTAAGTGTCAAGAGCACAAAACTGGAGGGCATTTGAACTCCATCTGAAACAATGTGATTCTTGAATTTGTCTCTATATATTGACTATGTAAAGCTTTGTACAGAGCTTGGATGTACAGGAAGCCCAAACAGAGATTTTTAAAGGCTTTGTTAGATTTCTGCCCATCAACTGACAATCCTTTCTTACACACGCTTTTTTACAGTTCTGTACTTCAGGTGGTGTCTTTATTTCATGGGATTCTTTTCTGTGCTTTTTTACTTAATGTTTCAAAGCACTTTGAATATGAATAAATGGTAAATACACTTAGGCCTGTGTAAGTAGCCCCTTTCATTATATAAACTCCTGTCTTAAGAGATTTCTAAGTATCTCCATAAATAGAAAACAATTTGCTTCTAAGAAAAAAACATTTTATGTTAGTCCCTGGAACACTGTAGTTGAATGTTACTTGTTATCTTAATTGTCTGCTTATATACGTAGGTTTTACTTCTCAATAATTCAAAATGAGATTAATTATATGAGCTAGAGCTAATAAACTTTAGAGATGCCTTCTTGCTCCCATAAAGAAATAGACATCTGAGCACCAGAAGTTCTAAACAACTGGACAGAGAAAATACTTGCCAAAAAACACTAGGAAACATACTGTAAGAACTGATAGTTTTGATTATAGTACCTTTTTATCCATAATAACACAGAAGTTTCCTGAGAAGTACTTCATGGTATTTATTGTGGTTTAACCCCTGCCAGCAACCGAGCACCATGCAACCACTTGCTCACTTCCCCATCAGTGGGACTGGGGAGAGAATCAGGAGAGTTGTCATAATTTAGGAATGATACTCCCAAATTTAGTACTCCCTCTGAGACTCTCCAAACCATGCACTGCTTCCTCACTTCCCCCTCCCCTTCTCCCTTCCTCTGATACAGGATGGAGAAGAGAATTGGAGACACAAAAGGCAAAAATCACAGGCTGAGATGAGAAAAATTAACTGGAAACAGCTCAACTGGGGTCTGGGACAGTCCTGATCCGATGAGAAAGACGTCTGTGGCTGAGGGGAAGGGGCTCCGAAGGTCAGTGGGGCTCCAGCAAGCAAAAACCCAGGTACCAAGGGAGAAAGTTCGGTGCATACCTGCTTTTATCTCCTGTCTCCCGAGTTCCTGGGATGCTTCACTTCAGGGACTCACCTTTCTGTCAGGTCCTGAGACACTGGGGACAGTCTTTTCACAATCCAGCTCGAACAGGGGGTGGAGGGGTGTTCCCCACTCTCTGAGTTACAGGGTGGTATGAAACAATTTGTTGAAAGTCTTCCCCAGTTAACTAAAACTACAACAAAATAAATGCCATTTAGAGAAAACTGTATGTCTGTTTCTAGAAAATTAAAATTACTAGCTTTTCCAAATGTAGACTCATGTTCACATAAATTATCAAATAAAAACTGAAGAACTTCTAAATTGTACATGAAACAGAAATTCTAAGACACATCATGCTTCCAAATTCAAGGAAAATAGTGAAAAATCTACTCTGATTATCCCCATGCAGAGTATACTACTGTTAAAAATTTACCATACTTACTTCTTAACTTTCTAGAGGCCCTGAAGCAAACCCGAACAAGATACTGGCCTATTTTTCACCTTCACTATTCAGAATGGTCTTTTCAACTTTCTAAAATTTAGTAATATTAGAATACAGCTGGAAAAAAAGTTTAGAAAAAGAACCTAATTCAAGAAAGAGTTTTTGTAACTGAAGGTTTTTAGTTCTCTTAGGGCAACTGCATGTCTTGTCTTGACTCAGAAGAGGCCTTAGAAAGAACAATATTTTCCTTCTCTATATGAAGATTCTATTACAATTTTAGAAAAAGAAAACAAAAGACACCCTGGATAGTTGTATTGCTATTTTCAACAGCATGTCTTCTTAGAAGACATTCCTGGTACAAAATATGAGTGACGGTTTTCCTTCTTATAAACAGTCATTGGAATCAATCAGCTGATAAACTGAAGGTAAGTGATGGAATTAATTTACTGGTTGTTCAGAATGTTGTTTTATATGCTATAACTCTTGCCACAAAAATGTCTGTATTTTACCTGTGTATTTAACTTGCAGATTTGACCAGCAAAGTACAGATTGTGGAGGTATTGCGTGTTAGTGATCTGAGTTTCATCCTGATGTCCTTAAGCTACTCACTGCTGAGGCTAGAGCTACCCAAAGCAGTTTCATTTGCTGATATTATCATCTGCACAGCATCTCAAGAGTTGTACTGGTAGTCTACTATGAACAACTTATTGATTATTTTAGTACCAAAAAAATTCTCATTACCATTGGAGAAGTTTGCATTTTCTTGTCATCTAACTTGCACTCCCACGAGTATGCATATTTGCTGAAAGTAAACTTTATATGTAAACTTTCTTGTAACAATGTCTATCCCTAGATAGTGATGGAGCAAGGGTTTGGATTTAGCACTTTTATCATCTTCTGAATCATTCCCATCTGCAGTGTAAAGTCCCTCACCATCTGTACCATGCCTGATAACTTATGCAGGCAATACAAATACTTGTCTCTTATTTCCATCAAGGGCATTTTCTTAAACATGAGACATTTCTCTTGTAGGCTCTGATTCGGCAAAACACTGAATCTATACATAACAATCAACTATTCTTCATCAAACTGAATGATTGATGAAGAGTTCTCTCAATTTCTTTAGGGGAAGGTTCCTCTCTAGGAATGAAGCTCCCTAGATCTCACACTCTCACACACTGCAGCAGTTGCCCATAGTGCACAGCCCTTCTGAGTTCTGGTACTAACTGCTCTGGCTTCTTTTACTCAGAAATTCCAACAGCATTGTACACACAGGTAGAGAGACACTCACCCAGGCAAATGGTCAGAAATAGAGTTTAATGAGAAGAAATGACAGATTGCTCCCATCAGGCACAGGGCATGGCCGTTCAAACACTGTAACCAGCACCTGCTTACACACAATAATCTCTTTCAGCCCCTTGTCCTTCTATTTGCCCCACTTGTTCCTTCTCTAGCCAAATCCCCTTCTCCAATTCTAAATCCCAAAAGTAACTGCAAACTTTTCTTCTGGCCCCATGGTGATGGGTGTCCACCATGGACATGGGACTGATCACCTCCTGTGGCTGAGGCAGGGTTCCCCCCTACTCTCAAACCTCTGGCCTCTGCATGTATGGCAATGAACTCTTTATCACTTAATGGCGCTATCCATGGTAATTTAGGGTAAATTGGAGCCCTTGAGAAGACAAAAATATCTTCTGAAGCACAGGGAGACTGAAGTTTTGTAAGCTTAGAGGATGCCAGAGCACAAAAGGAAGCAATAAGTTGCACATGGATTATTCCAGCTGGTGATCTGCACAGATCACGTCTGTGCTGCTCATGAAGGGACAGCCTTCCAATGTAGCCTACAACAAAACCGTTATCTTCTAATCCAAATAGCAGTTTTATTCTTATATTTTGTATTAGGTTTGTGTGGCAAGGTTTTGGTAGCAGCAGAGGGTCTACACTGGTGGCTTCTGTGAGAAGCTGCTGGAAGCCTCCTATATATCTGACAGAGCCAATGCCAGATGGCTTCAAGATGGACTCGCTGCTGGGCAAGGCCAAGCCAATCAGCAATGGTAGCAAAACCTCTGTGATAACATATTTAAGAAGGAAAAAATGTTACTGTGCAGAAGTAAATGTGGCCAGAGGAAAGAAGACTGAGAATATGTGAGAAAATCAACTCTGCAGACCCCAAGGTCAGTGCAGAAGGAGGGGCAGGAGGTACTCCAGGCACCAGAGGGGAGATTCCCCTGCAGACCATGGTGCAGAATAGGGTGAAGCAGGCTGTCCCTCTGCAACCCATGCAGGTCCACAGTGGAGCAGAGATCCCATGGAGGAGCCCCACATGGAAGAGCCCCACACCAGAGCACATGGATGCCTGAAAGAAGGCTGTGACCCTGTGAGAAGCCCATGCTGGATCTGGCTCCTGGCAGGGACCTGCAGACCTGTGGAGAAAGAAGCCCCGACTAGAGCAGATTTACTGGTAGG
This sequence comes from Manacus vitellinus, assembly GCF_001715985.3. Taxonomy (NCBI): domain Eukaryota; kingdom Metazoa; phylum Chordata; class Aves; order Passeriformes; family Pipridae; genus Manacus; species Manacus vitellinus. The sequence goes on from NW_021940813.1 coordinate 8,623,836, forward strand.
ACTTGTGACATCATGGAAGTGACCCATGCTGGAGCAATCTGTTCTTGAAGAACTGCACCCTGTGGAAGGGATACAAGCTGGAGCAGTTTGTGAAGAACTATGATCTGTGGGAAGAACTCACACTGGAGAAATTCATGGAAGAATGTCTCCCATGGGAGGGACCTCAAGCTGGATCAGGGGAAGGACTCCTCTCCCTGAAGAGGAAGAAGTGGTAGAAACTACCTGTGATGAACTGATTGTAACTCCCATTCCCTGTCTCTCTGGGTTGCCAGGGAAAGGAGGTGGAGCCCACAAAAGAGGGAGAAGTTGGGGGGAAAGTGATATAAGATTAGTTTTACTTCTTATTATCCTACTCTGATTTTGATTGGTAATAAATTAATTTCCCCAAGTTGAGTCTGTTTTGCCTGTGACACTAACTGAGTGTCCCCATGCTTATTTCAACACATGAGGCTTTTCTCTTCCCTGTCCAGTTGAGGAAGGTAGTAAAAAAGTGGTTTGGTGGGTACCTGGTACACAGGCAGGGTCAAGCCACCACACATTGAAAAAGGAAGTAAGATGTCCAAAAGGTGGGAAGAAAGATTTAATTTTCTACACCAGAACATTGATTCACTGTGTTTCTTGGACGGCGGATAGCATTTCAAAAGTAAATATCATTTATTGCATGTAAGAAATATAAAAATAAGAAAATAAATAGGTATGCTACAGACAAAGGTATTGCTGTTGGTGAACTGAAGACATCTCACTGCTGGACTACATCATATATATCACAGAATCACAGAATATGCTGAGTTGGAAGGGACCCACAAGGATCATCAAGTTCAACTCCTGACCCTCCCTCCACAGGACCATCCTCACAAAATCACCCCAAAATTATAAATCAGATTCTTTATGAAGAATGACCTTCTATGAAATAAGGCTTTTAAAAGTCCACAAAATTTCATTGGTTTTCAAAATTAGATACTTTATTGTTTAGTCTATGTTTAAATTGAAACTAATTCCCATCATACTAAATATCTTAAATAATGGTAATATTAAGTCTTTACATTAAAAAGAATGGTAATAAATTTTGGTACAATATGGGCACAACTGGGACAGAGCCCATTTATTAATCTGAATGGAGGATAGATGTTCAATACTTTCCTAAGTGGGACTTCCATCATTTGTACTCTGAGCTTCTTATTTATTCATAACGTCATCTACAATGGATGTGTCCTCACATTTTCATCCAAGTACAAGGCAGAATCTAGTGAAAGATTTTTGCCTTACTGCTTTTATTTTTATGATCTTCAATTTGCTACTTCTCTAACAAGGCCAAATCTCTATTTGATTTTATTCCCTTTAAAAATGTTTTTTTATGTTCTTTAATTCCATTAAGTATTGGTTTTCTCTCACTTTTTTTCTCTTCTATCTCAGGATTTTTTATCTTATTTTTATTGATTTTTTTTGTATCTGCTGAACAATGCTGAAATATCTTCAGCTTTTGATTGATTCCTTAAATTTCGTGTCACCATTTGTTTATGCCAACAGTTTCTTTAAACTTTTTTAGAATTTTCTGTTTAAAGTTCAAAAAAATATATATTCAATGAATGTATATTCAGTGTTGGCCAAAGTACAGATAAGAAATTACAGGAGCTAAGATTAAAATATAGATTAGACCCCATTCCAAAATTTATACCTCATAAATTGTATTGTGTTTGCTAGTAGAGAAAAATAAATTGTGCAGACAGTAAATACATGGAAATTCACGTTCAAATCTAGTTAGACTCCTGAAAACTCTGTGCCCTTCTATTGCACCCTTGCTTATTATTTGGCTAATATGACTTGCAAGTAACCTTTTAAATGTAGACGTCTATGTAAAATCTAGTTTCTCCTGGACTAGAAAGATCATACATATACTGTAGACTACTAGTATTATTTGCAATAATCAGCAAAGACCAGAGTTATAAAGTAGGGCAAATATAGCCTGTCCTTGAATAGTGTTTGTTATGTCTTATTTCCAGTCATGACAATTTTCTTTTGGCACTTTGTAAACACTGAAAATAATACATACTAACTACTGGAAATGTTAAGGTAACGGCAATCAAAGTCTCTATTCTTCTCTGGTGAGGCCCCAGCTGGAGTGCAGTATTCAGCTCTGGAATCCCCAACATAAGAATGGTGTGGACTTATTGAACCTATTCCAGAAAAAGGTCATGAAGATGATCTGAGGGCTGGAACACCTCTTTTATGAAGACAGACTGAGACGGTTGGAGCTGTTCAGTCCGGAGAAGAGGGACTTTTTGCAGGGGCATGTGATAGGACAAGGGAGGATGGCTTTAAACTGAAAGAGGACAGATTTAGATTAGATGTTAGGAAGAAATTCTTTATTTATTAGGGTGATGAGTCACTGGAATAGGCTGCCCAGAGAAGTTGTGAATGCCCCATCCCTGGAAGTGTTGAAGGCCAGGTTAGATGAGGCTTTGAGCAACCTGGTCTACTGGAAGGTGTCCCTGTCCATGTCAGGAGAGGTTGGAACTAAATGATCTTTAAGGTGCCTTCCAGCCCAAACCATTCTATTATTCTGTGATTCTGTGATTATTCAATCATGCAAAGTGGATTGAGATTGTTTTTCTGCAAGTCTTTGTGTGAATGTATGAAGTGTTGTAATTTCTCAGCTCAAGATGCGTTGTTTTCATAAATTACACTAACTCTTACAAACATATAACATTTTAAATAGTCATATACCTTTTTATCAGGTTTTGGAAATACTGCTTGAACAAATACTGAATGTCTGATGTCTTTTTAACACTATTTGGAATCTCATGATTTTTAATTGTTTGGAAAAGTCAATTTCAGTCTCTGACACCTTCAAGAATTCATGTAGAAAGTGTCAAGATGTTTATTAAACTAATGAATAAATAGCATATAAAAATGTCACTGGCATTTTATCTTAAATAAAGTTTTGATTTAATTTCAATTGTTTGTTCCAGGATAGTTTGTTCATCCAGAATTTACAGTTTTCAGCTGTTTTGTCAATTCTGACTTTGTCAGGTCTAACTTTCCTGTGGCATTAAAAAAAATAAATAAAAAAGGTATATAGAATAGGCATGTTACCCTGAGTAGTCAGATATACCCATGTTTCTTGGAGCCAGATATCAGCTTCTTTTTACCTCTCTCATGCAGAGTGCATTGGTTTCCTTCTTACGGGAAATACTTTGTGAAGAAGCATTTGATCGTTGATCTGTGTACACGCAGAAAAGAGGAAAACTCATTCCTGCATAATCCTCATTTCCAAAGAGTATTACTCTCATATGTAAAGATCAATGAAAGTATTATTAAATCTCCCAGCCCTTTTGCCTTCCTGTGCAAAGCTCATATTGCCAATTATTTTAAATATGTCTGACTCTAATTTTAGTGGAATATTTTTGTCATGAAGTGGAGGGATGTTGAATATTTTATATCAGCCTGATCTCAGAAGGAGTTCTGAACTATTTAATACCTTATAAGATGTCATTGGGCTAAAAGGGATCACTTTAATAACAATCCATCTCACTATCAAATTTGTCAACTATATGGACATTTAATTTTTTTTCCCTAACAAATGCTTCACTCTCTTTCACTCTGATAAAACAATGAATCAGTTGACCCTGGGTTACTAAAATTTCCATACTTATTCTAATTCTGGAGAATCTGAATGCTCTAATTTATCTCTTACCTCAGAAAGTGCCTTAGACTACTTTCTTCTACTGTATAAAAAGAAGTACTTGTGTCTAATATACTTGAGCAAAAACATCAAAATACTTATGGTCGCAGAAATTATTTGGCTTCCTTCGTACTGCAGACCCATGACCATGATAACCAGTATGTTACTTTACTTGCTTAAAACTTGTAATTTTCAAATTACTGGTTTCATTAATCAGTCTCTCTGGTTTTAGTAAAAACATCCAAAAGAGGTAACTGAATTTGGACTCCAATATGTTACACAAATATGTACTTTCAAAGCACTAATGATTTCACCTTGACAGCAAAAGGTTCATAACTTGGTTCTACTCAAGGACTGACAAGTTTCAGGAAAATGAGTTACCCTAAGCTAGAGAGGTAAGGAATGGACACATAGCAAACCAATAGACAACACAGGTAGGATTCATTTATCCAGACTTGGATATCTACATAACAGCAGTTAATTTGGTTGATTTTACTTCTCATAGAATTTTGGAGGGGCTGATTAATCTATGTTGTTTGTCCATCTTAGATTGATATCTACTGTACTGTGTGCATGTTAATTACTCTCTCAGTAACTATAAAGTAAGGCAAGACAACAATCTTAAATGTATATTAAACTGAGGTGAAACAGATCTCAAATTATCATTCCTAAATATCCATTTCTACATGGCCTGTAGAAATATCTGAACCACCTTCCTTAGCTCTTTGCATACTGGAAAATATTGAAGGAGCTTTTATCTCTCAGAACGCTTTTGTTTCTTTCTTCTTTTACTTTTTTCTTAGTAGTAACTACTTCCTACAGTTTTCATGAGAATCCCACACATTTCCAAGTCACAGGAGTCACTGAGCAGGCTGTTAAACACCACATTAGTTATTACTGGGTCAGAACCAACTTATGGAAAGTGTGTGTGTGTGTGTGTGTGTGCATGTGTGGAGAGGGAAGGGATGGGTTGAACCTCATGGAGATGGAGTGGCATCGTGTCCCTCATGGCAGTCCCTGGAACCCACATGGGGAAGCCCCAGAGTCAGTCCCAAACAGCCCTGGAAAACTGTAACACACAAAACCTCCTGGAGCCCCCAACCCAGCCTCAGATTGGCAGGGACAGTGAGGACACTGCCCCTCACCCTGATCTGGAATCCCCAGAGTGGCTGGTGGTCACAGACCCCACCTGGAGGGGTTGGCCATAGGGACCAGAGCAAATAAAACCAAGGGTATGTGTTTGCCTTGTGTTGTGGCCCTGCCATTGAACTTGTGAGAGCTGGTCTACAAGGGTCCAGTGGTAGCTATATAATCTGCCTCTCCCTCTTTCTCCTTCTCTCTTCTTGATCCCTCTGCTTCTCTTTCTCTGCTCCTTTCTTAATGCTTAGGGTTGTTTGGAGCTGGAGGGCTTGGGTCTTGCTTTGTTGTGGAATTAGTTTACTGCATTTTGACTTGAATGCTGTGGATTAATAGAATATGTTGAACCAGCATCATAGTAGAACATTTTTGTCTAGCTTGTGTGGTGTCCTTTTGAACTTTGGCCAAGTCCCTTTATCTACTCCCCTGAATTAATAAACAAATTCCTTGGGAACAAGCCCGTGGCTTATTCTCTTAAGACTATCTTGAGGTATTAAAGAACCCTATATCTATATACTAAAGTAAAACTCACAGGCAAACTCATGAGCTGATATCTCCTAGGGCTAGAGTTTTACACAGGTCAAAATTTTAAGTGGTTGTACTGTCTGTGACATACCCTGAAAAAAGTTATGCTATAAAAGCAATTTTACAGCCTCATTGAAATATAATAAAAAAATGACACTTGAATGCGATAAACTAAGAACAGTAGTTTTAATGAAATATATTCAAAATATACAGTAGTGCATAAAGACACAGTTTTAAATTTATACTTCGCAGATATCCACATCTCAAATGTTAGGGGAGGGCAGGAAATAAACAAGCAAGCAAACATCAAGCCATCTTGGTCAGATGAATGAAAACAAAACCAAACCAAAACAAACCCTATGGATTTTGACAGTTATACTTTCATCGTATTTCTCTGATTATATGCTACTGTATTCTCTTTCCACTTATTTAACCTGGCATGTCCTCCCTTGAAAAATGCATTACAGTGTCTGTAGAAATGGTAATAATTTCCCACAGGACAGTTAACATTTTCACCATTTCAGGACTGCATTTTAAATTAACATTTCCCAGGGGCTGTATGTACTGAGATAACTGTCCAGATGCATAACTGCAGACAATGTCTGTCGTGTGCAGCTTGAGTTGATGTGTCCTCAATCAAGTCTTAGAATAGTTCTAGTTTATTAGAGGAAATGGGACCAGATTTGCCAACTGAAAATAGATGCAGCGGTGTGCTAGTGACACCCATCTTGATTTACAGCACATATCTTACAAAAGAAGTTTCTGTGGCATGGTACTCACTCTATTCACCTTTTGTTAGCTGGGAATTTATGTTAGGAGAAACTGCTGGAGGAGAAACAACAAATTAACGAATCATCTGAGAACAACAAAATAAACAGAACAAAATAGAATTGCATTCTCTTCTACATTTTGTTCTTAATCTTTATGCACAAATTTAGAATACAATGTAATTCTTAATTCTTCAGCACTTTGCATTGCAAATTTTCATTATTATGTTTAGCATAGTGATTCTTTTTTAACTAAAGAAGAAAATAAAGTAATGTTAAAATAACAATCTGATCACGTTTATGGTCATTTTAGCTATTATCTTTCACAGAATCATAGAATATTCTGAGTTGGAAGGGACCCAAAAGGATCATCAAGTCCAACTCTTAAGTGAATGGCCTCTACAGGTACCAAACCCACAAACCTGGGCATTACTGGCACTGTGCTCTAAAATTCTACTTTAAGATACACTATTCTTTCAAATGTAGCAAGTTTGGCATCCTGAGCTGCATCAGAAATAGTGTTGCCAGCAGGACTTAGGGAGTGATTCACCCCTTGTACTGAGCACGGATTGGACCACACCTCAAGTCCTGTGTCCAGTTCTGGGCCCCTCAATTCAGGAAGGACATTGAGGTGCTGAAGTGAGTCCAGAGAAGGACAATGAAGCTTGTGAAGGGTCTGGAGTGCAAGTTTTATCAGGAACTGAGGAAGCTGGGGTTGTTTAACCTGGGGAAAAGAAGGTTCAAGGCTTATCACTCTCTACCTGAAAGGAGGTTGTGGTGAGGTGGGGATTGGTCCCTTCTCCCAGGCAACAGTGACAGGATGAGAGGACACAATCTTAAGCTGCACAAGGGGAAGTTTAGGTTGGACATTAGGAAGAAATTCATCACAGAAAGGGTGAGTAGATACTGAAATGGACTGCCCAGGGAGGTAGTGGCGTCACCATCCCTGGAGGTGTTTAAGGAAAGACTGGATATGGCACTGAGTGCCACGGTGTATTTGACATGATGGCGTTTGGTCATAGGTTAGATTCGATGATCCCAGAGGTCTTTTCCAACCTACTTGATTCTGTGATTCTGTGTGAAGTTAGCTTAATTAATATTTAATCCTTGTTATCAGGAAGTAACCTTTCAATTCCATTGAGCTACACTATCCAGAAACCCTTCTTACAGCAATAAAATGTTTCAGTAGAGAGCTACAGACTAAGACAAAATAACTTGCCCTAGTAAGCATACAAAAAGTCTTTAAAATATGTCTTTCAAGAGATGGATATTTCAAGATATTTTCTTTTTTTCTTTTTTCTTTTTTTTTTTTTTTTAATAAAGAAGAGATCAGTTATTCTAGTCTTGAGATGAAAAATGATACTCAGGAGAAAGGTAAGATCCTTGGCTGACAAAAACAATGCATACTTTCAAGGTATATGAAGATGACAGATGAAAGCAATAAAACACTCAGAGAAATGTTTTCTCTTTGATCTGAATATTTTTGTGCCATTTAATTCCAGAGATTTTTGGTTTGGAACCATTTATGAGCTATAATTTATTTCCTTCCTTTATCATGTGTTGCTAAAGAGTTTATTACAAAATGGTATGAAAAATAAAGGAATACTATAATACTTAAAAATATACTTATAGCAGAACTTAGATTCTACCCTACTTTTACTGTATGGCTTCAGATTTAGGAAGGTTTTAACACGGAGGCACAATATCCTCTGCAGGTTTCTTTGAGAGTGAGTGCTGCACCTAGGCTGTAGTCGTTCTTTGACTAGTGAGCATCTTGCAAAAGAATGTTACCTAAATGGTATTAAATATAAAAAATAGGGAGTTGTTGAAGATTATTCAGCTTCGTAGGTTTTTCTAAATCTAATTGACATTCCAGGTTCGTTCCTAGTAAAAGCACATGCACAATATAAGCTGTCCTGTGGATTAGCTGAAATATTAGTGATCAGGAGCAATGAATAATGACTAAACTATCTGGTGGAATGAATAGTAAAATGTTGTTTTCCTGTGATAACCTACATTAAACATAATTTGAGATTGAAAGCTTCTAAGTTGGAGTCTGGAATGATTCTATTCATTTGAACTATGTATGTGGCATTTGTAAAAAGGTTTCAGTGTTTATCACAACTCCACCATAAGTCTGTAATCTTAGTGTGGTCATTACAAGTTACTACAAGGCAAAACTGTTGGCATACCTGTAACTGTACAATAACATCAGGATTTCTTTGATACTTCCTAGGATTGGGTAAAGGGAAATTTTTAATCATCAAAAGTATGGAATTTTTTGTCCAGAAGACTAATTCATACTCTAGAAAAGCATGTTTTTTGTATTTAACATGATTATCTACATTAATAATAGATGCATAGTACTAAAAGCTATTTTTTAGCTGCACAGTGATCCCTTGCTCTGGCCATCCAAATCAAAGCTCACACTGAAACCTAAGTAGTCTTGTGCTTAGTAAATGGTCCTATACAAGATAATACCCAGAAATACAAGGTACTGTGAACATAGGCTTTAAAAATTAAAAAAATTTAAAAAAACCCCACCATTAGAATGAATTCCAAATGTCTTCCAAAAGACTAAAATCCCTAAAGTAACAAATCAAAAGGCTCCTTTTAGCAATTCTAATAGTATCAAAAGGACTATTGAGAAAAGGGAGAAGGAGAATATTTTTCCTCATCAGGGGGGAAAAAATTTTAGACAAGGATTTAGGTACTTGGTACTAAATTTTGGTCTGTTTCATGGACCTTGGACAGGTCTTTTTAATGCTCCCTGCTTCAGTTCCTGCCAGAAGCTCCCCTCTGCCTACTTTTGTTTAGTTTATCTAGACTATGAAATCCATGAGACAGGAAGACTTATTATTTCAAATATAGTGCATGTATGTAGCTCCTGTACCTCACTGCATAGAGTTCTTCAGAGCACTCTCAATTATTTATGGAGTTTACAGATTATCTAGAAGCAGAGCTGGTGTTTATGTAAAGTCTCCACATTTCTCTTATGAATGCATACCTCAGTCTGTTTAACATTCCATGCTCTGCTGTGTCCTACCTCATTAGTCCTAGAGGAATATTGGCAGAATAAATAGGAACTTTCAGTGTTGCAAAGTCACTTCTTCTGCACATCATGTAGGATGTATCTAAAAATCTGCAGTGCAGCTTCATGGATTTGTATAAGCCAAGATTAATGTTTTTTTCCTGACTGGAGAGCTGAAATTAAGTCAGTATTTTAATTTGGTTGCCTTTTGGATTTATGCTTACTTGTTTCTCTCTTAAGTAGCTAAACAGCAAAATATAATTCAAAATCAGTGGAATTATGTCTGCCATTTAGTTCATAGTATGGAGCCCTCCTATTCAACATCAGAATTTTCTGTATACTGGACTGTTCCACTTACAGACTCTCTAAAAAACATTTCTCATATACTTCTTGTAGGAAAGGACCACATGAAGATCTTCGCAACAGACTTTTTAAAAAGGTTTTAAATATTGCCATATAACTCTATCATTTGAGATATAAAATTTACTTTTTTTCTCTTACACTTTCATGACATTCTCTCAAACATGTCTGCAATTCCTATCCATTAAAATTTTTAATTACTCTTAATTAATATACTGATTTTTTGGTAAATTGATAGGAGATGAGCATCTCAGGTTAACACAGAAACCTAGACAAGTCCACAGTATTGTTCAGGTTTATATCCTGAGCTCAAACTATGCAGACAGGTCAGCTGCTGTTAGTTGCAGTTAAGCTGCCAGGAACCTGCATCAGTGCAGAACATGGAAAAATCAACAGTTGAGAATGAGCCAGTCTGTTTTGTTTAGAAAAAACTTGAAAAAACATGCAGGTATATCCTTACAGTGGTTTCTGGCAGCTTTCTACAAATGCATACTTGAAGAGGCTTTACACACTATATTTATTGATTTCTTCTGAAAAACTGAGAAAATATTTCTAAATGCCATTTTGGTGAGTTTTGGAAAAACAAGCCTAGATAAAAGGAAAAATTAATAAACCAAGGTTGTGGGTTTTTTGTGTACATAATTAGGTGAAGGAGCTTCTCCAACAAGCTATTGCTTCAGAAGCTCTTCCACTATGTTATTGAAAAGGAGAACATAGCATTCTGCTGCAGTGTAAGAGAGGGAATCAGCCCACACTGTTTCTACACAGTCATGGACTTCTGTGACTGATTCTGCCTGAAGGGAGACTCCCAATCCATAAGGTCCAAGCTCTGTATGGAGATAATAGAGTTGCCAGTAGATCAGTAAGTGTTTCACATGTTTTTGGAGTGGCATGTGAAAATAAGTCAGGAAAATCTAAGGCATCTAGAGTGGTACTGGAAGCCACTTCAGCTTAGCATATCTCAAATCACTGTATCTGCACGTATTTCCATGCAGGGGTGGGATTCGCGTGTCTGGTGCCATTTTACACATTTCCTGCACTTCAGCCACCACCAGAGGACCGTGTAGGTCTCTTGCATGTTCTGAGTTGCACCTGTCAGGGTCATGTGAAGCTCTTGGATTCCCAAGGGTCTTTTAGATGACATTAAATGCCTCTCTTTAGGTAGCTGGACATCAGGTGCCTAAACTTAAAGGTACAGCAGTGCTAAAAGCAAGGGGAAAAAAAGATTATTTTTATGGAAAAAAACAATACAAACATTTTGGGACACTAACTTCAAAACACTTGTGCTACTCTTTTTATTTTATAAGTTTCACAAATCTACTCTACAATAGAACAGAAAAGATTAGATTACCCTCCATTTTCTATCTTAAATACTATCAAAATTTTGGGCAAGATTTTGACAATGAAAACAAAGTTTCCTTCTTATTTTATAGCAGCCTGTATGACATACAAAATAAATTTGTTCACAAAAGCAATAAATACATAATTAAGTAGGTAATATCCAGATTCTTTATAGATGTATCTCATTTTTAGAAGAACACACACATCTTAGCCATTTATGGTCTTCAGATCAATTGCATGCCCTGACTAATGTTGGTATAATTTGAAAAATTTTCCCTTTTTTATAGAAACAAAATACTACTAGAAAGCAGAAATACATTTCAGAATTGTCTTTTCACAGAAATTTTTAGCACAGAGAACTTCATTTTTTCCAATAAATTCTTAAATAGATGGAGACACTATTACATAATGTCTTTTGGCATTTGCCTTATTACCCCATACTTGACTATGATGTTCTACTGGCAGAAGATCAACAATGGTGCTTCTTTCTAAGCAGTGCTAATAATCAATAGGTAAAGAAAACATTAACAACCAACACAGACAATGCTTATAAAGAATGAATTTTCCTCTAGTGTCTGTTAAAGGTATGCAAAGAGTTCTGGTTTAAATTATGATACATGTATCTCAATACACTTGAGAGAATTTGCTACTTACATATATTAGCAGCATGGGACCTGATGTGGTGACTACATTTCGTTTTGTATTTTCAACAAAAAAAAGGCTCATTTGCTTGTCAGAAATCTGTTGAAGTATTCGGTCCAATAGACATGACAGAGTGTCAAAAGTGTAACTAACTTTTATATTTTAAGACTTACATGTTATACATATCTTGTATATATCGTATATATTTCCAGGAAAATCTACCATTCTTCATTCTTTGGAGAATGTGACATTTTGTGCAGCATTTTTAGGGCAGACAACCTCTATGGAAAAGAAAACAAGATGCATTTCAATCATGTAGCTCAGTAAGGTGTATGTGCATAGATACTGCACTGCGTGTCATAAACTAAAAGCTCTTAGTTAGAAAAAACTAGTTTACAACTTTATAAAACAATATAATTATTTTTTTAAAAGAAAGCAATACAACTTAAAAACCTAGTGGTACTGGCAACAAAATCGTGAGCTTCATTTTGTCTATTTCACTCGTAAGTAGATAAATTTAGTTGAAAAGAATTAGACTGCAGAACATGGTCCTTCATACAATAAACAATATAATCAGTACTATGATATACAAAATTCTGGATTCCTTCTTCTGCCATGGAAATATTATGGTGATGTGTCTATGGTCACAGCTAAATTCTGTTCAGATTGAAGAAGAATGCCCTAATTAGCCAGTAATTATTTAATTTTTTTCTAATAGCAAGTAAGTTATTATGTGACGATTTAAAGGTAGTTGCTTTCCTCACTATTAATAATTTTATTAAGTCTTTGCAGCTTGCACATTACAGATTCAGACAACTTATACATTTGATATACAATTTAGCATTAGGTGGTCGGAGTGCTATCTTTGAATTCATCAGATGAATTGCTTGAATTTACTTTGGGCAGAATGGCACCTATTGAGGAAAATTATTTTCAGTGAGGCAATGAGCTGTGAACAGTAATGTTTGGAATAAATACATTTTATCTGCATTTACAAAGGCATCCTACTGAGTAGCAAGCAGAAGAGTACATTTCATGGGGCAATCTAATTTCCTTGTCCTAAAAACAACTTCTTTTTTCTCTTTCAAATTTGACAATTTTTAAAATCTTGAAGGGACACTATTGCATTTGTTTCACCTCTAAGTACAGTTACAATGCTTTAAAGGGATGACATTTTGCAGACAAAATGTGTTTGTCTATCTTAGAGAAACAAATGTATAAAGCAGTTCACTTCTGAAAATGTATATTTGGCAATGTATATTTTGGAATATATAGATTTTGATGGTTTGGGAAATATGATTTTATGTATGTGTCGGTGTTTAGAAAGAAGGAAAAATGTGGAATAACAAGGTAGTACAAACTGTAGACATTTATGAACAGTTTCAGAAGGCACTTGAACTCTGAAGTATCACAAAGGACATGTTTCCTTGCCTCTTAGGTGATGACAGGTTTGACAAAGATATGGCCTTGGAAACATCAATGGAAAGAAAGCTCAGAAGATTGAAGACTTAAGATAGGAGTTCAAATACCATACTGCACCATTTAAATTGTGACATTTTAAAATATCTTGATATGAAAGTGTTAGTAAATCTGACTGTCACAAAGATTGAGGAGATAAAGACAAGTCAACATCAGCTGTGGGATGAACTACCAGTGACTTGGATTTTGTAATTTTTGTTTATCAATGATCCAAATACTTCTGTAAGCAAGTACATGGTACAGCACAGTTACACATTTTGTCCTACAACCTACACTCCAGCACAAATAATGTAATTCAAATAAATAAATATTGTGAAAAGAATATAATGAAAAAAGGAATACAGAAGCAAAGACTGTTTCAATTTAATACTTTCTAACACTTGATAGTACAATCTTATGAAATGGTTGAAGATTTTTAAATGGAAAAGTACCAATACAAATGATAGCGAAATCCTCTATGACTCACATTCTGTATTTTCAGTTTTGAAAATGCCAAATTACTTGATAAGATGCAATCACCCTAGATGTTATATTCATGGAGATCTGCAATACATTGCATTTCTTATATAAGTTTGTTTTATATATGTAAATAGGAACTAGGGCACAAAACTAACATGGAACTTTCAATCTCAGTTCAGCAGTCTTTCAGATCTGAGTATGTGAATACTTAACCTTATAACTATATTATGTTTTAATTTATGATAGTTTATTTTGTTGGAATGAAAATATTATTTCACATTCTCTCCAAATTTTGTGTGTATAATGTCTATTATTGGTTATGCTCTTCTCAGAAAATGTGGCATATAGCCTCTAGAAAAACAAAGAGCTATCTGCCCATAACTTATTATTTTTGTGAGAACCTTTATTGATTGCTGTTTGTTCCTGGTCTATGTTTCAATTACTGTACTGGATTTCTTGAATTACTAGTAAGACTAGGATACTATCCAGATGAATGATTCATTACAATATTTACAAGAAAAATGGACAGCTCATATTTTTCAAAGAACATAATTAACACGTAAATGAAGCTATCACAATGACTGTATATAAATGAATACTAGAAAATATCTATAATGTTGTTACAAGGATCAAGGCAGATGCATAATGGCAATGAAAGTAAGTATAGATACATTAATGATTAGCAACAGAACTGTGCACAAAAATTTGTGTACATAACATACAGTCGAACTACTATTGTTTTGAAGCCTTACACAAAAGTGTCTTAAGTATTTTTGCTTAAAAAGCAAGAACTATTTAAAATCCTCCATTATAACTCATGCAATGGTGTGCATGCCATAGCTGTAATGATTTAAATGGTAGAATGAATGATCCATTAATTTGGACCTAAATTATTGTTGTTACAAACTAAAAAGTAAGATTATGTGAGAGAAAGTTGAGAAATACAGATTTTATACACAATTTATTTCATTTCTATATATGTAAACTTCCCTAAAGATGATGTTGAGTGACCATTGTGTTTGATAGATCCCTTGAAAGTTCCTATGAGCGAATGGAAAGGAGTACCTCTAAAAAGACAAAAAAAGTATAAAATAATGACTTTACTTTCAAACCTTTATAACAGCAAATAATCTCTTGGGATTATGGGTAAAACAAAAGCTGTTGCCTTTAGTACCATGGTAAAAAAACTAGAAGGTCTGCTGCAGGTAGTCTGTCCGCTTTTTGCTATAGTCTGTAGTGAATATATGTATTATCATGGAATAGCAATCTGAGAATTAGGATGTTGGATCTATCCCTATGTTACACATCCTTCCCTTGAGCAGCTCAGTTGCAGCACAATCTACCAGGCATCACACCTGCAAGAAGGTTGTTCCTCATAGACAATAACTACATGTTTCTGTGTGTGGGTACCCCTTCAGGGTATCCCTGATATCAAGAGGATAAGATCTATCACACTGAGCGGGTTTGCTTCTAGGTGTATATGTGTGTCAGGATGGTAACTTTTGCTACATGAAAAGATAGAATTTAAACAGTTGGGAAATTATGATCATGGGATTTCTGGACATTATTGCAGAAGAAAACAGACACTTCAGTTTTCTCTGAAACACTTGCATTAGTGTGTACAGAGACAGAAAGTCCAAATATGGGGAAGAACTGGAAAGAAAGAATAAGGCAATGATTTTTGAATAAATATAACCTTTTTGCAAAAATATATACTTTATCTAAATCACAATATAACTTTGTTACTGAAGCGTAAAATAAAAAGAATACAACCCCCCAAAACTGTTTTGATAGACTTAAGTTAAAGAAAAGATAAAACCTAGCAAGTATACAAGAATGAAAATAACTAAATGGTACATGCTGTAAAAATGAAGTCAGCAACCTCTGCCTTCAAGGAAAATGAGTTAAAGGTAAATAAAACCCTGGGAGGCAACAACAAAAGGTAATGAAAGTTCCATACAAACATGATATACAAAAGTAGACAACCAGACAAGACCAGCTACAGATGAGTATTTGAACAAATGCAATAAGAAAATGTGGTGAATGGCAGAACAAAAAGCAGTGCCTTTTTTCAACCAGAGGAGAGCGAGGAGCTGTGGTGTCTAAGCGCTGGTATCACAGAACAGCAGGTTGGAAGGGGACCTCAAAGATAAACTGGTCCAACCTTTCTTGGCAAAATCATAGTAAAAGCATGGTAAAGGCACCAAGATGGCCCAGCTGAATCTTAAAAGTATCTGACACTGGGGAATCCACCTCTTCCCTGTGGAAATTACTCCAGTAGCTGATTGTTCTCATTGTGAAAAATATTCCTCTTGAGTCCATATGGAAACTCCTCGGGAGGAACTTGCACCCATTGCCACTTTTTTCCATGGCACTCCTTGTAAAACGGGAGTCTCCATCTTCTTTGTAGACACCCTATAAATACTGGAACATGGTAAAAAGGTCTTCCCTAAGCCCTCCTTTCCCAAACCCAATCCTCCCAGCCTCTCCTCATGTGGTAGGCTTCCTAGTCCTTTTATCATCTTTGTGGTCCTTCTCTGAACCCTCTGCAGCCTCTCCACATCTTTTTGATATAGTGGGGACCAAAACTAACCACATCATTCCAGGTGTGGCCTAGCAAGCACTAAGCAGAGGGAATTGATGAGACACAGCATCCTGAGTGGTCTCGCAGTATGTATGTGAGCAGTTCATCTCTTTCCATTTTTGCTTTGTTTCCATTCTTGTGTGCTTGTCTTTTCTGCAGCTATATGTTCTTTTTCTTTATGTCTCTTTTAGTTTTGTTTTGTTTTTACTGAATCAATACTCAGGTTTTACTTTTTATTTTTTTTTTACTTTTTCATATGCCTTGAAATAAGTCCACCCTGGTTCTCGAGGCTGAAATCTGTTAGTGACCAGCTGTTGATCATTTGTGATTTATGTTTATAGCTTTGAGGTCTACTATGTCCCAGTACTTTCAAGGCCTCTGATATCAACCATATCTATACTCCTAGAGGCCCCCGCTGCAGTATTCAGTGGATAAAAATGATGCAGGAAGATTGATGGAACATGGTGCTACGTAAAAATTTGGACTCAAAAGGAGAAATACTAGGTAGATTAGCTAGACAAAACAGTCTGTGGCATATTATTAAAACTCAGAAAAGCTGTGAGAAAAGAAAATTTTCAGAAAACTGCAGTTGTTCTCATGAAGATTCATGTCCGAATGGACATTGTGCACAAAAACCTTTCTGAAAACATTTCTTCTTAAATTATTTCAGTTTAAAACAAATAATTGGAAAATATAAAGAGATGAGGTAGTCTCAATCAATGTAAAAGACCTGGATCAAGACATAATTAACAAAAAGCTAACCTGAAAAATTACCATCGTACATTCAGCATATATGTATGACTAAAGAAGTAAAAAGTAGGAAAAAAATGAAATATATAAACATGTTTAAATAGCATGCTTGTAAAGCTGAAGAAAATAAAGCAAGCAGCCAGAAGGATGAAACTCTAGTGATATAAAATTTTTGTATTGAAAATATAAGAATATAAGAATTTTATTCTAAAAGTGTAGTTCTTATTTAAAAAAAAAACTCAAACAAACAGCAAAAATAAGTCTTTTAAAAATGATGCCAAAAAGCTGTCATGGCTAAATACAAATTGAGAAAGACCATTAGAAATTATAAATTCTTATTTCAGAAAAGGAAACTATACAAATACTGAAACTGTAACTTAACTAAAATATATTGTACTAAACCAGGGAAAACAAGATTTGAGAAACATTTTGTACCAGGAAAATATTTAACCCCCATAATAATGTATTCAAATACCAATGCCAGAACAAAGAAGCCTTCCAAGATTCTGTATGGTCAAAAATTAATATAAGGGATGTCTGAGTAAAATAAAAATATAAGAAAAACCCAAAATGAATTAACTACCTTACTGTGCAAAAGTTTTGGAGTGTCACAAATGAAAGTTTTTTGTAACAGAATTCACTGCTCAGGAACTGTTTCAGATGAAATGTAAATAAAAGAGTTTTCAAATAAATTAATAAAATGAATACCAGCAAACTTCCAGAAACAGATGGTATTCACATGGAATTTCAAGGAAAATGAAATATGAAAGTGCTGAGCTGTTAACTGTAGTGTGCAATTTATCACTTAAAAATGTCCTTTGTACCGGAGGAGTTGAAAATGGCAAATGTGATACAAATTTTTTAAAAGGGCTTTGAAGAACTATAAAATGGAAACTATAAAATCTACACTCAGCAAACTGTTGAACCTATAATAAAGTGTAAATGAGTAAATATGATGTAGTAGAACATCAACACAGATTATGTTGTGACGCTGCACAAATGTAGTGCAAATCTCTATAAAGAAGGTGATAAAGTAGACAGAGATACTGATTGATATATCTACTTTGTTTTCAAAAACAATTTTGAGAAAGTACCTCTGTAAAAGAAGAGGCCATGGTACAAGGGATAAAATCTTCCTGCAATCATTAATAAGTGGTTAAAGATGAAAAAAAGTTTTTGGAAAATGATGATTACTTTTACCATTATGAAGTGATCCATGGAAATCAATGCTATTGAACATGTTCCTGAGTGATCTGGGGAAAAGTATGATGGTTACCAAATTAATTGACATAGTGTTTTTCAAGGAAGTAGGAACTATAATTCAGTATGAAAACTTATGAAAGATATTGTAATAGTGATTGAGTGAGAGATGAAATGCCTAAAGTAATTAAAAGCAAAGTAGTCTGAAATCAGGGGATCTACACCAGCTATTGGCATCAGGACAGATTTGAGCAGTTGTGCTTAGATTTGCAAGATAATAGATGCTCAAAAATTAACAGGAAAGGAAGAAAAAAAAGCCATTATAGTGTGTCTCGTCTAAATCCATACATCACGTTCCTTTTGCAGTTCTTCTCTAGGCATTTATCATTATTTTCTATGAAGAAGGATATAGTACAGATAGACAGAGTACAGAAAAGAGAAACAAGTATGAAATGGATTTGGAATGAAAAGAGACAAAAAAGAAAAGGGCTCTCCAGTATACAAAATAAATGACTATCACAGGATAGAGCTGCATATAAAATCATGAAAACCAGAAAAAAAGGTGGTCAGGATGTAATATGCATCAGTACAGGAAGGACAGTGACATTTCCATACTGCTTTTCTAAACACTTACTTCTCCTTGGTGTCATTTTAAAAGAATTTTCTGTCCAGTTTACTGTGGCAGTTTTTGTGCTGTGATCTGACAAGATGAAGGTTCTGTTTGATTTCAGACTGCTTTACAGTTTCTAAAAGATTTCCTGGTGTTAATTCTTTATCTTTCTGAGCTTTCCCAATTTTGTATGTCTGACCTGAAGAGCTGTGTCTTTTGGTACAATGATCTGACCATACTGTGTGCACGTACACGGTATCTTCTCCTAAGGCAATCAATATAATCCCTTCAGCGCAGTGAGATTTTTTTTTTTAAACACAAAGGCCACTAATTCCAGATAAGACTTTTTTTTTTTGAATTTGGAGATTATTAAGCAACATGAAGGGAAGAAAACTAACAGAACTTTAAATACAAACCCCATATGAACTTCCTATCCAGACAGCAAACAGATGGAATTATTAACCAAAAGAGATGTCAGATAGCTGGAATTAGCTTATTTGCTTAGTTTTAACACATACAGGTTAAGAAGATACAAACCTGTTAAAAAAGATAAGAAGACCTCATTTTTTTTCCAGTTTGGAAAAAGGATGTAGGGTTGCTGATCAACAGCTGGCTCAAAAGAGGGCATCATTCCACATTCAGTGTTGGTGTGACCTCACTTGGATTACTGAGTGCAGGTCTGGGCCCCACCACTTAAGAGGCTTCAAATGAATCCAGGTAGGGGAACAAACCTGGTGAAAGGCCTAGAGGGTAAGAATTATGAGAAGTGGTCAAGTACTTTGGGGTTGCCTTGCTCGGAGAACGGGAGGCTGAGAGGTGACCTCATTGCTCCCTCAGATTCCTGAGAAGGGGAAGAGAAAAAGGAGATGCTGATCTCATCTGTCTGGGTTCCAGTGATGGGATACACAGGAACAGCTCAAAGCTGCATCATCAGAGGAGGTTTAGACTGGACATTAGGAAGCATTTCTTTACCAAGAAGAGGATGGTCAAAGAGTGGAACTGGCTCCCTGGAGAGATGGTTGATGGCCCATAGTTCTCAGTGATTAACAGACATTTGGACAATGCCCTTATCAACATTTGTTAACTTTTGGTCAACCCTGAAGTGTTCAGGCAGTTGGAATAGATGTTTCTTCCAGGCCCCTTCTAGGTGAGTTATTCGATTTTGTTCTTTCTGTTCTGTTCTATTCTATTCTATTCTGTTCTATTCTATTCTAATTATAGGTGTTTACAAAGTTTCTAACTAATACCAATGGAAGAAAGTTTTCTAAATTTTCAGCATGTTATGAAATCCTACTGTTTGTCTATATTGTTCAAGGCATTGCAAATGAGGAAAAGCAGGGAAGATATTAAGGAGGAAATGCTGATTTTGTTAGAGGAATACAATGTAATTTCTTATGCTCCTCATTCACTGTTTTTATTTTATGTCTGAAAAAACTTTCTAGTTCTTCCATTCTAAGTAAATACCAAATGTCAGACGAAGAATTTCTAATGTTCTGTCTTCTACAACTGAATGAACACCTTTTTACTTTCCTGGATGCATCTAGTGTTTAAGCTGAAGATTTCCTGGGTGAATCTCAGCATGTCGGCATCCTCCATTACTGAGAAATAAAAGATTCACTTGGATATCTCAGCATATGAACCACTTTGCAGTCCCATTTCAGATTAAATTGAAAGCTTTTATACAATAGCTATTGACATTAATGCGGTAGGTTCTCAGCACTTTGTGAACCTTTACATTCACAATCTTATAACTAACTTTCTTGGAATAGCTTTCGTTCATAAATATGGAATAGGAAGGAAAAAAGGAAGGAGGATGATAGGTTCAAAATAGTGTTTTGTTATTTTTGCAATATATTTTGTAGCATGTTTTGGATATAATGTATGAAAAAAAAAAAGCATTATAAAAGAGAGAAGTGTAATGGAAAAGATAAACCCCAAATATTTCCGCACACAGATAATCTAGGAAGAGGGTTATTTTTAATGACCGAAGGATGGAAAAAACACCCTAGCCTATGACTAGAATATGAGAAGGGGGAAATAGTCCGCTTTGAATCTACGAACTTGGCATTAGCTTCCAATTCGAATTTAGGAGCTGGATGGAAGGAGCCTAGTAAGATTTAATCCCCTTTAGAAGCACCTGTTAACAACTTATATAAATGTAACCTATAGTGAGGGCCTAAAAAGAGATTAAGAAAAAAACCAACAACAAAAAGAGAAACCTCATTGCGGTCCAAGAAAAGGAGGAAACTTTGAAGAATAGGTTGATTAATGTGTGAATGCAACGGAGATCAGTTAAGAACTATTCTGAGGTAACAACACAGTGACATATCCCAGATGTAACTCACCTTTAGACATTCTGTTTTAATGTACATGCATCGTTCTCCATGAACTTGCCAAGTTCCGTCTTAAAAAATATTTAACGCCTTGCTCTCACCATTGTGATTAGAAGACCATTCCAATACTTGAGTGATTAAAATCCCTTTATCTGATGCTGAGATAGTTTTATATCTCCTTGATAAAAGGAGGCAAAATCATCTAGACTTGTTTGGCCAGGCTTAACTGAGACGTTACCAATGAAAAATGTAATTAGGATTCTCTGCCTTTTTTGAAAAGGGAGTGTTTTCATGAACACCACAAATGTAGCCATGCTATTTAAATAAATAACCAAGATTTTAAAAATGCATTGCTAGATAAAATTAGTCGTAATGTATGAAATTAATAGTATTTATAAGACATGTGTGAAGCAAAACAGTATGAAAATGTTGCATGCAGCATGTACTCTTCTCAGGAAGGGAAGAACACGCACGTGTTAAACACAGTAAAAGGCAGACAGTGCTTGTACCAATCAGACAGAACAACTGTGTTTATGTCAGCTATTAAGGAAAAAGCCTGTTGCACTTCATTAAGAGAGGAGTTGTGTAAAAAAAGTAGCTACCATCCAAATTAGTTTAAAAAAAATATTTCCAAAGCTTGGGGAAAATGACCTGGTTATATCATCTGCTAATATCTCATATTCTGTCTGGTCATGCTAGCATTTTTTCCCTCTGATTGCTTAAAACCAATTGAATTACTTCTGAAAATTTTTCCTGGGTAGCTAATCATCTAAAATTATACACTGGGGAGTAAATGGACCTCACACTCCGTTCCACACATAGCTAGAAGGCAGGACAAAATGAAATGGCTAAATAAAATTATATTCACAAATTTCACGTGAATCTTTAGGAGATTAGGGACTTGTTTTTTTCTCTCACACTATGTACACCTGACTTGCCTAAGGAAGACAGAAATCAGGCCTTTGACCTTGCCAGAATTTGTAGTGTTCTCTTCAGAAATAGAATTAATTTCAAACTAAACTTCCATTTCAAAATAAATGCAGGGTCATATTTTAATTTTTTTTCTCCAGTTAAAATTTTGATAGATACATCAGGGAAATGGAATAAAAGCATGGAGCGGGATACACATGGGACTGAAAAGTACAAGTTCTTTGTTTTAATTTCCTGACAGAATTTGTTTGCCTTTTTCCACTTAGCATTTCAGTATCCTTTTTTCTCTCCTGAACTAACTATAAAACACATTTTTCCTAAATTACACTATTTTTGTCAATACAATAAACAACAGCACAAGAAAAATAAAAATATATTTTGAAAATCTTGTCTCATGAGAAAAATTTACCCTCTATGTTGGCAACTGTGACAAATTAACTCATTGAGAGCTAATTTGCTATCAGTTTGGGAGACAGTTTGCAGTTTAATATGCCACAGGGAACAAGGTTGGTAGTGTGACTATCACCTAGAATGTTCTGAATATTTTTTATGGTCTTGGATCTCACAAGAGAAATTTTTGTGTAGTTTTCAACTTAGAAAAAAAACCAAACCTTACTTCTTGACTTTTTGGATATCCAAGAATGTTAGTGTATAACAGGACATAAGTATAATTTTCAAATATTTGCTTTTTAAATGCGTGAATTGAATTAATGAGAAAAAATATTTAAGAGCTACAGCAGCAAATGCTAGTCTAGATATTTAACTAGATGGACAATTTTCCAGTACTTTACCAGGGTAAATCTCAAAACTAACTTCTTCTGTGGGTTGGAAGAAAATGGAGATATTAGAATATGTAAACATGATTTGAGAGAAAGACCAAGGAGTTATCTTTGGTACCTTTGTTTCCTTTTGACACCTACTATAAGTATTTCTATATGTAACTGTTGGCACAAGGCACTCAAATACAACATATGACTATATTTTGGAATCCTGATATTTACAGAGTCCATTTGCAGAACATCCAAATGGAATCAATTACTTAAGCTTTGCTTTGACTGGTGGTTATCTTGAGCAGGTCAGAGTTATTTAGACAAAATCAAACTGTCACAGCAGCTGCCTATTGAGTTCACATCTAGTCCTGAAAGTAGAATAATGTGGACACGCAGTGCAAAACTTATTGAAATATTGTAAAGAAATTAAAGTAGACTGTATTTCTTAGGAAAAGAAAAGAGAATTCATCTGGAGGTGAAATACTGGAAGAATCTAAGCTTGTTTATCCATGCTCTCCCTCTGTTCACTGCACTTCTAGACCTGTTCACATTTTAAGAATCATTTGGTGTAATTTTTTTTTTGTTACTTAAGGTTTTCTCTTACCAAAGTAATCCCTAAACCTGATATAAACTCTGGGTAAAAATATAGGAACATCTGCACCTTTATCTTCAAAATGCATTCTGCATTAAATCTCAAAAGACGGTCCTCACTAAATCACGCAAATACCACACTTTTTATTATCAAAAGATTCAATCTTTTCATGCAACCAACAGAAAAAAAAAAAAGTTATTTAATTTTCCCACTCCTCTTAGAATTGCAGAAATAAAACAATTCTCACAGAATAATCAAGAACAACCTCTGTCTGACTCACTTGCCAGCAGCAGAATTATTAAACCATGCAAACAATGGCCTTGACTTACTTGTCTGCGTTGCAGCCGAGGGCAGGATTTGGAAAGGTTACACACAGAGTCATAGGGTAGTGTAAGCATTAAAATTGTCTTTCTTATCATATTGAATAATGTAGCAGGATATAATGAGACTTTCATTTCCAAAGCAAAAATGAAAACAATAGGATCACCAATAGAAGTTAATTTTACTCAGATCACAGCAGTCACCGAGACTTCAACAGCGAAAATTCTTCTATTACTTTTTCTAAAAAAAACAAAAAAAGAAAAAGTCAGTCAACTTCAGTGAGCTGTAATCAAGGGCACTATTTTTTTACTATGTTCTAAACCTTTAAATTTTCATTATCTTTAAGTTGTTGTGTTAGAACTCCCTTTCGTTTCACAAAGGAATAGCAAGTAGCTGCTGTAGCCAATACAAAGAAACATAAACCACAAGAACAGGGATGAAAATAAATTCTTCTTTATTTGCATAACATATGAATCTCAAACCAAGACAAAGCAAAATGAAGGCCAGATACTTGTATCAAGTGTTTCTGAGCCACCTTTTTGAGCCATGTCATTTCTGGGTTAATTTTCTACTACTTATCAGCTGCAACAATGCATATAAATGAACATTTTAGCAGAAGTAATATGATATTAGCAGGAAATAATTCAGTCAAACTAAGAGAGGAAAAGGAAGAATCTGATGAACATTATACACTTTTTTCTTATCTACAAGGCTTTGTGAACGTTGACAAACTGACAAAACAGCTGAGGCCAGAGGATATGTAAAATTCTTCATAGTTCAAACACGAAAGGAACATTTTGTCTGGGTTATGTTTCAATGATTGTATTCCAGCTTTTGCATGAGGCCAGACAGAGGGATAAGAAATAGTTTTACTAATAACAGTCATATTCCCCTCTGCTGCTCTGAACTGAGACTTGTATCTGTCTCAGACAAGTACCTGATGTAGATTAGGCCTTCAGACAGTGTCTGGGTGTTCACTGAGTATAAGTATATTTTTGCCTGGTCTTCCCTTTCTTTTTCCACTTGTCAGTAAGTGGTTTCTTTCTCTCTCCCTTTAGTCTGGGGTGCAGCTTGCAAGTGATATAAAAGATGTTTTCCATCTCTTAGCTCTCTAAACAGGTACATTTAGAGGACTAAACTATCACCTTCAGGCTGAGAATTCAGTCTAATGCTACTATGCATTTATGTAGTGCTTAGTCCCAGGAGATGATCTCAATAGCATCTTCAAAGTATATTGTATAATAAAAAAGAAGTCAAGATGCTAATTATCAGGGGATTTTGATCTATTAGAAAGTCATATTCCTGAATGTTGATTTATTTTGTCAGATGACTCCTATTTCCCATTTCTTAAAAACTATTTCTTGTTTGGTTTCTTTTGCTTGTTTGTATTTCTCCTTAAAACTTAACACTGAAATATAAATCATAATTTATTAAAATGTTTTATTTACATTGCTTTAGTTGTGGACTATTGGGAGATTGAAGACAGCAATAAAATTATTCTCATTTTGTCTGAGTCATGTCTCAGAATCATACAATATTCTCCATGGTCCTCCTTCCCTAAAGACCTTTAATTTCATAGTGACAAAAGGAGAAAACCAGGAAAGTTAATCAAAACTTCACAACCTATTATAAAAAAACAACAGTTTGGTCACCATCTGTGAAAATACAACACTGAGCAATAAAAGACAAAGCAAGCAGATTAGGCTGGTTCCACATTACTGACAAGAATATTGTTGATCGATGGACACCTTTAGGAACTCTTTTCTTTATACAGATTTAACTGATAATAATATTTCATTTAGATTTAATTCTACCATTTGACCTACTGTACTTCTTTCATTACAATGAAATATTTAAAAATCAAGCAACCAACCAACCCCCCCCCAAAAAAACCCCAAATCCACAAATCCTATACCTAGATGTCATTCTAATTCTATAATCACGTATGACCACATTTTAACTTGTTTCCACGTATCTTCTACACATCATTCTTATATAAATGTTATTAAACTCCTATCCAAAATTCTTTCCTGATTATCAGCTTCTGTTTACTCCTAAACTCTCCTAAATGCATGTACCAAGTCAACAGGAATACAAAAAATAATGATTCAAAATAAAACTCATACTGTAAAGTTAAATGCAAAGTTAGCAGGTATATTTGGTATGATCAAGTGAGAATTGTGTTAATAATGTCAGTTGGAAAAGATATAGAACCTTGTAGATATATTTCAATATGTAGTTAATTGACAATAAAATTGCAAGGACATTGAGTTCTACTGAGACAAGTAAGACACTTAAAAAGTATACAGAAATAAGTAAAAATATTCCCTTCTGAAAGATTACAGTCAAATGCCAAAGATTCCCTATGTGCCAGCAGAGATCTGATTCAGTCAAGTCTGTAAAATAGGTGGACCTAAAATATGCAGTGAAACAGTTAGATATATATCATCATTTTTATGATGTTACTTTATACCACTTAACAACGTGTGCATCAGGAGAGGCTCCCTATTCTGTTGATGTTCTGGCCATCAAGTAAAAGACAATTTGTCAGTTATTTGCATTTTTTAAGTTTACAATTTAGTGATGAATAAATTTCCTAAAGAAAGCTTTCCAACAGAAATATCAATGTAAAGGAAACTAATATTTTTCAATGATAAAATGTTAATTTCAGAAAAAAATAAAATCAAAATAACTTCCCATACAAAAAAATAAAGCACATATTTCCTAAACTTTCACAATATGGGGCATGGACAAGACGATTTTGAATAGACTAAAGACTGATAAATTTAAAATAGATACATTTACATGGGAGTATGTAGTTGGATCGTTTCTTTTAATTCTAATAGAATATAAGTTTTTGTTGGACATTTCTCAGTGGGTATAATCACAGTTGCCATCAAAAGAACAAAATAATTAGAGTAGTACAGATCACCTGAGGCTCATTATTTGAGCCCTCATTATTCAAAATGCAAAGATAAGGAGCTTATTTCTGAACATTGAGAAAAAAATGACTGGACAGGAATAAAAGCAGCAGAAGAATGAAGTAGAGAAGGAGAACAAGTGAAGTTTTGGATGGAGTAAATTTTTCCTGTTACCCGAGTTTATATAATATATGAAGACAAGCCAGAAGCTATGCAAAATTTAGGCATATATCCATATGCATAGATACTCTTGTCTATTTAAAAAATATTTGTGTATGCACATATAAACATATGTTTACATACTCATACACATATGTTTATCTATGTATGTATAAAAACAAAACAAAACAAAAACAAAGAAAAACCCCAGAGAATGGTGTGGAAAGAATTCATACCCTACTTGGAAGAAAATAATAAGTTTTCCTATCTGAGAGTGAATAGGTAATTTGGGTGGGGAACTAGAACCAATAAAAATACAAACAGCATACTAAAATGTCCTGAATGAGTTGTAGAAACCAAACACAAGGTCCTTTGGGGGCTGAAGTATGCATTTGGGTAGCCCAGGTCAGCTGCCTTATCCTCATCTGACTGCACCATAAATGCTGTGTTTACAAATACTGATGTATTTCCTGCTTTGCAGCCACCACGAAATTTATAGAGATGGCAAAACTGACAGGTACTGTATTTTAAGGAACTTCCAAATACTACCAGGTTCAACAAATGCATAATTGCTGAGAAAAGCTAGAAGAGTAAATTACATGTGTGTCAGAATAACTCATTAATTTTCCAGCTATTTTTTCTGCTTTGACACAGCTTAATTTTTTTTTAAATGGTGACATATCAAAATGTGAAGGAAAAGCCATAAAAGATTTTTTTATTTAAAAAGATCTTCCATAGATAGAAAAATGACAAGCTGTGCAATAAAATGCTATTCTAACAAAATATCAGACTGATTAAAAATACCAGGGGAACAGAACATTGTTTCATAAGGTCCTCTTTTCCATGTGGATCGTTAGTGTGGGAGAAAATCCTTGTAATTCTTTGCACTGCTCCCACACATCCGCCTACACATATCATCACTTGACTTTCAAACTAACAATAGAAGTGTTAGTAGAGCTATCACCATCTGCAGAATGAACTGTGCATTTTTAGGCTGCAACAGCCTCAGACATTAGCAGTAGTAGTCATATAGATGGTAAGTAATACCCTCTTTCCACAAGAACCACGTAGCGGTCAGTTGACTGATATGTTTCCCCATAAAACCGTGAAAATAAATTCCTCCGCATTAATAAATTAATAAGTTGGAAGCTATTTTGCAGTTTCTATGGCTTAATACGAAGTAAAGAGCATCCATTTAGTAACGGTGGGAGCAATGAGATCCTCCACTACAGAGCTCTCTATACTCACACACGCAAATTATTTTTCTCAGTGTTTTAATGACCTTGGAGAAAACTCCACCCTGATCAACTAGTGATTATTGCAAATAAGAGTGTATGGGGACTGGAAGTGCAAATCAGTAAAAGATTCCTGTATTTTTTATATTTTGTTTCCTTTTTTTTTCCTAATTAAGAATTCTGACCAGAATGAGAATGTTGCCCCCAAAAAGGATTTTTGTGGTCCTCATTCTTTTCTCCAAGTGTCTGTGTCCTCTGATTATTTTGAAGAAAAACTTAGGGTTTCACATTTTTTAGTTTTCTAACCGTGTACAATTCTTATTGTAGGAGGACGAAAGCTTTATGGTGCAGATTGCAAGACTACTGGTGTGGTAACACAGGCTGCTTTTTTTCCTTGCTACATTGAAACAACCAAGAAATCCTCAGAGGAAATAAATATTGTCAAAATATTGGAGTTGTGCAGGGAAGGATTGCTCAGAAGTTTGTGAAGATGATTATGCAGGGAAAAAGAAAATCGAGAAACAGAGGAACAAAGCTAAAGATCAGATGACAGAATAACAGAGCTGGAACATAAACTCAATTACAGAAAGCTAAAGCTACCCAAAAGAGCATCAAGACTGAAGAGCAGGATAACTGAGACCTGCAGCAGACAGGACAGACAGACTTGGACCTACATCTTCTTTTTCCTCTGCTGATTTACTGCTTGTGTCACTTAAGGTGCATCCATTGAAAAACAGCTGCACAGTTTCTTTTCAGTGACCTGAGATTTCCATCTATTTAAAATGCTTCTGGAAAGGAGAAATCTGAGACAACCTCTGATAACAGTGTAAAGGCTAAAACATTACCCAACATCTTCAATGTGGAGAAATAGTAAATCTGGTGAAAATTCAAAGTGTTTCACGTACGTGTTTTTCAGGTTCACGACTAATCTTTGGAGGTGCACGACTTGCTCATAATAGTTTTACTTTTTTGTAATATGGAATGTAAGGGTTCTCTTATGCTGGGAATGTATTCTATTAGGGACACTTGTATATAAGGATTATCCGAGTTGTTTCCATATAGAAGTGGTGCAAAGATCTGTGTTTGCTCATATCCAAACTGAATTTGATTTCAAAATTTTGCAGCAGGAAACAGCAGGGCATAATTATTTGGGCAGTACACACTAATGTAGGCATATGATTTCTGACCTAGAACAAGGTATACCTATCTACCACTGGAACTGCAGCACAAAGTGTTCTCATGTACTTCATTTGCAGAATAACAGTGCAGGATGATGAATGTGCCTGTCAGGATTACTTCAATTTAACTGAATGAATAAAAAGTTTGAAATCCACCAATTTTTAATCAAGCTCCCCTAAACATCCTTGAGGATGCGTGTGTTAGTTATAATTTATCAAATCTGAAGTTCTGTCGTACAAACACAAAAGCAAAATCTTTTTGTATTTGGAGAGTACTGAGATGAAAAAAATGTGTCTTTCAGGACCACCTGAGCTGGGAGGCAGGTGAGATGGCATTTTCAAGACATTCAGTCTGGACTTTCTGTCCATTTCCTGTAATTTCTAAATTTAAGTACTTTGTCCTCTCCTCTCCTCTCCTCTCCTCTCCTCTCCTCTCCTCTCCTCTCCTCTCCTCTCCTCTCCCTCTCCTCTCCTCCTCCGCTCCTCTCCCTCCTCTCCTCTCCTCTCCTTCTCCTCTCCTCCCCTGCTCCTCTCCTCCTCCTCTCCCTTCCACTCCTCTCTCCTCATCTCACTCCCTCTTTCTCTCCTCTCCTCTCCTCTCCTCACTCCTCCTCCTCCCTCTCTCGCTCTCCTATCCTCCTCCTCTCCTCTCCTTCTCCTCTCCTCTCCTCTCCTTCTCCTTCTCCTCTCCTCTCCTCTCCTTTCTCCTCTCCTCTCACTCTCCTCTCCTCTCCTCTCCTCTCCTCTCCTCTCCTCTGCCTCCCTCTCCTCTCCTCTCCTCTCCTCTCCTCCTCCTCTCCTCTCCTCTCCTCTCCTCCTTCTTCCTCTCCTCTCCTTCCCTCTCCTCTCCTCCTCCTCTCCTCTCCTCTCCTCTCCTCTCCTCTTCCTCTCCTCTCCTCTCCTCTCCTCTCCTCTCCTCTTCCTCTCCGGCTCCGCTCCTCTCCTTTCCTTTCCTCTCCTCTCCTCTCCTCTCGCTCTCCTCTCCCCTCCCCTCCCTCCCCTCACCCCTCCCTCCCCTCCCCCCTCCCCTCCCCTCCCCTCCCCTCCCCTCCCCTCCCTCCCCTCCCCTCCCTCCCCCTCCCCTCCCCTCCCTCCCCTCCCCTCCCCTCCTCTCCTTTCCCTTTTTCCTTTCTTAACAGTTTTTCTCTATTATCTGTAATCAAGGAATGAAAACACTTCACTATGTCCTTAGGCATCTTTAGTGAGAACAAAAATTCTGTAATATATGTGAAGAGCTTAGCGACCACACTGTTTTGAGAGATGTGAGTATGGAAACTTACACTGCTTTGAAAGGTCTTGCTTACAGCTGGCATTGCTTTGAAATATTGTGTTTCATTTGGCTGCTACAACGTGGTGTACTTGATAAAGCAGGCATACAATGCTATCAAGGTTATCCTGAGTTCAGCAATCTGCCTCTCTTTCAGTTGACCTCCCTCTTCACTGCAACACAGTCTTTCCTCTAGACCCATTTTTGTTTCGGTTTCTGGAAGAAGTCAGACAATTAATAATGTGTTGGGTTAGTATTACGATAATGAAATACATACTTAAATTCAGACATTTATATACAGGGGGTAGGTTTTATAAAATTAGGATGAGAAATCTTTCAGAGTCTGAAAGCTGAGTAGTTGTAACACAAAATAAAGTACCACATTTCTCTTCTTCTTTACTGCTCATTCGCACCTCTATTTACACCAAATTTTGTAGTGAGTACTACTATAAAATTTGAATAATTTTATAATTAAATTATAAATTATTAAATTTGTAAAAACCAAAAATCAGTAGCCAAAAGAAAGTGACATAAATATCTACATAGTTATCAGTTTCTTGTATATATGACTGAAAGTTAGGAAGGAGAGCAATAAATGTTATGTTGAGCAAGCCTAAAGGAAAATGTATTTTGAGGAGTTATATGGACAACTCAACTGGAGAGAGATGCTGACATACTAAGTTTGGGAAGATTCACATTAGAAGGGATTGTGATACTGTACCTTGTCATATCTTATTGCCAACAGTGATTATTCCAACAATATTTTCACTTATAAATCTGGTTGACTTTCTTCAAGTCTGGGTGTCTTGGGGCAACATTCCATTAAGGGATCTCAGACTCAAGCTATCCAGAACATAGCTTGCCACTGTCTTTACTAAGATAATCACTCCAGTTAGCAGTCATCTGTGAATTCCCAGTAGCAATTTAACTTCTGAGATTCATAACTACCATAGTCATAAGAGTGAGGTCTATCTGCTACAATTGGTTTTAAGGGGACTTTTCTGCTGGCCTTAGAATAGGCCTCAACAAATGCTTCTTTTACTGCTATTCTATGTCTCTCAGTCTTAGTTGCAGGAGTCTTTCCCTCTATAGTTACATTTCCTTTTACTATAATATAGGAGACTTTTGCAAGTTGAATATTATGTGATAAGCAACCACCTTCTGCTCCTTGCACAAGGTGATAGAAAGGAAATTGGAGCTAAGCCAATGAGTTTTTATGGATAGGAAGATGGTTTTCTCATTAAGGTCAACCTTATAAGACCTAACTTCAATAACCAAACTGGGTGTAAATCTCTTAACTCCAAATAAGTCAAAGGGGTGTCAAGGAGTGCCAAAGGAGGATCAGGTTGGATATTAGGAAAAAATTCTTTACTGAAAGAGTGGTTAAGCATTGGAACAGGTTGCCCATGGAAGTGATGGAGTCACCATTCCTGGAAGTGTTCAAAAGACATTTGTATATGGAACCTTAGGACATGATTTAGTGGTGAACATGACCTGGTTTTTCCAAACCTTAATGATTCTGTGCTTATACTGACTCCTTCCCCGTGGGAGATCCTTGGGAAGAAACGGACTAGTGGAGAACATGATGAAAGGGAGTTGCTCAAATGAAAGTGTTTCTCATCAGTCTAGGATGCTTAAAACAGAGACAAATAAACTTGGACAGACCTCCTGGAAGTGGCAGGAGATGGAGGTACCCACCTGTGACAGTGTCAGATCAATCTCTTCTTGCAATTGTTTGGAATAAATTCTGTGTTTAAGAAGGACTATAAAAAAAATATCTCTCATAGAATCACAGAACGGTTTGGGTTGGAAGGGACCTTTAAGATCATCTAGTTCCAAACATCTGCCATGGTCAGGGACACCTTTCACTAGACCAGGGTCTCAAAGCCCTGTCCAAACCAACCTTGAACACTTCCAGGGATGGGACATCCACATCTTCTCTGGGCAACCTGTTCTGGTGCCTCACCACCTCATGGTAAAGGATTTCCTCCTAGCATCTAGTCTAAACCTACTCTCAGAGCTATATCAGCTAGAACTGTGTGAAAAAGTAACAGAGGAACCAATGCCTTACGCATTTTTTTTTAGGACTATATTTGGATGAAAGTGCAGACTAGTGATGCAAGTTTGAAACAACAATTTATGGCTTTGTAAAACCAGCATGAGTTTTCTATAAATATACACATTATATTCTATTATACATAAATTATAAACATAAGTTATATGGGTTATACATATCAGTTTAATCTTGCACTTATATTTTTATCTGAGGGAAAATGTAATGAGAAAGATACAGTATTACTCTTTTTTAATAAACTATATTTCATGTATGGTTTGTAGTTCAAAATATTACAATGTATTTGAGTAACTCAAGTGGGATAAACTTTCATAATTACCTAAATCTGTTCAACATGTCTAGAGATCAGAATTTATGTAGCTGAGAGAGTTTTGGTTTTATTTTTTCTTTCATATCTGTGATCAACACAAAAGGCAATAAGATATTATTAAAGTGCTCACTAATGTCTGAATAGTTTACTAAAAAAGGAGAAAAACTTGTAATTTAAACATAAGATACAAGTGGCATTTAAGATTTAAAATATTTCCATTATGCCCGTGTCATGGTTTGAGAGCCTCAAAAAATCTAATTCTCTAGTCCTAGACTCCTGTCACATCTCAATCTAATGTGAGATGGGTTTTTCCAGATAAAACACACCAGACTCAAAATGGGGGAAAGGGAAATATATTACAATGACTGTACAAATAAATATTATAATACATTATACACATGATCTCAACTATCTCTACCATGACATAAGTATTTACAATGGGTCAGATCTCTTCTCCCCTCCAAATAAAAGTCCAGGAGGGAAGAAGGACAGATCCCTTCTAGTCTCTGAGCAGTTTCTCTACGGCAGCAGTCATCTGTCCTCTTCACATGCAGCAGCTGACAGCTGGATTTCTACCAGCACTCACAAGGGGGGTATCCAAGCCCCCCCCCCTGCCCCATCGTTTCCAAGCGAGGGGTCTTCTGTGGGCTACGTTCACCCCAGACAAAGGTCGTTCCACCACAGTCCTATCACGAGCACAGGGAGTCTTCGTGACAGTCTGGTATCTTCAGGGGACTCAAGCCCCTTGCAGAGCTTCTGTGCCCTGCCTCAAGATGGCTGTGAGCTTCTTTGTAGCTTGCAGCAAGGGAGGGTTCCAATGTCAACCTCCTACACACCGTCCTGGCTGAGCTCTCAGGACAACCGAGCTTCTTAGCTCCTTTACTCCATTTAGGACTTCTAATCAGTAAGAGTCCACCCCCCTCCATTTTGGAGGGATCTCAAAGAAAGTTTAGGGGACTTTAGCAGGTCTTACCCCCAAACTTCCTCTCTGTAGAACTCTGTTCTCTCTTTCGGCTACTGCTACCTTCTTTTTCAGACAACACTGTGTCTCTCCTGCTTGGCTGTAATGCCTCTGCCGCTTCTTATCTTTTTGGCTCTGCCATCACTTCTAGACACTGCTTCTGCCGCTGCTGTCTCTGCTCACTCATGGTGGAGAAAACTTCCTTAGCTCTCAGCTGCAGGCACCTAGCCCAGTTTTATGCTGTTCCAGGTCCCCGCAGGCCCCCGCTGGGGGTTGGGGGGCCAAAGCCCCCCCAGGGGCTTCTGCCCTCTGCTCCTCGTGGCCTCAGAACATGGCCAACACTTCTACAACCAAACTACAACACTTCTTCTTCTGGTCAGGTTGTGGTATGTTTATATTTCGCAGGAGCGCAGATTGGTTCAAATCTCCAGTGTCACCCCCCTGGGGGTTAGCACTTTCTTAGCTTCAGGGGGAAAACCTGGTTCAAACCACTACAGCCCGTGAGTTAGGAATTTAGATTTAGTCTTAAAAGGAAATATTCAGATGGGTTTGCAAGCACCATTATCTCCAGCAGAAATATAAATTGTTGAGAAGTAGTTTACAGAGAAGCTTTATGTTAATAATCTGTTGATTTGAAAGGAGACTCATGACCTAGAACCTGAATTAAGGCACAGAGAGCTTTACAACACAAATTTAATATTCGTATTTAGAAATTAAACTCTCCTTTGCATGGGAGGGTAAAAGAAAAGTTGATATATTCAACCAAGTATAATCAGCCTACTCTGTATTGTATCTGAATCTCTGTCAGTGGCAAATAAGAAAAGGTGATCACTTCAGTCAGGCAACAAAACTGATCTTTCAGGCTGAAAGCATTACCCGAAGAGCCTGGTCATCAGGGAGAAGTATGTCACCAGGGAAAAGTAATTTATCAATTCCTCCTATATCTGCAGCTATATCAGAATATGAATATGCAAGATATACTAGAAAAGAACGGAAAAATAGGATAATGATTTTCATAAGGCAAATGTGCAATGAAGCAAAATAGAATTAAAACACCTTTGTACAAACAATGGATTCTCTCAGTACAAAAAACAAAAGCAAACAAACAGATAAAACACCTGACAACAACAACAAGCAATTATATTGCTTGGAAAATATATTTTAAGAAAATCCTTGATTATTCATATAACTATTTATAAATATAGAAAAAAACCCTCTGTAATAACTTTATGAAATTATTTAAATGAAAGTTTTTCCTTCCCTCATATACACATCAAATTAAGTCAAATTAATATAAATTACATGTATTATCTCTTCTACTATTCCAGGATTGTATATATAGAAGTACAAAATTTACATGAAAGGAATTTTTTTCTAGAGAGAAGTTTTCAAGCTTTAAAATAGTTTCTGAGGAGATTTTATAACAACCTGGCTTTGGTTTCATGTTGAAGATTTTCTTTAAAGAGACTAAAGTAAAGATTTACTTATTCCATGTCAGCATCAGAAAAATCAGTGATAAATATTTTCTTTGATTGCAGCCTTTCCAATATGCTTTCAATTTCTTAATAAGAATAATAAAAATATACTAAGTGAAGATGTGTCAATTTTCATTAAAATCCCTACACTTGATTTGTTTAATTAAATTATTTTTAACAACTAGCATCAATGTATCTTTATGTCTGGGTCTTCATTTTTCTAGAGAAAACAGAAAGGACCAAATAAAAGACACATTTACATGATAAAAACATTCACTAGTACTTGTTCTGAAATGCTAAAAGAAAATTACTACTAAATTTCTCCTATATTGAAGTAAGCATCCAGGCAGAACAAATATTAACTATGCAGTTTACCCATAAATATGTAAATTTATGGTCTAAATTGCTTGATTAAGAAATATCAGCCCAAAATGTACATTAGACCATTGTCACTTGCCAAAACAGAGTTTCGATTGCTTAAATTTACACTGAAAGTTTATTGCAGTCAAAGTAGAGAAATTATGTAAATGCAAATCAATTTAATTAACTCATTTGAATGAAACATACCTATGGAAATGAACTACCTAGACTATAAAGGTAAGTACTACCATTTATTAAATCATAGAGGGAAATTCATATTTCTTACTGGAAATAAAAGATCATTGACTATGAGAGATATGAAATATAGTGCTTGTAATCAGTGTTCACAAGCTCAAATACTTTTAATTTGCTTAACAATGAATGGCACACTGAGAACTGTTTTAAATAATTTACTTTGTACTGAGCAAAATTAGTGCATAACAATATGCTCTAGATATATGTAATAAATGAAATTTTGTCTTAAATTGCTTCTGCGGGGTCTAATGGGTACAAATGCCACTGAAAACTGAAGTATCATCCTAGTCAGCACCATCAGTAGACACAGTCATGGGGAAACTTTGTGGGTCTTCAGGTACCTTATGAGGAAGGGTTTATCTGGGTACAGATTTCTTTCATGTTTAACTTTCTCCTTCATATGTGAAAGGCTGAATTTAGGTATCATCAATGTAGGTGTCTACAACTGCGTACAGTCTTTATGCCTCTGTTGCTGTTTGTGAAAGAGCTGCTCAATTTATTCAAAGAGCATTTGGTTAGTAGTTATTTGGGTATCCACCTGTATGTAGCTGAATTTTTTTTCTCTAGGATGTATTTACAACCATGATCAGATCTCCACGTGGAGTAAGGAGAGCCAAGTGTGCAGGATTATAATGGACACTTCCATACAGAAACCTAAATTCAGGGTGCAGAATCCCAGTAAAACTGATTGAGAATAAAATTCTTGTACTTTTCTCAACCCCAACTATGCCATGTTCTTTAATAAAAATGCAAAAACCAAATCTCAAACAAAACAAAAAACTCCACCAAATATGTAATACCTCTTTATGTCAATAAAATGCAACTTGTTCCAATGTCAGAGTAGATAATCTGGGAAAAAATTCACTATCCTACACTACCTTGTTCAGTCCAAGTCATTGTGTGACCGTGAGTTTGCTGATTTCTCTTCATCAAGTTGCATATAGAGAAGTGGTAGCTTTAAATAAATGCGTTATCTAAATCAGAATACTCCACAATTTAAACAAAATAATAACTGGATAGCTATCTCTCAGTTTGAAAAATGCAAAATCACAGTCATAGGAGACGCTGACCTTAATAATGGAAAGCAGGTTTAAAGAAAAGAACTTTAATATCTTTAAGGAACTGAAGATAAAAATTACTATTGAAGTAATTCAATATTGAATACAATATGTGCATTGTAACTATCTAGGAGGTTTATTTGCAGATTAAATGACCACTAGTGAATAGATCTCATCTGGAAAAGGAGATTGTTTTATTAGCTAAACAACATTTTTTTTCAGTGGTTGCAAAATTGACCAGACATAAATACATAAATCTTTTATAAAATTAAAGGAAGAGAGATCTGGTGTTTTCATAGGATTTTCATAAAAAATGTTCCCTTGGATAGCTTTTTTTTCATTTAGTTTATTTTTATTTTTAATTTAATTTTTGTTCACCATAAATTTCATTTGATTGTCAGTCTATTCACAATTTCACATACTGAGCTACAGGAGGAATTGCTGTCAGCAGCATTTTCTTTTATTGTGGTATATTTAAACAGGCTTGTTTTGGAGTATTCATCTGTGTGAATATGAATCTCAGTTGCTTGGAGAATACACAATCTTGTATGCAAATTGTGCATTTATTAGAAGACAACTATAAATCTGTGTGTACTGGATCCTAATTTTTAAATGCTGTTGTTTTAACCATGATCAAGCTGAAATAGATAAGACCAATAATGCAGAGCTGGTTTCAATGAAGTCATACTAACAGCTGATTATTTGTCTCATAGGCTAATTAAGAATACACAAAAAAAAAAAAAGGGAATGTGGTATTTACTGGCTTTATGTTACACTATGTTTTGCTTTATATGGCCCTTTGAGGCTTTGTATTATCCCATACACTACCAGGGGTAGCAAGTTCATGGCAAATGTTCACAAGTTCTAGTGACTGCACACTGGAGAGAAAAAAGTAAAGCTAAAAATATGTACTAGGTAACCAGATTTCCAGAAATAATTATTGTCTTATAAAGAGTAATTTAATGAAGTGAAGTATGTTACTGGAAGTTCTCACAGTATTTGGAAAAGGATTTTTTATCCTATAATACTCTTATTACAGTAATACTGATAATTTTCTTTGTCTCCCATAATGTTTTGCCATAGAAGACAAAATGTGTCTGATTCAACTGCAGTAGTAATTTGAAAGGCAGGTGTAAGAAGTAGGTAAAATTCATCAGTTTTCCCAATACCTTTGTTTTTACAGATTTGGAATATTGAAAACAATTCATGAATATTTTTCATAATTTTTCAAACTAGTTTTACAAAGACAGGATTTGTGATCTATGTTTTCTTTTATAAAAAACTTGCAAACTCATAGAAACAGTGTATTTAAGGTAGCATGTGAAAATACATGTAGGTAGAACCATTTTTAAGAATTTTTAAATGTGCATATTCACATTAGAAAATATTTGTTACAAACAATCCTTCTAAGTAGTAAATCCTTGCAAAATTTGTTGCTGTCCTTAATAAGTCATTTGTAAATGGCATAATACTGAGTTATTTTGCTCTGAGTTATAAATAAAAAGAACTTTTCTTCAAATTTTGTACTATATCAAAAGTGATTAAGTTAAGCAATTTATACTATGAAAAATTTGTTATTGTAAGTTATGAAGCAAAGGAGGAGATGGGAAAAAATCTACTATTTTTATCTCAGGTCTTGGAAATAATAAAGTTTTATTTTTCTAAAACTGAATATTGCTGTAAATGAAACAATTTTCTTTCAAATTATCTTTGTTAAACATTTGGAAACTGTGATACTCAAACTCTCTAGCTCTTATTGAAAATTAATTCTGACACAGGCAAATACCTGGTTTCTTGAGATCCAATGACAAACCAGGGTGAGAAATCTGTCATAACAAACCCTTGCTTCCTTAAATTGCCTGCAACTACATATAGATTTTTATTTAGAAGGGAACATGTGAGTGCAATAAGAATTGCAGGCAGTGTGGTGTGAGTAGATATAGAGTGGTTTGATGGCTGCAAATGACTGGTAACTGTGACAATCTATGATCCTTCTACTATATTGCAGTGCAGACAAACAGTTTTGGCTTTTTTTCCAAACTTAGTTTCTAAATGGTAAAATGTACCCTTTACTGGATAATTACATTAATAGTGGAATAGAGCATCTTTGAAGACACAGGTACCATGAGACTGTGTAAACAACAGGAATAACCTTTAAGGCAATGTCCAAATGACTAGTCTCTTTTAATGCAATCTTCACTGCTAGGGTTACTTGGACACAGACATTGTAAGAGTCTTTTGGGAGATACAGTGCCAGCCTTCTTGAGTTATGTCTAAAAATAACATAATTGAGCTGAGGTTTTTTGTTTTCTCCTCTGCCAAGAGGAGTTCAAATGCACTGGCTACTCTTACAAGGCCTGCAAACACTAAATCATTTTCAAACTGAACAGCAAACATAATGTATAATGTCTCTGAGTCACTGTTTATGATATATTTAAAACCTGAAGTAACATGCACGTAACCAAACTTAAGCAATCAATGGGCACAGTAAGTATTGTACCTATGTGAGATGTGTAACTATTATGAGAAATTCCTGAAATTCCTTTGTAGTTCTGTAACAAACATCATTTTTGGAACAGCAATAAAATGCAACACATTCATTATTCAGCCTGCAGTCCAACACAGAGGTGAAGAGAGGCACTAACTTCTCAGTTATGTTATAATTGTTTTACATGCACCTGCATTCGTCGCATAACTGACAGAGCTGGAAGCACTCGATCAGTTCTATACTGATAATTATGCATTTTGTGCAAGAAAAAGAATTAAGAGAGTAGAAGAATTATTTTAAAGATGTCTTTACTACACAAACCATTCCAGAATAATATGCAAAGAAATAAAAAAAAACAACCAAACAAAAAAAAGCCAAACAATGCAGTGCAACTTTGAAACATCAGTAAAGTGAGCAGGTGTGTTCTCTTGAGAGTTAGTTTTGACAATTCAGTTATGTTCTAATTGACATCAATCTGTGAAACATACTTATGATACAACGTATTTTTTCTTTTAGAATGCAATGTAGAAATTCCATTCTTTCCTTTTTTCTGGTAGGATAAAAGGATAAGGTCAAAACAATGTCCCCAACATCCAATTTTGAAAAGCAAAACTCCTGTAGAGTGTTCTGATTTTTCTCCTGTTTCTGTTCTCCTATTGGTCCTTCTCTGATATTTACAGATGAGTCTTCCAACTCATCCCATCCTTAAACCAACTTATAAAATAGCAGCTATAAAGTAAGCAATTCATGTTTAATTCAATTTAATGGAATTGAATTCAATTTAAATAAAGCAGCAGGCATGCAGGGTATACGCAAAACACTTTTCATGCTTGCTCATGCCTATCTGTAAGATAGCCAAAAGTTACTGGGGCATTTGGCACTGTGAGATTTACTGGCACAAAGTAATTCCCATTTGTCCCAGTTTGTGGTCACATATCAGTACGAAGGGATTCCTAATTACCCCTCGAAGTCTCAGTCTGGAAATGTTTTGAATCTTCTGATAAGCATGTGTCCCATTTGTATAATTCAATTTTTACTTCTCAAGTATGTGTATTCTGCATACTTGACGTAATTTACACCACTTTTATAACATAGCTCAAGGCATCCTGGACATTAGTTTTGAAACAGAAATTGATGGAAGAATAGTTTCTTATGAGAAAGTGGCATAATTCCAGCTGACACAGGTACTAGAGCTTTCTTTGCATTAGATACTTTTCAGTTTGTTTTCAAGCACCCCTTGGGATATAGGATGGTAACCCATGACTAGTAAAAAAAAAAAAACAAAACCCCTAATATTAAAAGATATGGCTAATGCAAAGAACAAAGACTTTGACAACAAAACTCTATGTATTTTAAAGAACAGCTTTCTAGAAAAGTGATGGAAAGCAATTCAATTCTTCCTTACTTTGACAAATCAGATTTGGTTATCTATTGTAATTTTCAGAAGTACCATTTCCTTCTCTTCTGTTTCTCATTCCTGACATTGTGGAAGACAAGGTCTTCTTAAAATTTCCCTTGAATATTTGAATGAGCAGCCTTTGTGACTGTCCACTTACTGCTGAAATGTAATTCTCCACCGGGGGGGGAGCAGAAAGGGAGAACAAGCTGCTACTTCTGATCATTTACTCACATCTGCTTAGTGAGAAGTGCCTTTTGGAAGGCAAAACTCATAGGCCCAGTTGGTAACTTTTGCCCCGTTTCTCTTTCTTTGCATCTCCCTGAGTAGCCCATTCCAATGCTT
This sequence comes from Manacus vitellinus, assembly GCF_001715985.3. NCBI lineage: Eukaryota > Metazoa > Chordata > Aves > Passeriformes > Pipridae > Manacus > Manacus vitellinus. The sequence continues at coordinate 8,664,831 of NW_021940813.1, forward strand.
AACCACTGTTTCAGGGAACAGTTTTTTCCAGATATCTGAGCCGAGCCTTCTTTGGCATAACGTGAGATCATTTCCCCTTGTCATGTTACTGGTTGCCTGGGAGAAGAGATCAATACCCAATGCTCCACAATCTCCTTTCAGGTAGTTCAGAGGAACAATAAGATCTCTCCTGAGCCTGCTTTTCTGCAGGCTAAACACCCTCAGGTCCCTCAGCCACTCTTCATAGGACATAATGCTCCAGACTCTTCAACAGCATCACTGCCCTTCTGTGGACACACTCCAGCACCAAAATGTCTTCTAGCAAGGGGCCCAGAACTGGGCAGAACTGGCCCCTGGACAGAGTTCTCTTAACACAAACCTTGGATAGATTCCGGTTTATCCAGACTTGGTTTCCATTATTTTGTTGTCTGGTATTATCTATCTTTATTTTGTTTTTAATACTAGTGTCTGTGGCCCACTGAATTTGGTTGTTTCAAGTGCTGTTACCTCCTCAGCCCAAAGTGAATTTTGCACGAAACCCTGTTCTCTGAGAGGTCTCTGCTCATTATTCTGCTCATGCTTAAATGCTATAAATGATACGTAATTATAGTTAACAGCAAAAAAGAGTGAAATACGTACATATGCATATATATATGTGTGTGTTGTGTATAACTGCCAATTTCCTACTGTTGTGGGGACTAGTAAGGTGTGGTTAACTAACCAACACAAATGCACATAATTATACAACCAATACATTTTCTCGTTTATAGCTGCTTTTATTCTATTAATTTCTATTCTTCCAACTTGTGTCGCTGTGCCCTTTGAAGCAGGAGAAATATTTTCTTGTGTAGTGCTATGAAAGCAAATCTACTAGAATCTTCATTTTTGTGTCTATGGATGCTACAAAGACAATAATAAGCAAATAGAGATGTCACTTGGGCGAGGGGGTTCAGCATTTACATAAGTTAATTTGGAAAAGGGAAGGCTTCAACAGTATGAGCACTTAAATTAATTTGCAAGAAAGGAAGGTATCAAACAGCTGGTGTAGAAGTAGATATCATAATTTTCCCAGAAAAAAAATTTAACTGTTTTATAATGTGTGTTGTGGTTTTGCAGGTGATTTGGCAATGAAGAAAATTTAATTTTCTCCAATGAACTGCATTTTATGTAGTTATCTGTTGTTACACCTGTTGAAAGATAATCATATTTAGTTTTATTTACTCTGACCATTTCCATTATGGTGATTTATTAACAAACAACGTATTTTTCCCCCTTTTTAAAAGAAAAACAATAAACATATCAATCTTAGAGTTAAATCTTTTGAGTTACTGTTGTAATATCAACGTTAAAGGTCTACTACACAAATGAAATCATCACAGTGAAATTGTCTTTAATCCTATGCCTATTTATTTCTGAAATCCTGAAAGAAAGAGGAAATTTAGCCATCACTAAATTTTGTGGTTTGAGTCCGTTACTCAGTTTTGCTCTGCTGTAGTAATTTTGGATAGCTATAGGCTCTGGTAATTCTGGATATCTAGAGGCTCTTGTTTTCTCCGAAAACATTTCTTATGCAAAGGATGGCTCACTTTAGACAACAGAATGAAAAATTATAGTAATTCAAACTGATCTAAAGATTTAATCCTTATACAGAAATGTAATCCTCAGATCAAAGAACATCAATAGATAAATTACATATCAGAACTGGTCAGGGAATGAAAATTGTGTTTCCTTTCACTGTTTCAAGAAAATGTTGGTTTGAAGATTTTTTTTTTTTTTTGCTTTTTGTTGGTTGTTTAAAAAAACCAAAACACAAACATTTGAATGTTTTCATAAAATGGAATGTATTCGAAGTGCACAGCTCCAGATCAAAAAAAAAAAACCCCACCAACAACAGTCTTTTTACTCATTTTTCTCTGGAGAAGTGACACAAGAATTTTGCTGCGGGCCTCAGACCCTTTCTCTCTGAAAATTTGCTGATTATCATGAGCTTTCAAAGCTCAATAACATATCTTCAGCATATTTTCATAACAAGGTATTTCTTCAAACATTCTCCCATCTAAGTTAGTAATTTACTATTTCTTCTCTTCTACTGAGAAGAAAATCTCATTCTCTGAGAGACGATAAAACCTGAGAAAGATTTCTTCATGTTTCTTTCTTGGTTTAGACAAGCACAAAAAGGATTGTGGTTGGATTAAATACAGTCTCAAAAAATGCCCAGATTACTGCAAGGGGTCAAGTGGAGAAATGACCCTTACAATCATCTTTCTATCAAACACTTCAAATTCTGTAAGTTCTGTATGAATAGTGTTTGATTATTGAAAAAAATTCCTCCAGTTCTTGTAAATGATAACAAAATAGGTATTTTGGAAAAGCTGATTTCTTAAGGATTAACAAACTGTCACAGGTGTCATTCTACAAAAGAAGTAAATGTGAGAAGGTTAAGTTTAGCACTAAAAGATATAGGGTTAGGCAGGCTTTTTCTGAAATGGTGTGAATGATGAAAGGTTTAGACAAAAGGATGGAATCATTTGTGTCCAGCAGTATAAAGGATTTAGCACTAGTATTTTTAAAACATAAGGACATGCCAGTTTTTGGCAGTGACTAGTGGCTCTGGGTATATTTTCATAAAAACATAGAGAACTAAATATATATATGGAGCTATCAGAATAAGGGTCAGGAAAATAAAAATTGAAAAAGTCCAAACAAACCATATAAACAAAACAAAACAAAAACCAAAAAGCACAACCAAACAAAAAAAAAAGAAATGCCCATATACGCAATCAGTATGGAACATTTCAGGAACTTGGCCAGTATACAAACATGTTTGAATAATGAATACAGAAGCTAGAATAATTTCTTTCAGCAATAATAACAACAACACTGTTCTCGTTTTTTTTTTCCTGAGAAATAGTGTTGCTTCGTTATATGATAGGTGGTTAGTCAACTAGAGTGAGCCTGGGGAGTGATTCAAAGCACTCTGATTATTTAAATATACAAATTTCTGATAAGGGGAAAGAAAAGATGTGACTAACATTATTCCAGTTCATTAATGGGAGACGGCCACAGCTAATACTCTGATTGTTAAAAACTTACATGTTAAAAACTTACATGCTAAAACTTACATATACAAAGCAGAATTATTCTTCCCTTGAAGTTAGACTGCTCCATTAAGAAATTGTGTGCCTGCTTTACCTCTGACTCAGCAATGAGAAAAATTAATGCCAACAAAGAAAGCTGTATTTATAGAACAAAACAGTGCTAATGCCTTGACATTCATGTTATCAGAATTTTAGAGAGTTTTTACTGCTGCTGTCTCTAGCCCAGTTTTGATGAATATGAGTAGAGGAATTGCTCTAGGCATGCTACTGGAGAACATGCATGCAAAGGAAATCCAGACAGTGCGTTCTGAGACTACTCTGTGATGTGCACTAATATATGAGGAGTGAGAAAACCAATGGATTTGCTTAAAATAGTACATCTGACACAAGATAAAATACTACGGTAGATGAACCTATGTTATTTACAACATTTCCAGCTCCTGTTAAAAACATCCAGTATTCAGTAATGTTGGTTAAGTTGGTAGAAATAGCTTTTAAAAACATCACCCTTGAAACAAACCAACTTGTTGTAGCCATAGTTACATGGCAGGTGTAACAATTATGCCATTTTCAGTCTTATTCCAGGGTACAATCAATATTTGAGGGAATGAAATCTGTAAGTATCCCTAACTATATCATGTAATAACACATCTCATGGTCTCATTCACATCTCCAGCCATTTTGGAATTCATGCTCTAATTAGGTTTCAACTACAGAAATAAAATCTCAAAGTTTTGCTTAACCCTTACTGACGCAACTCTAAAAGGTAAAGGATCAGAGAAAGTGTTGCTCTTTCATGCTAATTCCACTACTTGGTTTTACTTTCTTCATCTTTTTACTTCTTGCAAATGCAATATTTTTTTCATAGTTTTTATGCAGATTTCCAAGATACGTTTGTGTCACGGAGATAGAAAATGTGTGGGATTTTTCTCTCTTAAAAAAAAAATAAATCATGGCCTTATTATTTAGTTCAAAGCAGGAAAAAATCGTAGCTACTACAACCTTTCTCCATCAGTGTGCTAACTGAAGTATCTCAGTGTAAAGTCCACATGTGAAAATGTCAGAAAGCAGAAAGGATTATGGGAAAGAAGAACAAATAAATCTGTTTAGCTCAGACCACCAAAGCGCAACATAAAAAGGTTAGTTCTGCAGTGAACACTCTTCCTTGATACCTAGTTATACCAGGCTGGATCAATAGCTCATATAAAGTTGCTTCATTGCAATTAAAATATGCCAAATTACCTCAGATAACATTCTGTTCCAAGTGATTAAGAGTTAAATTTCAGCTCTGGGACAATGAAGTGGATTAAAGTCCATGCACAACATGTCATTAACTTCCTATGTAACTACAGAGTTTAAGAAAACTTGCCCAGAGAGGACATGCAGAGTAACAGCCTTACTCATCATACCTAGAATATAAGATTAGGGCCAGACACAGCAGGGAAAAGATTAGTTAGTGATCTTAAGCCCCTGAATGAAATGCTGAGTCATCTTACAGGTTTATGTCAAATTCTAACCAGATCATTTCACTTCCAAGGTACCTTGTGTTCAACAGGGACATTCATGAGAACATGGCTTTTTTTTTTTTTCATTGATTCAGTGGTTTGACATGATATTATTGAATCAAAAATTAACCTCCTGGTTCTTCAGTTGCTGTGTTGTTACTGTTGCTGACAGTCCTTGGATTTATTTCTCCTGGATTAATAAGGGTGAAGCATAACAACGGGAGTTAAATAATTAAAAGAACAGTATTTTAAACAAATGCTAGTACTCTGCAAGACAAGAAATGAAGTTTGTTCATGAATAATACAATATTATTTGTGTACTCTTATGGATGCAGGATCAGGTAGATATTGTGAGGAAATATGTTCCACATTATTCTCTATGTCTGCTAGGGGACAAATTCTTCAGAAAAGAAAACCACATCTCGATCACTCATTCTTTATAATTGTGTGTGCTCGTTCTTGGCTGGGCAAAAGGTGTATGAAGCTGATTGATATTTGAAAACAAAAATGTCTTTCCTTAACATTGTGTTGGTTTGTCAAAAGAGAAGCTGCTCACAAAAACATCTGATTGACACTTCTTTTATAGGTTTTTCTTTGCTGAAATAGGATTTCTGGTCAAATATGTGGAGAGGAATCCAAGACACCAATAACTTAAAATGGTTAGAGCATTCCCTTATGAGAGCTAAATTCAAGCACTTGCTCTTTTTGATTCACAGGATTGATTTATCTTCACTAAATGTGTCTTCTCCCTACCGTCCTTGTTTGATTTTGCATCACCCCATCTTCACGGTCTTTGAGGTCAACAGGTACAGGTATATCAGCAGAAGCTCCAGGATCTTTCATAACTTGATATTTCAAAACTCTCAAGCATGGATACTTTCTCTGGCCATAACATAACAAAATCAGTACTACTCATACTGTTTGGAGACATGTTACCACTTACTAGAACAAACAGGTTTCATAAAAACTCAGCTACTGAAAGGTGCAGACATTTAAAAGAGGTTTTACTTCATCCTAACCCAGCTGCTGATACAGATGGTTTTTTCACCCTCTCTCAAATGCAATTTTTTTCAGGCTGTGGTGATAATCCCAACATAGTTTTCCTATAATCAAATTTTGGATAGAAGAGTAGCACTTTGTTTTGGGGCTTATCATCGCATTTCTTATCATGAGAACACATCTTAGAGGAGAATATAGAAAAATTATTTGCACGAGTCAGTGTTCTACCGAAATTTGAAGGTATAAGCTGTCATGCACACAGAATATAGAAGGCATTCGAACTTATCATTCAAGTACTATGAGAAATCTGGTTCACTCACATCCACTGCAAGACATTTTACTTGTGGTATGCTGCATACTTCATATGCTGTTTGATTCCTTTTGACCCAGAATTTTTTTGAAGGGAATGGGGAGGAGGTGTGTACAGAACAAGCAGTAGATACATTTGGAAGTTAATATAGCAAGAAATTGAACACATTTTCAAGTTTTGTATGCAAAATGATTGAAGATCCATAAACAATCAGCCACCCAGCCCCCAAATACCAGGAAGGTATTTCTGCTGAGTGAATCACACTACTATTTTGCACAGTAAGATATTAAAAACTGTTAGAATATGTTTTGAAGTGTTTTATTTTAAAAATTAGGCTTCAGCATGAAAAAAATCAATCCATAAATTCTAGTGTTTAGAGACAAAATCGATGTCTACATTTTCAAATAACAGGTTTGTGTACTATGTGTTAGGAATTCCTAAGGTTGTGTCTTTGGTCATGAAAGTGAAAAACACTAATTAAAGGGCTGAACTGAAGGTCAGTGATGTACTTATATAGAGGTGTTGCCCGTAACAAAGACACAAACCAACAGAGTGCCGGTTTATGCGGTGCTTTATTCGGGGCCCGGGAACCTGAGGACTAGCGTCCCAAGTCAGGATTCCAAAGACCCTCATTTTCAGCTCAACTTACTCTCTTACTAAGCCTTAGCCATTCTACTACTAAATTTAAATTACTCTGTAACAGAGGCATAACTAAATGTGCAAAATTAGGTTGATGTGAGCAGCCATAAAGTTGGCCGGGTTAGAAGGGAAAATTTACTAAAACTGAAACTCTCTGCTGAAAAATAGTGACAAAGAAGTTGCCTGCCAGCCTGAAAGTTGTGGGCCTGGGCCTGGGAACCAGAAACATCCTTGAAAAGTACAGCTGACCTCTCTGCAGTACAGCTGGGGTACCTAGAAACCAGAGATATCACTGGATACAACTAATAAGTGCAAAATCAAGAAACTGTAATGACAATTTGTTTTCTGAAAGGTGGAAATAGTCTGGGAAAATTAAATGGGTTTGAAAACAGAAAACAGCATCATTACATGTGTAAAATCACATATTGGCTGTTAGAAGTGGTGATGTTGCTATGTCTTGTATCTCAGTGATTTGAAAAGGACTAAATTTTTACCCAAAGCTGAACCTCTCTCTCTCTGGGAATGTCCCTTGTTGCACTTTTCCTTTCCTACATGGGTTGAACACATGAACTTTCTATGAGATCTTGGACTCTTACTGCACATGCCCATCTGACTCCAAGCTCACCTCTGAAGTGAGACTCTGCCTGTTGAATTATTGGTCCCACTTTGGGTACACCTTAGGGGTCACTTGGGTTTCTCTTCCCACCTCTAGAATGGTTTTTTTCTCCTCTCAGGGATGGTTTTCCCCCTTCTGAATTCTGTCTGATTCATTAGGTACCAGCACTTTATATCCATATCAGTAATCTACCATAAGAATATGGTGCTGTCATACTAGTGATAGTCTTGTTTGACTAATGACATTTTGTAGTAACCTATAATACACCCCTTACGGGTTTTGCTGCTATAGTTTAGTATATACCTCCTTGTTTTTGCTGTTATTCATTGCTGTATAGTATTGATTGATACCATATTTTTCATTGCTGAGAGTAATTTGTAATGATTAATATAATCATAGATATACTTGCTAGTGGTGATTTTGTGGTAGTCTACTTGCTAAAGCATGATATGTATGTATATATACACATACATTCCGTTTTATAATCTTCCTGTTGTTGATATTACAAGAATTCACAACAATCACAAACATGGAATCCAGGTGTTCTGAGGTTTTACTACAAATCTAAACCTTAAGTAAACCAAATAAAAATGAAGAGGTCTTTGAACTGCTCAGTAAAGTAGTGCAATTTTAGGGAGACAGATGAGATGCAAGTAACAATCATATTATAATGCAAAAAATAATAAAAAAAAAAGGATAATACTTTTAAGGTTTATAATATCCCAAATTGAATCTCAGTCTGTAACAAAGGAGACACTTGACATGGAGGTGTGGAACAAAAGAGGAAAAAAGAATTCCTGTTAATATTTAGAAACTTAAACTGTTATTTTTTATGTGTAAGAAGAATATATGCACCAGTTATTACTTGGTAGATGGATTTTCAGGAAGGATGGTGGCTGACCTACCATTTATAGAAATCACTGGTATGTTTCCACTTATATAATGGATTTTAGATTTCACTGTGTGGCAACATGAACTCCTGTGAAAATAACTTGTGAAATATTAGCCTTCTGGAAATACCATTTTAAAAATGCTATTATTCTTACTGGTGATCTGGAACACCATTATATTACTTGGTGCCGTTTTGATCTCTCAGAGGTAACTTCTTGATTAGGACCAACCGAAAATGGAAACAGATTTTTCTTCTCTCCAGTTTTTTAAATATATGGATAAATTATCAATTTTGGAATCTCTAAAGGCATAAATAAGTGTCTTGCTTTCTGGCTTCAGCCATATGGTAGCCCCAGGCAGGAAAATGGAACTTTCACACATTGGCTCAAACACAACCACTTTAAATGTAACATCCTGCCGTGAGCAAGTTTTAACCAAATTCTACAATTAGTTTCATACTAAAATTGGTAGAGACAATACAGTATTAGTAATAATTTATCTCAGTTGTTTTGACATTGTGAACAGACTTTATAAGGACAAATGAGAATAGTTCCATCAGTGGGAGACTGTAACTGATCAGGCAATATGCTAATATTTTGTGTGATTATCAAATATATACTGTGATGGAAAAAGAGAGGAAATGACAGAGAGGGGTCATGACATTTGTTTTCAAAATATGCAAATCTTTTTTTAAAATGTCACTTTAAAATAGAAATAGAAAATAAACCACAACTAATGTATTATGTGATCCATATTAAGAGACAAACTGTTTCAAATTCACTGAGTAATTGTTCTATGACAGTACCAAAACTGATCTAAATGACTATGAAATTCTAAACCTTTCAGCCTGAATTCTTTAGTAATCAAAGCTTGTGTTTGCTGGTTTGTTATTTTGTCCTTCTGTTCTTGATTTTTAATTGATGTTCTTTGTCCCATAAAAGTGATCACTAGAAAAGAATACTACAGTTTTTACAAGTGAGGTCAGTGCAGAGACTTTTATTGGCTCAGTCACCCAGAAGGAGATGTAGAGATGTGCTAGTTTTCATAAAGTATAACATAATTTAAAATGTTGGGAAAATAATAAGGCATGATAAGTTGATATCAGGTTGAAAGTGTGTTTATTTTTAGTGAAGTAAATGTGTTTTATTGTTTTTTTGGTGGTTTGTGGTTTTTTTCAAAGCAAATAAATAAGTAATATTAAATGATTCTACCAGTCATTTCAAAGAAAATGTATGCAAGTGACCTGTATTAAACAAATATTAAACCTTTAAATACAAACTCGGCATTTCATCTTTCTTCTCCAACTTCCTCTTTTTCTTCTCATCTGAGGAAGGATAATATCTTCAACTTCTAATGGTCTGTCTTCCCCTGACAATGCGTGGCAGGACTAAAGACAACATAAACTGACAGAGATGAAGAGTGTTAAAATGTTGCAAAAAAGCAAACAAACAAACATGTCTTTCAATAAGGTATGCCATATGTCATTGGTTAAGCATGTAGGGCTTTCGTTTCTTGAAAGTATTGCTTCAAAGTGCTGCTAAGAATAATCATCTCATTTTTGCTGAGGTCAGCATTCAGAATTAAAAACATAGTAGCAAATGAAAATCACCATTCAGATTATCCTGGAAATCAATTTTAACTAATATCAGAACTCCTTCTGTACCTCTGTGAAAAGGGGAAAGCAGAATTAACCTGAACTCTCCGCTTAGACCTGGTTGGAATTTTTTTTTTTTTATAATTTTAAACCTTTTTAATTTGATTATTTTATTCTTATTTTTTTTTTAGAATATATGTCCAGAATCTGAAGTCTAAAAATATTTACTTTTTAAGCTTTTATTTTCAGTAAAAAAATAGTTATCAATTTTTAATAAAATATTTTGTTCAAAATATTTTTTATAAAAAAGGAATTCTTTTATGGAATATTTTCTTGATTTTCAAGGTTTTCTATGGAATTCTTAATTGGTATCTCTTAGCATATGTGATACAGTGAGATACTATGGTAGGTAGTGCCACAGAGATTCCTGCAGAGATATGAAGCAATGGGGGACAGAGAAGAAGAGTAGAAAGGCATAGTTAAATAGGGGGGGAAAAAGATTTATATATTTATATACATGAACATAAAAGTTTTCTGAATTAAAAATAGTTACTGTGATCACATCACAGGTAGGAACTGATGGAGGGAATAGTATATTACTTCATTATTTGGTAATTCAGTAACTATAACACTAGTAGTGTTTCCATATATATAAGGACAATTGTCCTCATAGGAGGTCTAAGTTTATCACAGAATGAGGAAAGGCTTTATCATACAAAAATCTTCAGAGAAATCTTCAGATTCCCTTTTTCCATCTCAAATAAACAGAATTACTTGATTTTATGTGTGTAGCATTCTGATCTATCTTGTTATTTGAATATACAACCACAATTCCAACGAATGTATGGCTTGTCCTTTTTTTACCATTTAAGAGCTTATAGAGATAGACATAGGATTTTGCAATGACTAAGTGAAGATTTACTGTGCTTCAGAGGTAACAAAAGAGAGGTTTGGAAAACATTTCCATAAGTTCCTGTATATGGTACCCTACGGAAATAGAAGCCTCAGTCATACAAGAGCTTTCAGGGAGAGACTTTTTGGCTCTTGACTACACATGGCTACATCTTCCAGTTCCTGAAGGCATACACAAACTGTACTCCAGATCTCATCACAACAGCAAGTACTGGCACACATTGCAGTTCTATTAAAGTCTGAAATAGGAATGATATTGGAACAGGCAGAAAAACAGGTTTTCTCTATCCAAGTTGTAAAGTCATAGCTGTATATTCTACATGAGAACAACTGTAGAAATGTGTCATAGGATAACAATTCCTGACTATTTCTAAGGGGGCAATCAACAATAACAGCTAATTGTTCAACATAAGCTCTACAAAATCAGAATAACCTGCTGTGCTCTCTTCTGTTTTATCTCAAATAGGACACCACAGAAGGTAATCATTCTAAAATAATGGGGTTGTTTGAACGCTACTAGCTCTACTCACATTTTTTAACTGTATAAAACTTAACATAAAACACTAACACAAATTAACACATATTCTTGTCATTTTAACCAGGGAAAGAAAGAGCTAATGGTTCCTATGGCAAATGATGTGCCTTTCTCATAAGGTATAAAGGCTCAAAGGGAGTACATGAATGTTGTTTCAGATAGGTAGACTATCAGAGGTTTCAGTCACTGGCATTTCAGCCAGCTTTACAGAACCATTACATATATATTCAACACCCTTTTTTTTCCTTGAATCTATTGATTTAATATTATTTTGGATTAGTATGTCACCTAAACATAGCAGTCTGTGCCATTTTTTTCATGGAATCTGTCATTAAGAGTGAATTCTCATTAGTTTTCTCACTTGTGGAGATTGCCCATTCTTCTCACTGATGGAGATTCCCTTTTTGTCAATACATTTTATTAAAACAAACTTCTGATAATAATATTATCTCCCCCCATTCCTTAAAAACCCCCTGCAGTTCTCTATCATGGACTGGAGCTTCTACTTAGTTTCTCAACCTTTTTTACTGTTACTTACAATGAATTTTGTTCACATCTCCTCTTGCTCATCTCATACAAGGATATGAAACCCAACTTAACAGTTTACTGTTATGAACTGTCCCCCAGTTCTTCGTACAGAAAAAAATAAAATAGCAGATTTGCACAAATGTGTAGAGTAGAACCTCCCCAGACCGACTCCAATTCCATTTTCTGGTAAGCATAGTGGACCCCCCATCTCATGCTTTTTCCTGAAAACTTTTGATTGAGGAAGACTTCATTCCCTTCAAAGGTTTCTGGATATGTAAAAAAAAAGTTATGATGAGTGAAACCACAAGAGTAATTGTTTAAATGTTGATTTGCATATTTAGAGGCTTTATTTACAGATAATACCTTTGAGTTCCACAGTTGTCATAGCGTATTTTTTCCCTTAAAGTCATCCCTCACATCTTATATTTCAAAGATAATTAAAGCCAAAATGTGACTTGCCCGGAAAATTTTGATGTTACCAAGTTGTCATGGAAGGAATACATCATATGAAATTGATTTCTGCTAAATAGAAGGTCTTCTACATGATTCTTTAAAATTTTGAAATATAGAGGTATTCACTAAACTGTTTTGGAGAAAGGCAATCTACCACAGCAAGATGTTTGCATTGTTAGCAGGAAATTTCTGAAAAGGAATTAGAACCAGAGGAAGAAGTGAAGTTAGGATGATGAAAAATAAAGCGAAGGTAAGCGAATAAGTACCTGGGAGCACTGAGACATTTTGGATATGTCAGATGATGGATGTTAAGTTCTACTGACTTTACAAAGTGCTGAAGGACAGAAAGAAAAGCATATGGGACTGAAAGGGCCACAGAAATGACTGTGGCTAATTCATTCTAGTGCCCTTGTTACCGAGTTGCTGTAGAAACATGGAACAACAGATTTTTAGACTAAGAGTTGATGAAAAATCCTATAACTTCAAAAAACCCTCTATTCCCTGGACTATATAACATATAAAATATTAAAACCTTTAGCTTTACCATTAAAGAAAATAAGAAAAGAGAAGAAAAATACAGTAAGACCAGACACTCAAAAAGTTTTCCCTTAAGATTTGCATTAAGTGTTTTCTCATCAAGACTAGTTTAGTCCTTCCAGTACATTCCTAGAAAAGATGTAACACTCCGCAGGTAGAAGAAGTTACCTGGCTTTTACATTACCCTTTTCTATCCTCAAAACTGATGATTACCACAATGACTTCTTGATTCAGACTTGTCCATTACAGCTTGGTTACTTGTCCATTCAGTTTGTCTTCTTAAGGAAAACATTTGACAGAGTATCAAGGGAAAAAATTGAGACTGAGGGCACTGATCTTCAAATCAAAGCTAATGCTTTATCTCACTTGAAAAAGCTTTCTATGAACATACTCACAGTCATAGAATGTCTGAATTTGAAAGGCATCTCTGGAGGTCATCTTATCCAACCACACAGCTCAAGCAAGGCTAGTTAACAGAAGGTTGCCAGGATGGCTTTTGAATATCTCCAAAGATACTCAAAATTCTACAACCTTCACAGTGATCCTGGGCAACCTGTGCCAGGGCTCAGTCACCCTCACAGTCAAAAAGTGTTTCCTAATGCTCAGGCAGAACCTCCTGTGTTTTAGTTTGTGACTATTTCCTCTCATCCTGTCACTGGGCACCACTGAACCTGGTTCCATTCTCTTTTCATCCTCCCTTCAGATATTTGTAAACATTGAAGAGATCTCTCTGAGCCTTCTCTTCTCTAGGCTAAATAATCCTACCGTTTCTCATAGAAGAGGTGCTACAGTCCCTTCACCGCTTTTGGGATCCTCCATTGAACTCTCCCAAATATTTCCATGTCTCTCTTGTACTGGAGAGACCAGAACTGGGCCCAGCAGTCCAGGTGTGACCTCACCAGTGTTGAATAGAATCACCTCCCTTGCCCTGTTGGTGGGAGGGTGAGGCCTCCTTAATCCAGGCTTTCCTCCCAGTCTCCAGGGACTGAGAATCCTAAAGGCTGGTCTTACTGCTGAAGATTCTTGTGAAGAAGTAATTCAGTACCTCAGCCTTTTCCATGCCCTGTGCCACTGGGACCCCTGTCCCATTCAGCAGTGGGGACACATTTTCCCAAATCTTCTTTTTGGCATTTATCTACTTACAACAGCCCTTCCAGGTTTTTAGACATCTCTTTCCATATTCAACTCCAAGTGGGCTTCAGCTTTCCTAAATGCATTTCTCTTCATACTTGGACAGTGTCTCTCTATTCCTCCCCTGCTATGTGTCCCTCCTTGCACCTTCTGTAGGCTTCCTTTTTACATTTGTGTTGCTGACAGATGAGAGAAAATTTCACTATTTGAACTGGGAGTGTAAAAATAAGGTTCACAAATTAGTGTCTTGATTGAGTTTGTAACATGATGTTTAAATAAAAACAAATAAATAAACACAAACAAACAACAAAACCTAAACCTGAGAGAGAAACCTTTACATAACCTGAAATTCACAAAAACTGTGCTTTTATAGGAAAAAGTTATCAGTTTACATAAAGGTAGACATGGCCAGGCAATTAATCTCATATAGACATTTTCCAAAGAGCTGCAATTCTGTTACTTTAAGAATAAGTTTAATTGAAATCAAATTTTATATACTAACCCCTTACTTCTTTACAGTCACATTAGTCTAATAGCAATAAATGTAAAAGTCAGGGTGTCATGTTTGAATCCTGGCTGGCAACTAAGCACCACCTAGACATTTGCTAGGTGGTGAGGTGGGGTAGATCAGAAGAGTAAAAGTGAGAAAACTCATGGGTTCAGACAAAGATGGTTTAATGGGTAAAGCAAAAGCCACTCCAGCAAAGCAAAACCAGAAATTCATTCACCACTTCCAATGCACAGGCAGGTGTTCAGCCACCTCCAGGAAAGCTGGGTTCCATCATGTGTAATGGTTACTTAGGAAGACAAATGCCACGTGTATCCCTTCCTTCTTCCTCTCCCAGTTTATGTGCTAAGCATGGTACCACATAGAATGAAACATCCCTTTGGTCAGCTGGGGTCAACTGTTCAAGCTCTGTCCCTGCCCAGCTTCTTGTGCAGCCCCAGCCTCCTCCCTGGTAGGGTGGAGTGAGAAGCAGAAAAGACCTTGATGCTGTGTAAGAACAGCTCAGTAACTGGTAACTGGCAGTAACTAGAATATTCTTGTGTTATCAACAATTAGTCCCATACTCACTGCTATGAAGAAAATTAGCTCTACCACAGCTGAAAACAGCAAATGGGGCATGTACAAGTTAGGAAGAGCTTTGAAGACTCTTTGAAAGTGATGAAGGACCTCGTGGAACCCTGAATATGCGTTTCAAAGTCTAACTTGACCACATTTGCTATGATGACTTATAAAGATGACAAACGAATGAGCTATGGGGTTTCATACCCTTTCAGTTTAGAAAAGGTATGAAACCCCATAGCTTGAAAGATTAAGCGAGCATGAAGAAAGAATTACAATATTTTGAAAACAATGGCATGCAGAGGTTTTTTTCCTACCTTTGGGCTGTAAAGGAAGATGGCTTTGTTTTTTTGGATTTTATTAAAGTTTGTTTAATGAAAAGAAAAAAGAAAAATAAAAATAGAGATATAAAAAAAAAGAGAAATAGCCAGGAGCTAGGATTAAAAATCCATAGATTGAAATGTATCTATTTGAGTGGTCTCCACTTATTACACTGAAAGCCACCATATATCCCCTCTTACAGACATGAAGTCACATATTTGACTTGAGATATTTCTCTTGTTAAGAGCATCCACCACTCTTAGTAACAAACAGGAAGAAAAGGCTCCTAACTTTGAAAACAGTGGTTGGTTCAGACAGGAGACCTCAATAACATTTGTTTCTAGTATTTCTGTCTACTGCCTGAATAATATTTTTAGGTTAGGAATGTATCAAATAATTAACTGCAAAATTAATAAATAGTATATTAATATTTTATATCAAACTCTGTTATAAAACTTAAATTGATGATACTGTTTAATGTATTAATACTGTTTGAGGTATTCTAGGAAAATTACATTAAAACAACTGCATGAATTTAATGTTAGAAAATTGTTACAAAGATTATTGATTTTATACAAATATTTGTGCTTTGTCCATACAGTTTTTGTCGAATTAGTTCTATCCTAATGTCACAGATATTAAGTGAAAATTTATGCTGCTAGTCTAAAGGACATTCCTGCCAAGAAATTAATTTAAGAAGTTAAAATTAGCATATAGGAAATAATCAAAATGTGCTATATGGGAAATTAAATACCTTCATAGGAAAAGCTGTAGAAAGATAAAAGTATAATACTTAAAACAGGTCTATAAAACTTCTGTTGACTCAGTTTAGGCAGCATGGTGGAAAATGTACATTTACTTCAAGACTGGAAAGATAAAATTAAACCTTTTTATAAGAGTAACAAATATGGTTCAATGAGTCAAAAGAAGATATTAAAAAATAAATCATCTATTAAACTACAGGATATTCCATTCTGGAATATTCAAATAAAAAGTTGGTAAGTACTTCCTATTTTCAGTACATTTGAATATTTTCACCAGATCATGCTATTATTTTACAAGATTTTTTCGCTGGAACCAATTTTAGTTCTGTTGATACATATAATGTCTGTTACAATTATTATAGAAGAAAATATATTGAACCTCGTGTTAACTACATACATACAGAAATAAAAATACTGAAACTAACATTTCCAGACTTTATCACACCTCAAAACAAATCAGCAACAAACATGCATAAAAAGTATACAAATACATAAAACCAAGTTCTAAATAAATGATGAATGTTGTATTATGATCAGCTCTAACATAATATGGGAAACACCTCTATAAAAAGAATGCATTTTTTTCAAAAATGATATATGTATGGCATCTGGTAGCACAAAGGACTAAAGAAATATATAGAACAGGCTGTTCAGATATTGTGGCAGTGTGGGCAAGTGGAATTTTTTATTCACAGCTTGTGAAACTGCCAGTTTTTAGCAAACTTCACTACCTGATATCACAGATTATGACACTAAGAAATGTCTTGATTTTTCCCTTGTGATCCCCAAAACAGTGATGTCTACACTATAAGAGGTTTTCCCACTGCCTTAGCTGAGCTCAAAGACTTACTTTACAAAAATCTTCATTTATGTGTTTGGCTCTGACTTGTAGCCCTTTAAAATGGGCCCCGTACAACGGTGTCCTTGAAAAACCTTACCAAGGTTGAGAAAATATGAAGATGGAAAAAGGGTGTTCTAGAGAAGAAAACAAACCTGGCAAATAGCAGCTTCTCACTTATTTTTTGCCTTGCTTCTCTTCTACTAACTGTGATTAGTATTGCCATAATAAAAAGCAGTACTTTGCTATTCTTCAACTTTTGGTAGTGTCTTTGCCAAGTTGCTGGCTGCTGCTGACACTCAGCTTAGACCTGATACATCTTTACAATTCAGGTCATGCATCAAAGCCTCTATTTGCTTTTGACCAAGGTGAGATGAGCAACGGTCTACAACTAATTTCAGGATATAGAGAGACACATAAAGTCAGGTTTCAGAGGTAGAACTGATTCAGGAGGAGCAGTGTTTCTGTTACCTTATTGCAGCCTTGAAAAGTGAAATCAGTGCCTGCTGAAAGCCAGATTCACTAGACATTTACAGGTTTGTGAAACAATGGTTTAGCCTCAGGTAATCTACTTTAGATCCATTATAAACAGGAGCAGGACTGTAATTTTGTTGTTGTTGTTGTTTAAATGGTTTTACAGACTGCACTCCACTGGGCTTCGGTCTTTTGTTTGTCAGCAGCTACCATTTGTTCTTTCCAGTGCTGCCTAAAATGTCTTTGGGAATAGCAGAAGTTTCAAAGATACAGTGTTTATGTTTGAGGTCAATATTCTACAAAATTTTATCAAAATCGAAGATTAGAAGGTGTCTAATTATTTGCATTGTTCATGGCAATGCTTTATCCTATCATCCTGCTGTACTCAGCCTTACTGTTCCCACAAGTAGTTCTTGTGAATCCTCAGTTGCTGAGATTTAATTAATAATTGGTCATATAAAAGTCAGCTGCAGATTCTCAGTGTTAGGAACTGCTAGATCTGGCAGCCTGGCCAAGGTGAGACTGCTGAGGACCATAACCCTGCGTCACTGGGGTTACCCCAGCTTCCCATATGCCTCTGTGTGTACAATAATCAGACTTCTATCACATAACATAAAACCTAGGTGCCTGTTTTCTTATCAGCATAAATGTACACAACCAGCAGAATCACTGCACAAAGCTGTGCCATTCACAAGCTGTGCAAGAAAGGACCCCTGAGCAGTCCCAAAATAAAATTCCTGGCAGTGTTACTGTGTTGCCTGTGAAGGGACAGCTCTGTCCACATACACACTGTGAAGTCCATGCCACTGTGAAATCAATGTCTCTTTTCCCACTTTTGTCTTCATTTCATTCCACAGGTTTCCATGAATACCCCCTTGTCTTTCCCCTTCAAAACACATTTCTTCACCTCTTGCTTCTTCCTTGCAGACAGAGGGACTTCTCTCCATCATACTGTTGGAAATCTCCCCACCATAGTCTGGGACATTCAGTTTTGAGAAAAATTTCCTTGTATCTTGCGTAGAATTCCTTTACAGAGATCTTCATTGAAAAAATATACTTGGCTTTGCAAATTTCTCCAACCATCTTCACACTCAGACAAAGTGTTTATTCCACATACTGCAGGTTCAGTTTTTGGCCTAGTTGACAAATAGGAGAGCCAAACCACTGCCTAGTCCTCAGGTGATAATAAAATCTGGTCCTTATATTTTACAAGACATTTCCCCTTTGTACTCCCTACTTCTATTAATTTCTGGATTTTTGTTACAAGTCACCGGCTGGCCGGACCCAGCATCTCAGTAACATGATTTCAGGTTTCATACATGAGCAAGTACGGAAAGGAGATAAGGTAATTCTGCAATGGGGGTTAAACCCCCCCCATGTATTACCCTCAGGTGTCCTATGAAGCTCCAGAGAAGTGAGTGCTCTCTTTCCAGATCCACCATTACAGGGCCAATAGCTCTGTTGAGTTTGTCCGGCAAAAGTTTTTGGACATGGTGTGTGACCCCTTTCAGTCAGAACTTCAATTACTGACCAAACTGCCATGGAGACAGTCTGTACACTTACCTCCTGTAAGTTTACACAGGACTCACAGGGGTTTCAACATCCCAGGCCATACAGTGAATGAAGGACATGACAATATATGCTGATGGACTCTGAAGTTTCGGGTAACGTACCTCATTCAGCTTATAGGAGAGAGCTGTGGTGGGTGTTCCCTGCTGGTGATACTGGTGTGAGAGCTCCCAAATCAAGGAAGAGGTATGGATGGTTTGTTCTTGAGGCACTAGACACTTGCAGCAGAAAGACAGATAAAGATATCTGATAAGAACTGTTCTTGCTATAGTTAAGAAACAGGTGTCCATATTGGAAAGATTTAAACTAATTTGAGAAATTATTACTATTTTTTTTTTAATTATATATAGAAGATATGTTTTACATAGAAAAGGAGTTCTCACCTAAGCCACTTCTTGATTGACAGAACCTTGTTTAAAAAAGCCAAATAGTAAATTTTGCAGTCTTTAAATATAGATATAACTGTTTTAAACAATTGTGATTTATCATGAAAGTAAGGGAATGGGATTTTTTATCACCCAAGTCAGAGGACAACCCTGTAATATTTAGATGATGTGAAGTTGGAGGAAGTGGTCCAGAAATACTGTGAATGTCTTTGCATCCATGTCTGCTGGTGCTTGGAGAAAGTTGACACTCTTGAAATTTCTTAGGCCTTGAAAGAAGATCTACAAGTGAAAGATATGACTAATAAAGGTCTTGCTCAACCTAGAATTTCTGTTAGTCTAATTAAAAAATATGCTGCTAGATATTTTAGACTGAAAGGCATATGTGACTCACAGTTAGCGCAAATCTTTTCGGCCATGAAACAAGATGACAACCAACAGGTGTTGGGTTCAGTTCATTTGCAGTGTTTGTCAGTCCACAGACTTGTAGCCCAAATTAGCCTTGGCACATGTTGTCTCCTGCTGAGTGTCATGGCTGTGGATGGAAAGGGAACAGGCGGAAAAGCAAAGGACACAAGTTCATGGAAAGAAGTTCATAGAAAAAAAAGATTTCATTATTCTACTGAAAATCAAGCAATTAGTTTCAAATGACAAATTACATAAAAATTTTGGGGAGACAAAGTGACTTTGAACAAACTCTCAAAACACTTGAAAAATATCAAGTGAAGAAGAAAACTCTTTAACAAATTATTGTGTATACTTACATGATTTTCAAGAAAAAAGTTTTCCTTCTTCAGACAAGCATTAAGAGTGCCAGATGGGTGACTGAGAGAACATATTCTCTACCTTCAAAACCAGCTCAAATGAGGAGACTGGCTTAAGTGGATAATGTATATAAAAGCAGCAACATGAAGGTCACTTGAGCAATTAAAAAGATAAGTGAATGGTAGAGATATTTTGAGCAGTACTGAAATGATTTTGTGTACATGCAATCAATGAGCAACAAGTCAAAGATGTCAGCCTACAGCAGAATAGTATAGCTTTGGTTTTGTTTACTGGAAGGGAAATATACCTACTTGCCATCTTCATTTTCCCCTTCCTAAAAGAGCTTTACTCAAGGGTATTAGAAGTATACATGATATGTACATATTAAATATGGGGGGTTGTTTTGTTTTGTTTGTTTTCTTTTGTGGGTGGGTTTTATTGTCGTTTTTTTTCTCCTAGGAGTGCTACACTGAAGAGAATAATATCTGAAAGAGACTGAGAAGCTTAGGAATTTTAGGTTCAAGCTTTTTGTAAAGAAGTACAGATTTAGACATGCACCCACTAGCCACTGTCACAGTCAATTCAATGAATTAGAAGTAAACGGTATGGAAATAACTTAAAAAAAAAATCCTCTCTGGGGAGTCAGGTATACATTTCTTAGCTCTGTTAAATTACACACTAATACCAGCAAAACAAGACTAGTAATTTTAATTTTTTTCTAACTGAAAGTGAAAGGGTTTGTAACAGTACCTGCAAAGACATAAGGGTTTTGAAGGGGTCCCCTAAAGGTGAATCCCGTGAATGAGATCTCCTATTATATCACGAGTAGGACTCATTGGGTGTTATCTAGTTCCCTAAATACACGTCAAGTGGTATTTAGAAAGCTGTAGAGTATCTGGGACATGTGCATGTAGCTGCTGTTTGTGACACAGGAGACCTACAAAATACTTGCTTCTTTCTAAACTAGTAGATGAAGGTCAGGTGGAATTCCACAGGACATTTAAAATGACACCAGGTGCTTTCAGTTGAGAAACTAAATCCAATCCCATGCCTCTAACAGAAACTGATAGCACAAAACACAGAGATGCAGCTATTCTTGCTGTATGATGAAGTGAATTTGTTGTCACTCTAGACAGACACAATGAGTGACACAATAGACTGAGGGAAAGAAGACACTGCCTTTTCCCTTTTACAGTAAAATATCTTAGTTCTGGAGCAAAAATCCTAGTTCAGATTAAAAAAATAAAAGAGGATTCCTGCCTCTAGGAAACCATAAATTATGCCAAACCTTGAAAAACATTTTCCTAAGCTGAACTAGTGTAGATGCGTTACAGTTTTGAGATTGCAGTTACACAAAAGTGTAAAGCTTAACTGAAGAGGGAGATTGTGATAAAATTTCTTGGAAGTAGCAGTTATCAAAAACTCAGCTTTTGAAAACTGGAAACTTGGGGGAGGTTGCATACAGAGGCAGTGAAAGCATTTCAGTGAAGATTTGCCTGTGGGTCTACACTGAGTTCTGGAATAACTGGCACATTTTCCCACGGTTCTTCACAATGTAACCACTAGAGTGGTTGAGGGTATTTGAACGCTGACACATGTCCTCAGAAATCCTAGAGCCCAGCCTGGATAATTACATCAATGCTATAGTTCTGAGTATGCAGGAATGAATCATAAAGAAGGATCTGAATGAGGATTCTGCAGACAGACTTGGCAATCAAGTACTACATGTACAAGTGCTATCCTAAGGATACAGCCTACATTGATGAAGGTTTACTTAGAAAATGTAGGAACAAGGTCCAAACAGTGGCAGATCTCTTATTTGGGTCAAAGAAAAGGAGATATAGGAATGTTCCCTGTCAGTATACTGTCTTCATGCTTATCTGTTACTAGCACAGAGAGAATACATCAGAGAGAGTCTGGCAGGACATACATTCAAGATCATTGAAGGACCTTCTCACTCAGATTTGGGTTATCTGGAGCATGAAAACTGAGTGCTGACATGGCAAAGATAGCAGAGTGTATAGTTCTGTAGAAGTTCTGCAAGTCACTTCTTAAACCTACAGGCTTGTTTCTCAAATACAATTATAATATTTTGCATATAAATAATCTCAGATCTATTGTGACTCTATTACTGTAGTTGAGAGACCCACATACACGACATTTAGAAAACAATACATGCACCAGACTTGCTACAACACCTAAAATTTGCTAGATACTGTTTTTCTGATATACTAAAAATGACAGTAGAGAGAGTTAAAAGGAGTGCAAAGCTGTTTTCCAGCATGTACTGTTTGGCCTCCAGCACGTATTGGTGCATGGGTTCTTTTTTCGCCAGGTGTGGGACTCTGCACTTCCCCATTTGGAACATGAGCTTCCAAATAGCCCAGCCCATTTCTCCAGTCTGTTGAGGTCCCTCTGAATGGCAACACAATCCTCTGACATATCAGCCACTCCTCCCTGTTAATGTCTGCAGCAAACCTTCTGTAGGTAAACTCTGGCCCATCATCCAGATAATTTAGGAAGATGATGAACTGAATTGGACTCAATATTGACTTCTGGTCTGTATTGCTGATTGCTGACCTCCAATTAAACTTAGTACCACTGAACACCATCCTCTGGGCCTGACATTCCTTTCAAATACATCTCACTGTCCTCTCACCCAGTCCATTCATCAACAAGTTGTCTATGAGGATCTTCTAGGAGACAGTGCCAAAATCCTTACTGAAGTTGAGGTAAACAATATCCACTGCTCTCCCGATATTTGCCAAGGTATTTCATTGGTGAAGTTTCTCAGGTTGGTCAGTCATGTCTTCCCTCTAATGAAGCCATAGTGACTCCTCCTGATGTGCTTCATGTGCCATAAAATGATTGTCCTACTGTCCTACTGTCCTGTCTAGTAAAGTGCATCCTTTCTATCCTAAGCAGATGCTGATTCTTAAATAGGTTCTAGTTTCATACAAACTAAACCTGTTCCTGACATCAACTCTGCAACCAATTGTTGGCATACAGTATCAGCTTTCACCCTTTAGCCTCACCAGCAGACAGGATTGGGAACACCACATGGGCCCCTAGAGCTCTGCAGTCACTATGGATCCTTTCCAGATTGTCCCACTGTTGTCCACAGGGAAAAACATCTGGGGATAATAGTCAGAGGGTTGGACAAACCTCAGCAGTCTCTCAGCAGCATCCTGGATCCAGGCACCCATAAGCAGCAAACTTCTTTAGACAACAGGTCAGATTAACAGATGAGTTCCTCTGTGCCTCTCAGCAGGGTCACCCACTCCTATTACTTACCACTTACCCAAATGCCTCACTGGAAAGCACATCTAGCTCTTCCTCAGCTTTGAGATCAGTGGACCTGTACTGTAGTGACAAGCCACTTACTTTAGTTACTTCTTCTATTTTATTTTCCTAAGCTGCAGAGATATGATTAAAGCGGTGTAATTTCTCACTGTGTCATACTATTATGCACTGGGGTGCACTATTTGACAGAGGAAAAAAAGTTCCTTTCGTTAGTTTGTGCTCCTAGACATTGGTGTGGCTGGTGGCAGGCGGAACTACTAGTCTCATTTTCTGTGCTTGCATCCAAAGTGCTATTCCCAGAGATCAACAACACACTTTTCTATATCCTGGAGAATGGACTATAAGTAGTTTTAGACAGGACTATTTAAAATGTAAGTATGGTTGGAATGTGGGGTTTTGGGAAATGTTTCAGGAACGGTAAGAGACTTGAAAATTCTTCAACATGACTGGAATGTTCAGGTTTTGATGAAAACTCTAATTTCAGTCAATGTCCTGGGGGTGTAAGACAAAATACAGTGTGCAAGCAGTGGCTAGTACAAAAATGTTTGATAGTTCAGTGGATGTACTTATTTGTGGTTTGTACCTACAACTTTTGATTACCAAATAAACTGGCCAGAAGTACTGTAGCTTGTAGTTAAGCTAAAGCATCCATGAGGGTTTGCTCCAAAGCATGTCTTTTATTTGAGACTCAAAAGAAGAGAATACAACAGCGCTTTCAGTTTCTACATGGATACCTCGTTTTGCTCTTTCTGAAGGGTTTTAATATTCCTTACTGCTATATGTGAACTTGCTCTATGTCACTTCCACATCATCCATTAAATTTGTTTCTTACCTTGCATATTTCAAGGTTGTTGATCATCAAGGACATAAATAAAACTATCCTTCCACTCAGTTTGCATTGATTTCCCTACATATCACGCTTTCCCCACATCTTTTACTTTTTCTAATTCTCTAATTCTCAGAAGTTTTTTTGCTGGTTTTCAGCTCTCAGATTCAGACTTTACACCCTGATTAAACTTTTACTTCTACTCTTGGAACAGTCTCCTTTGTCATAAAGAAATACTTTCACAAATAATTTTTCTACACACACATGAATAGTTATACAGTATGTTCTCTCCTTTCAGTGTGTCCTTTCTACTTTAGATTAAGGTGCTAAAGATTCAATCCATGTATCATGGACATTTATGACATGTTTAATAAATCAATCCTAAAAATAATCATCTTAGTACTTTCTAAACTTCAGAATATTATATTCAATAAATCAATTTAAGTGAATAATTTGCCATATTTCCAATAAGCGTGGAATGTGTTATAAAAATATAGATCTACTGATTTACTAAAGTTTATAAAGATTGAAGGAAGTTTCTGTCTTTCATAGTAATGTAGTATATATATCACATATCTAAAAAGGTTAAAAATTAGGTATAAATGTTATTTACAGAAAAATAGAAACATTTGGTATTATTTGTTTGTTTGCTTGTGTTCAGGCCTTCAAGGGTAATTATGAAAAAAAACTAAATATAGTTAAGACGAATTTAACAAAATTTTTGTCTATTTACTGTTGCTATTCAGTCTTTTTATGGAACAATGTTTTTTCTATATGACAAGGATGTTATTTTGGCTGGGGCAGAGATAATTTTCCTCACAGTGGCTACTGTGGGGCTGTGTTTTGGGTTTGTGTTGAAAATATGCACAATTCATAGTGTTGATAATATAAAGATGTTTTTGTTATTGCTGAGCAGGGCTTACACAGAGCCAAAGCCTTCTCTGCTTCTTGTACTGTCATGCTGACGAGGAGGTTGGAACTGCATGGGAGGCTGGGAGGAGACACAGCTGGGACAAGTGATCCAAACTGACCAAAGGGATGTTCCATACCATATGGCATCATGCTCAGTATATAAACTGGGGGAAAGAAGGAGGAAGGTGGAGACCTTTGGAGTGATGGCGTTTGTCTTCCCAAGTAACCATTACGGGTGATGGAGCCCTGCAACCTGGAGATGGCTGAGCTCCTGCCTGCCCATGGGAAGCAGTCAATTAATTCCTTGTTTTGTTTTGCTTGTGTGTAGCTTTTGCTTTCCCTATTAAACTTGCTTTATCTCAACCCAAAAGTTTTCTAACTTTTACTCTTTCAATACTCTGCCTGATCCTGCTGCTGGGGGAGTGAGTAAGTGGCTGCGTGGTATTTGGTGGCTGACTGGGGTTAAACCACGACAACAAGTGAGAAATCGAATTCATGTTAAAATCCCTATCAAACCAAAATGTGTTGAAAAGGTTAGATTTGTATTCCCGCATCTGAGTGTAGTTTTGCATCAACAACAGTATTTGAAGCAAGAGGAACTTATTTTGTATATCTATATCAGTC
This sequence comes from Manacus vitellinus, assembly GCF_001715985.3. Taxonomy (NCBI): domain Eukaryota; kingdom Metazoa; phylum Chordata; class Aves; order Passeriformes; family Pipridae; genus Manacus; species Manacus vitellinus. The sequence continues at coordinate 8,690,403 of NW_021940813.1, forward strand.
CTGATGTAGAGTGGAAAATAGATAAAGTACACCTAGAATACTGTTTTTCTTATGATAACTAAAACTACATTAAATTCATCTGAGGAAAACCCTGTGAAAGGAATTGATGTGAAATAATTGATGTGAAAGGTTTCCATTATTACAGTAAATGTATTAGAATAAAGATTTTTGTGGTGAGTTCTATTCTCCGTACCTTACAATTTAATTATACATTCCATCTTAACACAAAGAAATCATAACTCTAAACCAGATTTACTGTACCTTTTTTTTGCTGTCTTGCAGTAATTTATCATAAGTTATGTTAAAAGAAGACTTTCATATTCCAAAACATTCATAATATTTTAAATTGCATTTGCAGGTTTCAGAACATCCATTGAAATGTCCATTTTTTTGCAAAACAATTTTGTTCTTTTTTATGATATTAATAACAAGATAATGCTTCAGATCAAACTTTTATTTATGAAAAAAAATTATCTGATATTGCTTTTTGGTATCCTAGTATCTAATTTTCTACCTTAAGTCAGATTTGGTGGTGGTGTAGAAACACTTCTTTACATATCTCAGAGCCTGTCTAGTCTACCGTCGCTCATTTTGCCCTGACATTTATGCAGCAATATCTGCTCAGAGTTAATATAGTTAGGTAACTCTGGGCAATGTTCCAAGAGGAACCATTTTGCTTTACAATGAAGCAATCCCCACTCAACGCAATTCCAGGAATATTCATCCTTGGTTGAATGGTGTATTTATGATTCTTCAATGTTATTACATTTTTGTGAGTTCCACCGGCATTTGTAATACCAGTTGTAACTTATTTATTTCCATCAACAGCATTAAGTCATTTCTGAGGCCCTCTCTGCTCTCAGATTTCATGAAATAAATCAATACAAAGAAAGAATTTTTTTTCCAGAACATGCTTCTTTACTGGGTGCTGAAAGAAGTCCCTTCCAAACCAAATAAGCATTTACCAAGGGAAACTATATCTTTCTTCTGAGTACTTTTGTGAATTTAACATTCCCAGAGTTTAATAAAGAGTTGTGAAAGCTCTTCCCCTTTGGCCATGATCACATGCAACATTCATCAGCAACTAAAGAATAACAAACCTTTAGAGATTTATATTTTCCCGTGACAGAGAGATAGACTGTGTTTATAGAACTAAGTCCTAGACTACAACAAAAGGAAAATGTACTATCTCTGTGATAGTAGTGTCATTCAGGGATATTACAGTTCTCTCATAATCCAGGATGATATTTGGATATAGAACACTGCATGCCAATCAGCTACTATACAGAAAGTCGTGCTCTCAGTTATAAATGGGTGAAAAAAGAAATCAAAACCAACAACAAGGGAAGCACAAAAGTGTTACTGAAGCATGAACAAAGCCAAGAGACTTTATTTGTAATCTCATCAGCTCCAATACCGATTCTTTTGGAGTGGCCCATGTCAAGTCACTGTATTTCATCAACATCATTGCTTTAGGCATAAAAGATAGAAGTCATGCTTAACTACCTGTGTCATAAGATTCGTGAAGATTCACTAGTTTGTACTTGTAGCATTGGAATTTTAAGTAAATACTTTCTTATTAAATACCAACAGACTAGTTTTATTTTAATTCTAATAAGCTGACTAACAGAAATATCTGTGCCTTCAGTTCCTACAAAAGTGTTTTAAATTGATAAACGTGCTTCTAAGTTCTGTAGCAGGAACACACTATTTTAATAATGTGCCCTATACTTCAAGCAGCATCTGGGTACAAATTCTTCTCAAATGTAGGCAGACTAAACCACATTTCAACCTCTGGTTATAAACTCTTGTTCTCTAACTAGTTAGCATAGTGCCCTTGGGTGTTTACTGACACCTGTCTAACACTTTTCTCTGCCTTTCACATTCCATCTTTTTTTTGGATTTTATTAAAAACCTCAAATTTTCAGGGGTTTAAAAATCATGTGCACATTTTGATTTTCAATAGACTTATTTGAATATTCTTAGAAGTTATGACATCACAGTCTTCATTTAAAGTATCTTTATTAGTAGATCTGTACATATTAAGTAGTTTACATTGATAACAGAATGCTAAAGAGGTGCTCATTACTGTTTACAGTAATGGTTTACATTTTGGAGGATAAATAAATGTACATAATAACTACTCCATTTAATTTTAAGGAGTAGTCAAAGTGATTATTATCTTCATTTGTTAGCAGTCATTATGCACTTGATACATGCATTACACATCCACTACACTCACACTGAGAAAATGACTAACTGAATTTCTACAACACCACCACAAATTTTGTGCACTAAAATTGTATACGGTACACAATATGCTCACTGCAAGAACCCACTTCTGCTGAGTGGGTGTTAGGTGAGTACTCGGTGCTTACTTTAAAGTGGATCTGTCTTAACATAGATGAGAATACATAATAGATAGGTAGCTCTAGATACAATATCTTATGAATATCGTTGATTGGGCACTTTGGGGTGTTCATACATGTATGAACTTGGATCCATAGATGTTTTAAAATAATACAGGAGATTAAAAATCACATTTATTCAGATGCGTTGAAAATCCTTGACAATTAAGAGTCATCAGAACATCGGATATAGTTCTCTAAAAATTACTATGTCCAAGTTCACAAACAATGAAACAATCACTAGAAGTATCTTCTTTGAGAGCATCCTCTTGACCTGTCTTGCATTTAGAGTTTCTAAAATAATTGGAACAAGATGGAGGAGTCCTGAAAACAGAGAGAATATTTTTCTAATAATGAAGAGTAGAAATTAAACATGAAAGCAGGCCATTGACTGTTTTACAGAAAATATTTATGTGTTTATGTATGCACTTTCTATGACTCATTACTAAGTAAACATTTTCCTTCAGGAGTTGGCTGGTTAACGTCCTCTGTATGAAGCTTCCAAAAGGGAAATAAAAAAACTATCATCGTTCAAAGCGAGTTAAAAGTATGCCACCTGAAACACAGCGTTCTTGGACCCAGAGCCACAGGCTGACTTCTCTGATTGTCTTTGGCCTGGTGTCATTCTATTGGATTTGCCTGAGAGTTTTGACTCTAAGTTGCACGTGGTTGTCATCATGAACCTGCTCTTCTTCCCTCGCAGGTGTACTTTGAGCCTGAGAGGTTACTGATTGATGTCTTGCTTGGCACCCAGCTTCCCTTCTCGCGTGGGGCAGCCAACCTTTGCTGCTTCCTGACATGGTGCATTTAACCAAGATTTCACTGAAAAAAAGCCTTGTGTTCCACTCAGCAGAAAATGAAATATCCCCATACAAAAAGATTAGGTGGGTTGAGACAGGGTAAATAGATGCTTAACTGGTCTTACATTAATAAAACCAGCAATTTTCAGTTTCAATCAAGGTGATAAATGTCATCTTAAGCATTGACATCCATACATGAATCCCAGTCTCAGAGCCAAAAAGTGTGAAAACATATTAAGTCATACTACATAATTTGTCATTCTTGGCTGAAGTCACTTCTTCAGGTATAATTATAAAGACATTTTTTCTAGGGATGAAAAATTTCTCAACAGTCCAAAAATAATCAACAAAATAAAAAAGAAACCAAGAGAAAATTCATGTATTCATGATGGTTTCCAATTATAAGAAAGAGCAAATTAATTATTTCTCAGCAACATGTATTTTATTAAATCATATTGACAGCATACATGAGTGGCATTTCAGAATTTTAAACTACATGTTGGTTCAATCATTGATGTTCTCAGTAAATATTAGTTAACACAGGAAGCGTGATGACAGATCTAATCTGGTATCCAAAGAGCTAACTAAAAATCATTCTTAAGAATACCTTAAGTTTTCTGTTCTTTCCTTCTGAGATCTGGGATTCTGTTCCTCTAGGGTTAGTCTTATGTAATTTTTTAACAGCTCTAATTGCCTATTTAGCTGCTCCAATGCAAGGACAAAGCTTCTCTCAATATTTACTATTAATTTTCCTATTAATGTAAAATATAATAATTTGGAAATTCTTACACTGGATTCCCAGAACTATCATGAAAATATTTCCATGTTTGGTCATTTTAACTATAGAAGGGCTAAAAGTACCTTTAGGTCCCCAGTCACATCAAGCTTATCTGCAATTAATTTGAGCACATAGTCGTTAATGCTTATATATCAATACAGTGACTTGTTCGCATAACTCTTTCGTATTTAAGCAACACATAATCATTAAAACTCCCATTTTGTTATTTTAAATATCCATGAATGCTAATGGGGACAAAACACTTGTTTTTCCATTGAAGTCGTGTTACTCAGCCCTTGAGTTAAATTGAGGAAGGTCAAAAGAAGTAAAGAAAGTTGCCTGAAGTCACAAAACGAATCAACCCAGTGAATGTTAGAATGAAGGGCTAGCAGTCCAGAGGCAAAATATCAGACTAAACACCTTTCTATTGTCTTATTTCAAAATGTAGCTTCATTCATTTTTATTCCTCCTATGTAAATAAATCAAGGAATTGTGGCCTGTTCAGCTGGGTTGTTGGTCTGTTTCTTTTAATATATGGATTGTGATTAATTGTTCTTGAATCTGAAAGAAATATCCTGATTATTAAGACAATATAATAATCCCTCAAAGACCTGACTATAATTCAAAATCTGTGTACTTGTGTGCTCATTAACCTCATATTAATTTCCTATGCATATCAGAAATATTGTAAGGTAATTTGAAATGTCGCCTCAGTGCAAATTAAAATACAAGCACCTCTTTATTTATAATTCTTCATTAACTTGAAGTTTAAAAAATCTTTACTAAATATTGTATCACAAGTTGATTTTTGTTTTTAAAATTCTACAAAATTTAATCTAAATATGTGTGTGGTAGTAAAACACGTCTCTTTTCACATATCTCTATTTGGATGGTAAAGAATAGCTGCAATTTGTTTTCCAGTCATAGCCCTCAGAACAGCATGAACGTGATTGTTGAAGAGTAGTGTCTGTAGAGCTTGGTTCGCACTCAATAAATACATTTGAAAATACATTTTCATAATATGTGGCTGTAAATGGACAGAACTATATAAATTACTTTCAGAGAAAACAGAATTCATTGTGGGAAAGGAGTCATTAAAATAGCAGAGAAGCCATTCAAGGCAAAGTATTGTAAACACAGTACTAGGAGAAATGTCTCAAGGACTTTTTGACTGAATATTATAGACACTCCTCAATGAAAACCCTGCTTTCCAAACAAAATCTGAGGCCAATCACCTGTATGTTGTTGACCTAAAACATATTACAAAAGAGGAAAAAATACTGGGTAGGTTTGTCTCTCCATCTTTTTTCACTGATTCCTGTACCTGACATATCATTTATATTGTTAGACACTTCAGCACAAATGACTATGGACATGATCATTGACATTGTAGCATTTATTTGAAGAAACTTCCAAAGGCTCTTCCTGACCCCAATCAAAAAAAGCAAAAGTCAGATTCTTTCAACATTAGATTTACATACTTGAGCAGCTTTTTTATACTCTAGTATTCATATATCCTAACAGCTTCAATTTACACATGCCTCAGAAGAAGAAAAAAATACGTGAAGAAAATATTGGATTCTATTGACTAATATTTTTTTATTCTACTGAGCTATCAAACTGATGAAAGTAAGAAATTTTGATAGAACATTTTTTTCTGGACACTGTTGACATAATCTAGTAATGGAATAATATCTAATCTATTTCTCAAAATCTTATGTAAAACCACAATTCTTATTGGAAACTCAACAGTTGCTTACAAGAATGTAACATTACTAATTTTCCTTATGTTTGTTTTTGAAGAATAGCTGTTGCAGGCACCTTAAACGCAGAAAAGAAAACCAGTAGAATTTCAGCTAGAACTAAAGATAATCCTTAAAGCAAAGAACATATGAGACAGACGTAACATTCTGTGTCCAGGGACTGCTGAACACAGTTACTTTGAATCAAGCTTAATCAAGTGTTTGATTAGTCACATTGCTCCAGACCCATTCACTAAGTAAACAGTGGTAATTTTGAAGTTGCATAGTTTAATCTGTGACCTATTTAAGGTCCTGAAATAAGACAACTGGGAACTGTGAAGATGGAATGAAAAACAGAAGCTGAAGAGATATATAAAAGAATGAAAATTAGTTTCTAACAACTAGTAGAAAATGGATGCAAAAAGATGACACCTTAGGAGTGATTACTTCCCTTGCAAGATAAGACTAATAACATAACAGACAAACTTGAAGGATGATCTACCTGAATTTGAGTAAGAGACTAGAATGTGAGTGATTTTTTTATAATTAATGAAAAGTGAGGTAATTTTTCCCCCCCAACTTAATTAATTAATGTTTACCAAATATTAATTAAGTTATATGTTATTTCCAAATACTGAAATATATTTAAAACTAATCCACTAAAAAAAAACCCAATAAAAACAAACTTACAAAAGTCAAACCAATAAAAAAAATCCCAAAAGACAAAGATATGAAATTCAAAATTACAATTAAAATTAGCTAAACTTCCATTATGAATCACAAAAGCTGCTGGAAGCTACTCTCCAAAACTTTACTTATCTATATTTTCTATAAATTATTTAATTCTTAGAGAATTCCCATCTTGTGTCCAAGATAGCACCAGATTTCTGTGGCCATGGTTCTGATTTATGCTGTCAGTGATGACATTACAATAATGCTTATACACAGAAAAAGATAACTAATGGTATTTATAAACATACCTAAGAAGAAATGTGTTTTTACATGTCTTTCCACAGGGAAATTTGATACTAGTACTAAAATTTAAATTCAACTAGTATGGTATAACATAATTTACATACCAATGACTATAAGAAATCAAGAAAAACACTGAAATAAGCAAAGCTGTTTTATTCTGGGATGGAAGAACAAATTATAGCAGATGTAAGTTGGATAGGGGAGAGGAGATATATAGAAGTATTTTTTTCCTCACTTTAGCATACAGGGCAATGGTCTTTCAGAAAACAAATACCAGTTTAATGGACAATCAGTGTGAATGAGCGAGGACATATATTTACCATCATTTGAAATTTTCATGAGAGGACCTAAAATAGCCAAAGCCTGCTCAGATTTGACATTCAGAATGACATAACTGAGTGAGATTTTGAGCCTGAAGGAAAACTGTCTAAGGGCCATGTCAGTCCCAGAGATTCTACTAGATAATTTAGATAAGGGCCAACTTGGCACTGGAAAGATATGAAGAGGGACTAGGAAAAAGAAGGGGAGTGCTGAACTTTGGGAACAAAAGAGAAAAAATCCTTGGAATTAGTGGATTAGACCTCCTGCTTGAGTACCTCCAAATGGTTAAGTGGAGTCCTAAACATCTGAGGAGGAGATTGAACAAGTTTGCCTCTTCAGACATGTCGGCTTACTCGTCAAATTGTCAGAAAACAGAATTAATATAATTTAGATTAAACATTTAGTAGAAGTTCAAGTAAATCTAGAAGGAAAGGAAATTTTTAGGTATGATCTTAAAACAGCACATTAGAGATTTTTCTTTATTAGCGGTGCCTGTAGCTTTAGAAAAAAATTTTGAACAAGTGGTTTTAATTGAATTTGGTAAATAAACCTTTTTCTTTTATTTTTATTTTTTAGCTGACCTAAACTGACTTGAGTGTGACTGCAAGATGACCAGGTATTTTTAGGCAACTCTTTATACAAGACAACTGACATTAAACACTGCTCTGTTTCTCAAAATTTTCTCAAGCTTAATCCAATGATAAAAAAGTATTTATTCCCCTACATGTTAGGACTGAGCACTGTTAATGCAAGAATTTCTGTGGAAGTTAAGCAGAACGGAGAGTATCTAAAAACCATCTGTTTGGGGCAAGCAGGAAAACTATGGGCAGATGCACACAATGCTTAAGTAGTGAAATTCTAAGAAAGAGTATCTCCCAAAGTTTTAAAAATTCTTTCTTCCTCTTTCAAAATGCCACAGTTAAGTGTTGATAGTCACAGCTGTATCTCCCATAATTTAAAATGGGTTTAAGTTTTTGTTGTTTTTTTTTCTTTTTTTTTTCCAAACAAGTAGACCCTGCTCAAACCAAAATCCTACTACATATATCTGTCTAGTCCAACTTCAAGGTGCTCTCTAGCACCCTCTTTCCTTAAAAATGCAGCCCAACACACCCACTTCCTTTCCAGACCTTAATCACCTCATTAAGATTGCAGAACACATCTGCCCATATTGGCTGAATCACAAAGCACTTCAGTCACCTGTTTTCACACCTAGATACACCAGACAGAAAAGAACTTGCAATTACTCACTCTTTAGGAATTCAGTTCTGTGGGATACCCAGACCCCAGAGGGAACCCCTGTTGATCACCTCATTTATGGTATAACACATAAGACCCCTCTAAAGTGCCTTTAACACTCTAGTTTGGTTGCAACAAGATGATTTGCCTGAATGGGAGTATAAACTGCTGGAGGATTTAGGGCCAGAAAACTGAAAGGTCTTTGGTACTTTTTTTCTTCACAGTGAAATACAAATAATGCTTATGAAAATCATTGAAAGTTCTTTTATCCCAGAAAAAAAAAGGGTTCTTTCTGTGTTATAATCTCTTTGCATTGTGTAGCTTTTGATTGCTATGTATCTCAGACTACCATCTGTAAAATGGGGATAATAAAGCCTAATTACATTCCACCTACAGCTGTTGAGGTTGTCACCTTTCATAATATATGTCAGAGAAGCGCTGAATATAAGATTTTCCCCAGAGTTTTCCCAGCTTCCAAATAAAAATTGACATTTTTATTATCAGATTTATTTTTACCTTAAATTTAAGCAGGAACCCCCTTTTCAAGTTGCAGACTCCATTGTCTTTAATTCTAATTCAGCAACTGACTTTGCCCAGGCTTTGATATAGTGTCAGGATGAGGTGTGAGAAGACTTTTACATTCACTGACTGTGATGAGTGACACTACTAGTAAACTACAGCAATTTCAATCATGGTCTTATGGTTTTGGGTTGGGTTCTTTTTGGTTTGTGTGTTTTTGTGGGTTTTTTTGTTTGTTTGTTTGTTGGTTGGTTTTTTGGTTTTGTTATCGTTTTTGTTTGTTTGTTTTTGGTTTTGTTTGGTTGTTTGTGTTTTTTTTTTTTTTTTGCTAATGCAATGACTGCAAAGATTCTTTGGAAGTTCTTCAATATAAGGGATTTTTTAATCCTTTATGCTACTGCATTGACACCTCTGTTCTGTTAAGGTCACTGCTACCCACAAGCACGCATCTGATTCACTAATAATCACGATGAACTTTTCAAAATGAAGTAATGTGTTGATTATTTGAAGTGCATTTACTTTTTGATACCAAGTTTTTAATTAGAATGAGAAAATTCTTTCTCAACAAAAAATACTTGATATTAATTAGCTTAAAACTATGTTAGAATGACACAATCATTTGAACAGACTGAAAATGTGGAGGCTTTAATTTAATTTTAAAAGCTGTGTTCTTCATGTTAAAAATGTCCAGAATATATGGAATCAAGCTCAAAATGATGAAATTTCAAGAATTGCAAAAGACAGGGAAAAAAAATCTCACTTGAAATTTCTATCTGAAGTAATTTTATTGGCTGAATTGTAGAGTCTGGTAAAAAATGGGGCACATATATAGATACGGATTTATTAAATGGAAAAACTGACAGATCTAAACTATAGTCATGCTAATGAAACTATAATTAAAATTTCAATAGCTTGATTATAGTAGCAGAAGAAAAAAAAATTCAGCAATAAAGGACATTAAGTCCCTGTTACTGATTGAAGAAATTTAATAGAACTATTCAGTACATACCCGTGTTTTATATTTTTACCATAGAAGACAAGAGTTATAGGAGGTAAAAAAAACCCAAACCAAAACAAAAAATTTTTACCTAATTTTTCCTCTGGTCAAAGACATTGCTGCAATCAAATTACCAAAACCAATGCACCTTCATTTAATCTACCCTTCCACAAATTGAAAAAAATAAAAATTTCGTTAAAATGCAAAACTTGTAATCATTTTTTACCATTCTGTAAGTACCTTTGAAAACAAACTCCATGTACTGTCTTTTTCTCTGAATATGCCTGGAATTTTCATGAGTACAGGTTGGGGTGCTACATACGGATATGACAAAGCACAAACCACCAGCCTTTATGATTCCTGTACTCTGACCTGGACAGCCTCTGAATGCCCATGCCACCTTTCCACATGTAAGAATACATATTCCATTAAGGAATAACTTGTTGTTTTGGGTTTTTTTTCCAACTCTTCATTGGAAATTAATCCTTATAAAGATTTCCTCTTTGGAGAAGCTGCCCATAGCCAGGATATCTATTTTTCTTATTCATTGTTGTATCAAAGGTCCATATGTGCTGATGTACAAGGCAGGAGAATTGCTTACAGACGAATCTTCTCATACAATCATAGAATTATAGAACAGTTTGGGTTGGAGGGGACCTTACAGAACCTTTAGTTCCAACCCCCCTGCCATAGGCATTTCTGTGGAAGGGGCTCTGCCTGCAGCTATGGTCAGAGGAACATCCTCATTCCCTCTTCCTTTTGTTTTCAAAGATAATATCTACCTTTTCCCTCCCTTTCTCTCACTAATGCTCCTCTCCTCAGGTCCTTGCTATGACAGTGCACCTGATTTAGTAATTACCAGATTAACACCAAGACTTCCTAATGCTCCTATGACAGCTCAGGGTAGTGTCAGCTATAGCACACGTAGAAAATGTAAGACATTTGCTCTTTGGTAAATGAGATACAATGATTATTATATCATATTCGATGACTCTTCAGCTGTGGTCCCTGCCATGTCTCTAATCATGAACTAAATTGACTGACCTGACATACATTCCCATTAACTGCAAGGAAAATGTACTACCACTACTGAGTATGGAAATACACAGTACCTGTCTTTTACATCTACCTTTACTGCTTATGCCTGGGAGACAGTTTGGGAAAGAAATTTGGCAGTTGTGCTCCTCACATACAGAAGCAGAAGAGTTTGGGAATTATGTGGATTCACAAGAAATATAAGTTTAAGAAAGCTTTCTTGCCTTAGACACACTCAAAAGAAAGATTTAGCAGATCTAATTTGAGAAAGGCCAGAAATCATGAATTTCAGTGGATGATCATAAAGAAAATAAGAGGCAAAGGCTTACAGAACTCAAGAAAATTTTAAACCACTGATGTTTTTGAAACTCACTCTGAAAGATCTGTTGTGTCCTTCTATCTAGATCATTTAGCTGAGAATGAGGACCGGCAACTGTCAGTCTTGGTGGGATGGCTAATGAAAAAGACTGGAAAGGCTGGGATCTTTGCTGAAATTCTTGTTTTATAAGGTCAAAAGATCTTCAAAAAGGACACAGGAGTTTTAGGTGACCACTCTTACCTTCATTGTGGTTAAGTGTGTGCACTCACAGCACATTACAGAGCAGTTATTGGAAAGAAAGCTGTGTTTTTCTAAAGGTGCTGCAATGACTGTAGGATAGCTGTCTCATTTTAGGGAAGCCTAGTGTTGGGATCTGGTTGTAGTCAAGATACATAATCCATGGTGTGAAGGCAAGAAGAATATTTAAATCACTCTGTCACTGAATTTCCATGAAGCCCTGATATTATTTTAATATTAGTAAGGGACAGGACTCAGGGTTAGCTGATTATTCGTCTGTACCATCAGTAAGACAAATAAAGGGAAAATAATTAATTTCTTCACAGCAAAAACCTACTCTTCTGATTCTTCTTTTTCACAGCATGTAGAAGTAAATTTGTTTCTGAAGTGACTGAATGTAATATATATTCTGTCTAAAAACTGAAGATGTGTAAGTGGTCCAAAGCATTTCAAAATCTTAGAAAACTCCAATATGTAGAGCTGAGTGGATAAAACCTGTATGCTGCTCTGAAGTTGTTCCAACCATGAAATCTGTGGCTTGGTTTTCAGTGGTGTGAGGTTTGCTTTGGCACACATCATGTCACAGAGTTGTGCCACATCTCCCTGTGCTTCTCCCTCACAGTCAGTTGCATCTCTGCACATCCAAGAAGAGTCTTACACACTCCATTCCAATATTTGCAGTGCAGATGGCAGGACTTTGTAGTGAACAGCAGGGCTCAAACCTGAAGTTCTCCAGTGTTACCCATCTCCACATTTATAGTCAGACTGGCGCTCAGAACCAATATGGATTTACAAGGTGTCTAAAATTGTAAGCCTTTTTTTTTTTTTTAACCTACATCAGCTTATTTTGATCCAGATGCCATATTCTGGGAGAAAATAAACTTATTCACTGCTGTGATGCAATAGCAACAGGATTTCTGCAAATTCAGGGTATTTATTTCACAAGTAGTTAAATTCATGTTTTACTCTCTGCATTTCTTTTCTATTATTTACATTCAACAGAAAATGCTTCACAGAATGGAAAAGTGAAGATAGCAGAATATAAAAAAATACATATTCATCGGTGTGAATATTCCTAATCAAGAGCCAAAATTAACGCAATGTATAGGAATACAAACAAAACCCTTTAAACTGTTTTTTTTATTCAATTAAACACATGCTTTCTTGTTAAAAAAAACCTCACAAAACAACAGAGAAAACAACAAAAATGTCAAGATAAAGAAAAAATTACAAGCTGTATTTTGGTATAGAATTATTCTAAAGACCTTGGTAAAACCTTAAATTTAACAAAAACATTATTCAAGAAACTCATGTAAGCCATCACAGTTTTGAAGAAATAAGACCTGTAGATTAAGAATATCATTGCCTACACAATCCAACTTTTGAAAGCTGTAGACTGTTCTTCAGATAAAGACATGATCTTTGCTTCCTTTTAGCTTTAAACTTTTTAACAGACAGAAAATGAAAGCTTGCTTTCCTTTCCTGATTCACAGATAAAAAGTAGGTTAAAAATGTTGAGACCTGAGATTTGTATAATTATGTGTTGATAAAACTGAAAATAACCCAACTATGTCAGAAAAAAATTAAGACATTAATATTTTATTTTAAGTACTTCAGGTATTTTTTTAAAAACAAATGCATTTTTCATTCAGTTTGTATACAGCATTTTTAAGTTTTATTGAAAAACATAAATCAAATGTTAGATTGTTTATCTGCATTGTTAGTTAGAATACAGTTTCCTTTCAGAAATAATTTGATAAAAATCCCCACAAAAATATTTTTTAAATAACTTTTTTAAGTCACCTTTTCTCAACATTAAATATACATAAGCTGAAACAGTTAAATATAAACTAAGCAATGTAATTCCTTACATATGTAAATAATTCACAGTTTTTAGCAAACTGATCATTACTTTTTAGGTAATGAGACTAAAAAAAAGGCAGTAAGGCTCAAATCACTTATTAAAATCTGAAGAGTGGGAACTGTTGCTCCTACATTTGCCTAAATTGGGAACTACATTCACAGAACCCATTCTGTCCTGAGAAATATTTCTCCCCACTTTCCCAACTCACCTAATTCTTTTATATATAAATTCAAACCCAGGATAAGGGATTATTTTCTTTAAGAAAAAAAAAATAATGCATGTAATTATCTACTAGTGTAGATGGAGAACTCAGCATAGGTAGTTATGCCAAGAGCTGGGATAGAGTCAGACTTCTCTATATTCTGTTTGAAATTTCCTGTTTTCTCATATTTATTCTACTTCATTAGGAGAGGAGGAGTGTTACCTCAGAAGAAAAGCATGGAGATTTGATCAGATTTTAGGAATGAGGAAGACATAAGCTCATTTCCCCAAGATTAATGAAATCTAGCACTTAGTTTGAAGTCTAAAATAGCCATTGAACTCTGTTGTCAAATACAGGCACCCAAAATTCCTGATGTTAGGCTATCTCAGAAGACACAACTGAAACCAAGTATTTTTATACCTAGTATATATATGCATATTCTGAGCAAAAAGTAAATTATTTTACTTCAGAATAACTAAATGATCCATTGCAGCCTTCATGCAGTTAATTTCCTGTATGTGCAGTGGGAACAAGAAAAACCTGAATTTTGCAAGACCAAAGAGATATATCTCTGCCAAGATTTGTAATAACAGGCAATAACAAAATTTTGGCTTTAGAATTAACTGTAATTAACATCAGAGACTGATGATTTTTATCAGTTTTCAGAAGGGATAAGTCTAGATTTTTTGCGTGGAGAAAGCAATAAGGGAAAACAAACACGAACCATCACCATTGCTACAGCATTATTTGATGATGAATAGTTTCCTAGAGAATATCTTTTTATTTCTTAAGTTTTTTCCCCCTATGAATTTTCATTCCCTATCCCAGCTGCTAACATTATTACCAGAAGCTTCTAAATATCCCTAAAGAAGCAAAGTTGCAGTTTCTATTTTTAGTTTACATGAGTAGGTTTTCAAGCATATGTATTGACTTCTGGTACTAATTGCTAGCTCAGTGTAGGATGTAACAGGCCAAGAAGCACAAATAAAAAAAGATATAAATGCACCCCACTTTCTTTATATTTCTAATAATTAGCAAACATACTTTGATTTTGCACTAAAGTGGCATGTTCTCTTCAACACTCCTTTATGTTTAATTATAATGGTTGAATTTTCTTTCTGTATTTAAATTATTTTCCTTAGTTGCCACTGTCTTGCATTACAAAAATAACACTGTAATGATTTCCACATGAAGGTACAGAAAATGTAAACTCTTTATTGATTTTAAATGTCCTGTAGTTTCTTACATCCCAGCTGTAGATGCTGCCAAGTTTTTCTGAATCTCTGAAGATTTCTTTAATTTTGGAAGTAACTGAATAATCTTAATTTGTTCTTAATTTTTACAAACTATTGCTCCATTGAATGTTAACGCAAAATTACCTCAAATCTTTTTTTTTAAATTTCTTCATATAGAATTCTAATTTCTCTTCACAGATGTTTAATACTTCCTCTTTACCAAGAAAAGGAAGGAGTCATTAGAATTAAAGCTACACATCTGACACCCTTCCATTATGTCATCATAACATCTATGGGTTCCACCAAAATAGGGTTTTACAGTATACATTGTATATGTATACTGCACATGATCCTACTGCAGTCCATTGAAATAGCTAGGATCCCTCCCCCACTTTGTAGAGCTTCAGTACTAACTAATTTCAGAAGAAATTTAGAAAATAAGTACTAATGAGAAGCAAGATGGGGTTACTAAAGTATGAATACATTTTACTGTATATAGAATTTGGAGGTGATGGTCTTATAGTCATGATACCAGTATGAGATTACTTCTTTTCAGGGCAAAGTCATTGGACAATTTCAAGTGATATTTTGAAAGAAGTAAAAAACCTCTAAATATTGACAATACTGCTTTAAATTCTTTTTTAATCTGTAGTATTTTACACTTCTCCTACTGATGGCTTGACATGATCTTATACAAGGAGTAGAAATATAACAGGAATCTGTAAATCAAGTATAGGATGAGGCAAAACTTGAGTTTGACCTTACAAAGAAGAGAATTCCTGAGCCCATCTTATGTTGGGAATTGAACATGGCTCCAGCATTAGACTTTTATGCCATGTAGTCCTCTGAATGTATTAAATACTTTTTCCACATCTGAAGATGTATAGAAATAAGCATTCTGAAAGAAGCTTGGGTGTAATTAGCAGTTGATGAATCACTATCAGTGAGGCTACACAGTAGGGGAGAGAAATGATAATAAGCAGGAGGAATAAGGAATCTAAACAGGAGCTGACACACTTAGATATTGACTGTAGAAAAAAAGTTTGTTTTGTTTAGGGGTTTTTGTTTGTTTGTGTTGTGTTTGGGTTTTTTAATTTGTTGTTTGTTGTGTTTGGGTTTTTTTTAAAACAGCATAATCCCTTATTCCTTTCTTATTAATCTTAGCAGATACAGTGCAAAAGAATTTTAAAAAGGCAGAGAAGGGTATAAGTAACATTAAAAATCGTGTTTCTGGTGGTGAGCTTTGTGTAATTTGGAGAAGATCCTGTTGATGGATTTAAAAAATTCTGTTTTATCTGATTTGCATTTCAAAGATGAGGACAAGGAGGTCTGCTTGTGGGGGAAGACAGTGTGGGCAGCAGAAAGCTTGTTACTATGCTTCATTCGTGCAATTACTTATTTTTGTTACATTAAGTGGTCAAAAATGTACTACCTTTCTAGAAGTATTATAATTTTCAAAATGTTTCTCATTGATCAGTCTTTTCTCTTCTCTCTGAAGTATTTCAGTTTTGCAAGCAGGGTACTTTCTACCAAAGAATCTTCATATATACATTTTCTATCCAGTATTGGTGCTTACATTTGTAAAAGCCATTAACACTTATTAACATAAAGAACTGATTTTGAAGCTAAAAAAGAAAAGATATAAAAATTTTGTTCCCATGAATATATACCATACTTAGATATCAAACTAAATAATGGAAAATGTAAAGTATTTATATATATGTGTATTCCCTTTTACTTACCTGCATACACTCTAAAAATATGTGAAATATGTTAGTTGTCACAATTGTCTCTTGACTCTTAGTATACCACATTAAACATTTAAACCAGAAACCAGATACTGAATATATACTGGAAATATATTGAATTACTTGCTTCTCCTTTTTTGTCAAAAGACAGATGCTTTAAGGTTTGCTTTTCTTTTCTGTCCTTAATGAAAATCACCTTTTTTTTTCTTATGTAAAAGTGCTTCTCTCAATAGAAAATCTATAAGACGCTAATTTTCTAGAAGTACATTCCTATGTAGCAAATTTGATGCAAAATTCACTCCAGAAAACCTTTTATTTTTTTTTAAACCAGAAGTACAAAGACATCAGCAGATGCTGGTAAGGCAATTTTTCAAACTCGTAATTGCTATTTATTTCAGGAAATTAAAATCAAACAATAGTCAAATAATGCTTCAAAGAGTGAGATTCTTTTCAAAATGTATTTTCTTTGCTAAATACTGTGTGTGGCTGACTGGATAGTATACAAAGATCAGCTATCTCTGCTGCTGCTAATCTGGGAGGCAATTTGTTTTTATTTCTCTCAAAAGATAGGTTGTGTGTTCCCGAACATTTCACTTTGATCCACTAATTTTCACCTGTTTTACTGTGATTACATGGATGGATTGCAAAGAGGCTGTATCAGTTAAATTGCCAAGATAGGGGCACAGTGGTTTTCCCAAGAACAAATATGTCAATTTAGAATTCATCAGAAACTCACTGTGTGCAAAATATTTCTCACAGTTTTAAAAAGCTACAGATGGGTTGTTTGAAATACACCTTACTATGCAAAGTGCTGGCCACCCCCCTTTCTTCCAGACTATAGGAACCAAGCACAGGTGTCTGTTTGAAGTGGTAACCCAGACTTTTCTCCTGGAGCATTACCAAATTTCTTTGTGGCACCTAACACTCCACCTTTCTGTAAGGTTTCCAGGGTCTAAGCTTGTCTCCTTCTTTTGCAATTTCACTGGCACAGTTTCTAGGCATTGATTGTCTCTTAATTCCTCTTAGTAGCAAAGGGATCCTGTGAGCCAACCGCAGTAGACCTGCAAAAATCACCCCTGAGATCTCCATGGTATCTTCAGCCAAATCCTGGAGTTTCAAACATATCTTGTAGCTTATTTCTGCAGATTTCTCCAGATCTAACAATTGAACTGAGATGGATTTTCAGAGGACGTTGTAGAGCAACAACAAGAAAAATCACTCTGCAATTTGGGCAATAAAAACAATACCCTACCTTCAGTAGAGAAGGAATTGTACATGAACTCCTGCCTGAATTTTCTTTTCCCCAATGAACCGTTTTGTCCTCCTGAGGCACCAAACCCTGAATTTAAGACACATTTCTCCAAGTTAAGATTTCCTTGAGCTTTGTGGAGGGTTTCTTTATGCTAAGCATCAATATGAAATATCCCTCTTCCCCACACCTGGAGGGAAAGACTTATTGTCCTGAGAAGAAAACAATTCACACACCTTTAGATATAACACTGATATTTTCTTTTTGTTGTTGTTCCTTTTGTGGTTAAATTCTATTCATTCAGCTCCCCTCCCATATGCAAAGTACTCAGAAAACTCTTATTCTTCTAATTATGATGAAGTGTTCCTGTTTGATGGAAAACTGTGAATAAGTTAATTCTTGATCATACAGTCACACCGTCCTGGTTCACAGCAAAATATTTGTTCTGTGTAGATCTTATCTGACTTCTACAAGTCTACATGTTTTCTGCCACCTCGAGTGGGTGGTGGGTCAAAATCCACACGTGACTTTAAACTTTCTCCTTTTTGATAGCAAGAAATCCAACCTGTGTCAAGTTTTGAATAAAACGAGATCTGTCTGTGTGTGTATACATGTATATGTTTCAGATATACACTACCTATTCTGAAGAAAATTGGTAAGATTTTCAATAGAAAGCAAAAACGATCTAAATATACATTTTTCACTGCATTCATTGAATGCAATTATAGCTTAGCTATATATAGGTAAACTTGCCCTAATATACCCATACAAAATAAATTTTTTGTCATTGATGCCTGGGGCAGTGTCGGTAATATAAATGCATGAAGTACAGAACAGTGACAGAAAGCAGTAGAGATGATCCTGTTTTTAGAGAGCAGAAAAGGAAGTGCATACCTGTTGCATAACTTGCTGCTGCAGTTAGGATATTATTCTTTGTCCCTAGTGCAGCTGTTAGGTAGTTTTTGCCTCTAACCCATCAGCTGCTGTCAAAATGAGGATATCATTCTGCTTGTCTTCTGTGTATAAGGATTTCAACAGGTACCCCAAAATGACAACCCCCCAATTTCAACAGGAACTTTTGCCTTATCACTGTAATTTCCTCCAGTTTATTCACAGAGACATGTTTTCAGCCTCTACTTTTAACTTAGAGCTAAACTTATTTATGTATATATGGAAAAAATGGAAAACCAGTAGAGAAAAAGGAAGAAATAAAGTACTGACTTAAAAGAGAAACAAGAAATGCTTGGCTAGGGTCTTTACAGTTTCCTCTTGTGTCTGTCATGTAAGTATCCTTCCTTGTCTGTGATATTAGTAGGTATCACATTCTCTTCCTTCTGTCTCAGTAGGACATCCCATTGCATTATATCATCTCTTCTGACTGCTCAGGGACTGGTTCTGCACACATGTACTCAGTGGCTTCCATTTGACTAGTGTTTCCATAACTGACAGGAATGTCTCCTCCTTGCTTAAACCTAATATTAGTCACTGCTGTCATCCATGTGCAGTCCTTCAGACTGGCATATGCACTTCTAGTACAATTCTGCTTCTATCTCCTCCCATGTTTTTCTGTCAGAAAAAGAGTGACTGCTAACACAGATGGCATATTTGTTTATTTAAGTCTTTGCATCTACTTCTCTATTACAAAAAAATTCTAGATCCCCCTTTCCTGTCAACCAAAAACCAAAAACTTTTTTGTTGCTATGTATTGTTACAAACAATACTTCCTCTCCTTCAGCTTAATCTCCTTAGCTGTATGCACAGATCTCTATTTTAATTGTTTAAATGTTGCCCATTCTTTTCATCATAAATTCTTCCATTCGCTAGAATGACTGTGGTCAAACCTAATCAGAACTGAAGCACATTCACACTTCCAAACCAAAATTCAGGATAAAAAATATTTCAAAAATTGTTTTTTTCAACTTCTCTTTGATTTCTAAGAGCATTTCTATACATTAATAAGTGAAGACCGTTCGGGTTAATAAAAGTTTTTTCTTGATGTCATAATTAAGACACATCTCTGAGTAGTTTGAACCCTGTCAAGGGAAATAAAAATTTGTTCTTTTCTTTTTACCTGTAAAGTATCTTCATAAAGATGTAATTACATCTGCATACATTTAGCATGTAATTAAATTGATCTATTTTGAATAAATGGGGCTAAGACCTACAAGAAACTCCTCAGATTCCCTTTATAAGCAGCAGAAAGACATAAGGCAAGACTATTTTAATCTAAAATAGACATTTAAATTACTCCATGTGTTTTGTGCTGTAAAAGCCCTGTGCCTCTCCATTGACTACAAAAAGATGAATAAGACAGCTGAGGTGTCTGGCTCAAAACTGAGCATCTCTCTGTAGACATTCACAATTAGATTAATTACTTTCCATCTGTCATATTTCAAAAAGAGAGAAAAGAGGAAGAAGACAAAGCTTCCCTTTCAGTCCCAATAAAAACAGTTTTTATTTAATTATCTCACTATCCTTGAAAAAATGTCCATAGATCATAGAATCCTAGAATCCTAGTGTAAACTCTCTGCAGTGGACATCCCTGCATCTTCCATAAGGTTGCTCAGAGCCCCATCCAGCCTCATCTTGAATGTTTCCTGGGACAGAGTATCTACCACCTCTCTGGGCAACCTGTTCCAGTGTTTTACCATCCTCAAAACTTCTTCCTTATATTTAATCTAAACCTGCCCTATTTCAGTTTAAAGCCATTCTCCTTTATCTTACCACTTACCACTTTGTCTTACCTCTCCAGCTCACTTTTGGACCCCCTTTAGGTCTTAAAAGGCTGCTATAAGGTCTCCCTGGAGCCTTTTTTTCTCCAGACTGAACAGCCTCAACTCTCTGGAGATTTCCTAATAAGAGAGGTGTTGCATCCCTCTAACCATCTTTGTGGCCCTTCTCTGGGTCCATTGCAACAGGTCCATATTTTTCTTATGTTGGGGACCCCAGAGCCGAACAGTTCTCCGGGTGGGGTCTCATAAGAGTGGAGCAGAGGGGTAGAATCACCTCACTCGACCTTCTGGCCACACTGCTTTTGACGCAGCCCAGGACAAAATTGACTTTCTGGGTTGTGAACACACATTGCTGGCTCATGTTGTGCCTCTCATCCACCACTACCCCCAAGTCCTTCATAGAGAAACTGCTCTCAGTCCCTTCATCCCCCAGCCTGTATCAATACTGGTGTAAACCTACATATGTGATAAAAATTATGTATATGAGAAAAATACCATGTGGTATTATGTGACTGCACCTGCTTTGATATTTTAGTACAGATCAGGAATAAGCTTTTGAATCAACTCTCCAGATCATTCCACTTGCTCTGCACTTTTTTACACTATGGGACAGTCATGAAGCTTGTGAACTGAATTCCTTTCAGATGAAACTAGGCAAGACAGGGTGTTCCAAAATTATACCCAATTCTAGCTACAAATAGAAATTTATTCCATGGGTGTAAGCTGAGATCCATGGTACTCTAACAAAAAAGTCCTTGAGAAGCCTGCATAATTGGTTCTCACCACCCCGTTCCCTTGATCCACATATACTGATGTGCACAGCTTTCTGCACAAGAAATGCATACATTGGTAAGGCTTTGGCCAGAGGAAAAACAATCAAATTTCTGATTACTGCAGGTACACTAGGTGGCAATAAATTGATGTCTGTTTTACTCTGGATATGAAGGATTCCCCTAAAAATATGTCTGTGTTTGACATCTTTCTTTATTATAGCCTGGCATAATTGATGCTTAATTTCAGTTATTTTTTCTTAGATGCCTAGGAATGAACTCTGAGCTCACTCCATCCATTCATTTAATCTCTGTTGTAAACTTTCAATGACTAATCTACAACCACAATTAGTGAATCTATATAAGAAAATCTCTCAAGTCCATGTATCCTTGGGGAATTATGCTGGAGTCAAGGAGAATGGGATCACTGCTGCATGATTTTTTAAAAAATTAATATTGTACTTTCAAGAAGTGTGCCATCTGCTTCGAAAGACACTAACTACAACTGCCTACATCTGACATACTGTCCTTTTTTACCTATTCCCAATGCTCTCTTTTTATGCAGAACATAAAATATGGAACAATGTTTTTACATTTCTTACCTGCCTTTCTGCCTTTGAAAATTGCCCTTGTAAGAATCTCCCTTCTTCCTTGCAATTTCAATCCCAATATAACTTCCAATTAATATTATTTAGATTGACAATTGCACAACCTATCTTGAAACATGGTGTAGATGAAAGATGTTGTATAAAACAAAAGCTTTCTTAAATTTTATGGCCAACTACAACTTTAGTTCTCCGCTTTCCTGCATATATTAGTAAGAGTTACTGTTTAGATAGTTAACTTTTTTTGCAGAAAAAAAATAAATGTGGAGATAGAAATGAAAAATACTATTACTCACAAAATACAAACCAATCTTGACAATAAAGAAAGTGGACATTTTTGTTGAAAACTCTATTGCTCCTTCTAGGAAAGTTAAATCCTTCCCTTTTTTTGTGAGCATGAAATTGAAGTAAAAATGCCTTCAATTTCTATTCTTACATGATTTATACAGTCTTGTATTCTAATTTTTATTCATTTAATTCCTGGTCTTTTTTTGTTGTTGTTGTTGTTTTGATAAGCTATTTCTGAGATGAGTGATTTTATTAAATAACTCCTTTGTCTGACGTAAAACCACAATGTTCTTCTGCATTCTCAAATAAACTTAAATTGGTTGAAAAGCATAAAGAGTTCTAGACTTACAACTGTGTAATTGAAATCAAATGTGGCTTGACTGTTGCTTTTTTCTCTAGTAAGCCTTGCGGAATAGTCCCCAAAACATCTGGAGGTGTTCCAGGTCTGTGAAAAGGGGACAACTTCTGCCCAAAATAGCATGGACAGGAGGATGTACCAAGAGTTAATCATATAGTTCATGTTGGTTTCTGGTGCAGTTGTTTCCAGCTTCTTTGACTATTTAATTCAGTTGAATCAATACTCATCCATAAGGAAAATCTTTTCCAGCCGTTTTGACTCTTGAATACAGTAGTGAGGTGATCCTGCAGACATAATATTCCTAAATTCAGAGAATGTTTCCCTAACCTGTTGTTTTATACACGTATACTAAAAAAGTAAATTACAAATAAGAGTTTTCAGAAATCTGTGAAAGGCATAGTAGGACTGCAGGGCCAGTCCTGTCTCAAATCACCCCATAGTAGTACCCTAAGGTTTATCTTCCACACATCATGCTCACAAAGTGACTGAGAAGGAATACTACTCACTAAGAGGAAGAAAAGAAGGAATACTTCTCATTAAGAAGAAGTGGGTTCTGCTCTTCTTTTGGTTTTCACAAGCCTATCTGAAATTTTTACTTGCCCATTTCACATATTTTTCAAGGATCCTCTGTTTATTTCAAGAAACCTACTGGTGTAAGTAGTAGAGGTACCAATGTTGAAAATGTAAATGCTCATAAGTCCCCTTTTAAGAGTTAAGGGTTTGTAAAAAAAAAGACAACCTAGCATTTTAATGTGGAGTTTGTTGGATTTCTTCTTCAGAAGGTCTGGGGATGTTCACTTCTGATCCATGCTGCAATGTGCACACAGCCATTGCTTTCACTGCCATTGCCTCCAAAGCTGCTGCTCTGGGCTCTCGAAGAAGCTCATGTGAAGCACACTGGAAGCTGAAGTGCCAGCCATGGGTACCTGTGGTGAAGGTGCCAGTGTGAGCCTGTTTAGTGTGGTCTGTACAACAGCAAAAGACACTCTGTTGTAGTAGAACCCCTTGAATAAAAACCCATTTTGGCCATGAGGCATGTGAAAAGGAATGTCACATTTCACAAGTAGATTCAAGAGTCTTCCTGTGCTATTATTTTAATTATCTTGTTACTTCTCCATTTCCGTAAAGTTTAGAATACCTGGTGATTTTCACTATATCACACGTGAATTTATATTTAATGTGCCCAAATAATCTGACCTTTTTAATGTGAAACTCTGCTTTGATTAGTCTTTAGAAACCTGGCTTCCTACTGTGTAATAGGCTGAAAGAACTTCATTTTCTGTTATAACATTGATAAAATCTTGACTATCTTTCAGCTATAAAAACATATGGTGTAAGTAAAACATGTACAGATTGAAACATTCTGAGGTAAAATTGGTTAACTCTCATTTTTTTGAACATCAGTAAGATTTAAATTTGGATTTAAATGATTAAATCTGATGTAAATTTTCAGAATATAAAAAATTTTAGTTACTTTTTAATAAGACCATGAAACTTTTTTGCAACCTGTTTTCTTTACTGTAGAAATTTACATATCTTAATATTCAATTTATTTATTTTTAAAGCTATTGGACAGGAGAATACTCCTATCAAGACCAGATCTAAACCACCATCTTGGATGGATTCAGGTGTCTTAAATGTTCTCAAATGTTTAAGGGACATGGAACATGTTCTTAGACATGGTTTCATAAACTTATTCTGACCTCTGACCAAATGCAAAGGCCTGTGATAAATATCTGTTTCATGAATATAAAAAACCCTCTAAATTGTGGTCATGAAATGTTCTTGGAGACAAAATAGTGAGGTTTATGATCTTTAATCATATCACATATGTATACCTCTGTGTCTGTTTGCATGCATTTGCACTTCTACTTTTCCTGAAGTTTTACCACACAACAAAAAATGCGAATAAATGTCTCACTTATATATTGAGGGAACAGTTTTATTTGTCTCTGAAAATGTAAATTTTTTCTCACAGGTATGTATTGTTCCTTATAAAAGTCAGAGCTCTTTTCAAGTCAAGTTAAATTGCAGCAATTCCAATGTCTACTAGTGCAAGGTTAGAGAAGATGAGCTCAGTAATGAGTGTTTTAATCTTTACCTTGACTTCAGATTTTGCAACTCAATGACAATTATTTTTTTTCCTTTAGTATTGGAATTAAATGAGAATTTACTGTGTGGAAGATGTAATTACTTTGGCCTATTTCAGCGAAGTATTTAGATGATGATATAGAGAACGAATTTAATCAATGTCTGACTGATGTGTCAAAATATTTATTCAAGTGAATGCATCTTGTTAAAAAGGTGAATGTTTACAGGCTTGTAAGAGTAGATACATTTAAAGGATCATTTAAAATACATATTTCCTAATCAAAATTGAAGCTAAAGAGTTTCTGAAGCTTTCCCTCACCTCCTCCTTTTTTTCCTAATTTTTACAGTAGCAATTCAGCTTTAACTAAGAGACTCAAGGAAACTAAATACTTCTTAACTGTTAAAATATAACACCTTATATAGATACAGCAGCTGTTCAAAGTTAAAATATTCCTTATTTTCCAAAATAAATAGCTTTATAGGGATACAAATCACATCTGGTCTAAAATTCAATATTTAGAGACTTCTTCAGCTTGCCTGTATTCACTAAATCCCTCAACAAACATTTATTGCCATTATTTTCCATTATTCAAGAAATATTTTGTTTGTTTATTCATTTATTTATTATTATTATCGCTGTAATAAACTGTTTGCTAGAGTCTTGATCCGTTGAGTGCTAAGTCTTTCATAAATGGTGTGGTATAACAGAAGTAGTAATGCCAATGTTTTACAAACACAAGTTAAAATGGAGTTTCAGATTAAAACAGTTGCAGAGTCATAAAAGGCAGTTTTAACAATGCAAAGCAGTCTCCCACGAAAACATTATTAACACTCTAAGGCAGTATTACTGCACCATTTCAATAAGAAAATATAGCAAATATCTAATAAGTAATTTGGAAACAAAAGAAAAAGAAGAAAATAGGCCAACAGATTACCAAATATATTCAGTTTTATGGGACAAAACAATTACACTGAGCGGTTATGACAATGTTCTGCAACAATAGAGAAAATTGGAACATTTGTGTTGAGTAAGCAGTTGGCATCTTCAGCCCCCTTATGCTCTGAACTTGCAAACTCTTACCCATTGAGCAGAAGGTCCATTTGGGTCTGTGTCACATCCTGCTGCTAAGATTCTCTGTCATTCCGGGTGTTCATTCTTTTCTTTCATATCCCTGTACTTTCTTGGGAATCCATGAGGCTGGAGAGATGGGCCACTTGTAACCTCTTCCACTTGGTAGAAGTTTGGGGCAAACAGAGATCTGGGAGATTGGTTTCTTTCTGTCTACCAGTTGCTTGGCATCTGGTAACAGAGATAGTAGACTGCTTCAGGATCCAGTCTAGAGAAAATCACAGTTTCTTTGACAGGCAAAAAGTGATATGGATCTCTGTGCAGCAGGGTTTACTGGGTTGCTTGATGGATTTGAAGCAGAATGAATAAGAATAGTGGTGAGGACATTTACTTTTCCTCTCTGGAATTAAAAAATTTTCATTCTTTCATTCATTTTAGCTAACTGTTGAAAAACTTCTGTTCATATCAGCCTAAGCAGGTCTGAAGCATTTTTAGTCTGTCACTGATGATATCTAAAAAAGATTAAATTTGGAAATAATTAATTATTAATTCTTGAAATGGTTTTATGATGAGAAATTGCTTCAAGTAGCAGCAGCAGATAGTCCATAGACAAAAAAAAAAAAACAAACAAACCCAAACAAACCAAGGATGAGCCTAACAGGGATTTCTAAGTATTCCACAAAAAGTACCAATCTTTTTTAAAATTTACTTGTTTTAGTAAACAATTAAATTTATTCTCAGGAGTTTTTGCTATTCCCATGTAGAATTCAAGAGCATGCAAATTTATCCATCAGTTTACTGCTTTAATCTGCAGATAATGTCTCTAGAAACATAGAGGAAAACCTACTTAGAAAATAGAAAATCAAGTATCGGATCCACGAGCTGAGGAATTTATTATAGGTTCTCACTCACCTGCTCTTGAGTAACTACTTCAGTGTATTCCTATTGCTGTGTTTTACCAAAAATCTTTCTGATCTCATGTGAATCTCATGTGACATTATGACACAAGGCAGGGAAACTGATCCTATGTTTCTTACAGCATTTGACTCACTTTAAATTTTACACTCCCCACACATTTCAATAAGTTGTTTCCAATAGTTGCCAACTACTACGTGTTGTATATTTCCTTCACAAATACTTATTTTGGCCACTAGTAAAACATATGAAACATTTATCACTCCTCATACTTGTGAAAACAGAAAGCCTTTAAAAGTAAATCTGTAAAGCACTTCCTCATCCCTTAGTCATGTTTCTAGAAGTTTTGAATTTTCTTTATTTATATGTTTTTTATAAAAATAAAGATTGTTATATTTTCTCTTTATTTCCAAGTGAGGGGCAGGAATGGTGCAAAACTTTTCAGGTAAATGTGTTGGGAAAATTAAATTTCACATAAAGCTCATTGCAAACTAATATCACTGGCTGAAATAGGCTTTGGTGCGTAGTCTTGAGAAAGCGTCCTTGACAGCTAAGGAAGTGATTTGAAATCCAACTTTAACTTAGCTTTTGTTAATGTTTATACTGTACTATTCCCTCAGAATTGCATAAAATAAAACATTAAATTAAATAAATTGGTTACCACATAAGTGAAATAATCCCTGTGCAGCCAACCAGCTCAGATTTACCTTTATCTAAGGTGACAGGGGTCAAATTCTAGGTCAACTGAACTCCAATTTTAATCAAATTAATATTAAAGAGCTTCCACAAGACTTTATAATTTGACTGTCTTTTGTGTGATTAAGCTTTCATCTACACCAACTTTTATTTCAAAGATTATATCAGCAGAAAGTGGGAAAATGTAATCTCTTTGCTAAGCAGTCACTTAAAAAAAAGCTCCCCCCAAAGCAACAGAAACACAGAATGAACTCAGAATTTTTGAATAATACATATGAGATTCCTTACAACCCTGCCATGAAAAGCATTGCAGATACTAGTGTTACATCAGTCTTTCCTAACTGTCTTAAAAAATATGTGCCATGTTACAAAGAAAACAGCTCACCAGCTGTTTATGTAAAAATTATTTGAAGAAAAACAAGCATGGCCATATGGCACTCTAGCAATACAGTGGAAGCAAGAAGAATATTTTCTGTAGATTGTAGTAGATAATGGTCATGCTAAGTAGGGTGTCAAATATTGATGACACATTGCATTAATAGTTAATCTCTCCTTTTATCCTCTAAATGCCTACATTTCTTAGCAGTTTGTATGTTGGAAACAAATTAATAACTTATTATGATGAAGAATTACATTTTATAGAATGACAAAATATTTAATACACTGAAGAAGTCCAGGATATTTAAAAATATTATGCAGTCAAGTGGCATCATGCCATTTTGTAGTAAAGAAAAGACTATCCTTAGAGGTACCAAGCATTTTTCATTTATGGTTTGTTTGTTTTGGTTTTTTCTTTAGCACATATATAACTCTGCATCTGTATTTGGAACTTAAAATTTTATTTCCAGGGGAAAAAATATTCTATTTACTCTTGGAAAAAGAGCCTCAATGTGAAAATCTAAGTTGTCAATAGAGAGGTTCTGCAAAGATTTGTCAAACCTAAATGCACGAATCAAAGATATTTATAAGGTTAAATCCTAGGCAAGCCCAGAGCTACCAGATGAAGGATTAAAATGGAAGGAAAAGGGAAGCTTGGCAAGAGCAAGTGCTAAGTTGCCAAGTTGGAGAGTGAAGCATAACAGGGAAGGGTGAGGGAATCAAGACAAGTAAATTAATAAGGAACACTTTTTAACAGCTTGTGTGTATATATCCTTAAGTGCGTGTGAGTACTTGCTTTCCTTCATTTCAGTATTGTGTACTTCTAAATATTGATTCAGAGGGTATTCTTTCTCTCTTTCACTCTCTACTGGTAAGAGACACTGACTCAGATTCACCTGACATATACCTATAGATGTTTTTGTGCATTTGCCCTACAGCCAAGGGGTGAGAATTTTTGGGAGGTGCCTTTATTCTGTTATGATAAAGTCTCTCATTTTTCCACCCTGGTTCTTTTTTTGCATGCCAGTTGGTCAGAGAAACAATATATTCACTTTTCATGCACTGCAGAATATTTTGGGAGTTTTTTTGTTGTTTTGGTTTGGTTTTTTTTACTACCATGAAGCGCATTTACAATTGGAATAGAAGAGTTGTGCACAGATAGAAATAATAAATTTCCCACAATGGTATATAATCCTATAATAGCAGTTAGTCTTAAAGGAGTTTGATGGAATGGTCAAACTTTAGAAAATGGTCTGAAGTTAAATAATCTCAAGTGGGAAGTGGATTCCTGAATCAACAGTCTTCCTCTGAGACACAGAATAATTGAAGATAGACTAATTGGCTCACTAGGACTAGGACATTCTGCTTTCTCCATGGAGTAAATCCTATTATGGTTACTATATCCATCTGTTAAATGGTTGTATTTTTGCCTGCTGAACAAAAGAATGTTTTGAATTGTATTCAGAGAATAGCTTCTGTTTTCCTTCAACAAAGGATTACAGATATAAAAGTCCTCTACTGAGAATGTCAAAAACTGTACTTCTCACTGCATCAATCCAAACACTGAACTTCTTGTTCTGGTCTGTAAATAATACAGAAGACATGCTTGAAAAAATCCACAAGTAATATAGTACCATGGACTGTTCTGAGCTTGATGTATATTTTACAGCTGCTTGCTATTACAGAGAATTAACCTCAATATTTAAGAGGTTCTTCTGGCCTCTGTTTGCTTCTCTACTCCTGTGCTGAACTACATATGTGAAGTGGTTGAAAGCATGTGCCTCATATTTGACATTTGGTCATGTCACCCATATATGAATGCAAACCACTTATTTTTTGAGATTACTCATTACATTTCCTTTTTACATTGCATTATGTTTCTAAAGCAATACATTTTAATTTTGATAAGTTCTAGTCCAGCAAGAGTGTCCCACAGCACTTATCAAATAGATTTATCTCACGCTTCTATCTATGCATTTAGAAGTAAAACTGAGTTCAATTACCTATACCTTAACACAATTGTTAGGGAATACTAGCATGGCAATCTATTCCAGCCATTTCTTCCCTACTGCATCATACTACCCTTATTGGCAATAAATTTGACTCAAACGTTATTTTCAGCTAACTGCTGATACCTTAAAATCTTTGGGCACCTGTACGAAAACACTGCTAGAAACCAACCTGTCTGTTTGCATACTGGTAGCAGCGAGTCCATGGTACATCATGACCTTTCCTTGAGCTTGCATATCGATTCACATATGGCTCTCCAGAGTAGCTTCCTCTACTCCTGTCAGGAGAAGTAAATACCTCATGCCCATCATGCATCCAGCTGAGTATGTTGGGTTTACTTTGTGGGCAACCGTGCAAGTAACCTGTGAATATCAAATGCATCTTCATTTTAGATCAAACCTAGAGACATAATGCTGAATTTAAGGATAAGTTCCTTAGCTCCCTGCCCTACTTTCACTACATTTATTTATTCACAGAAGTGTTGAGTCTGGAAGGCATCTTTTGAGATCATCTAGTCTTCTGCTCAAGCAGGTCAGCTAGTGCTTACTGACAATGACTGTCTTGACACAATAGTTTTCATTTAACAACTGCAGAAGGTTAAAATATTTCACTTTTCAGCACTAAACCAAGGTCTTAGAAAAGGTAACTGACAATTTCCACCCACCATAAATACATGACTGTCTCTATATTTTGTATAGTTTTATAAATAACTTGAAAGAAACGGTGCATTTGCTACTTCCAAACTACAGCTATGTATTGACTTCTTTCCTTTACGCTTCTAAAATATTTAGAAAATTAGTCTTATTTAAATTGAAGGTTGCATTAGTAACAATCAGTCTAGTATTTCCTCAGTTTTATTAAACTGTACTCATTTCTACTGTTACTGTATCAGTGCCTGAAATTTACTTTTGTTAAAACCTGGTTCATGCCACAAATAATGACTTTGGAGGATTCCATCTTTTTGATCATATTATCCTTCCCTCACATTCAGTTGTTATCCTCAGGGTTCTAAATGATGTTAAAAGGAAAGAACTGGAGGCATTGTTATGCTCAAGAAACTGCATTTCAGTTCTCAGTGCTCCTGATTGTGTCAAGCTTTTGTCAGCTCTAATTAGAAGTGAACTCCCAGATTTCAGTAAACCAGGTAAGGGCCTCACCCTTTATAGAGGTTGCCCATTTGGGAGGAAACATTGCTTAGTTGAGTTGTTAGACAGTGCCAAACCATTATGTGGTATTAGCAAGAATCTTCTGGCCTGCAGCATGACTAAAGTCTCTTGAGGTCACTATTAGTGTCTGTGTGGGATTCAAACGTAGGGCAAGAAGTAAAGCAAATGTAAATGTTCTACCTTGGAAATATAAATTGCTGGAAACAGTGACAATCTGCAATATTTTTTTTGTGCTTCATTCAACTGCCAATTTATAACATGATTCTTTCATTAGTTAAAAAAATAAATCTCCAAGCAAGCAGGTACTTCTATATTCCCCCAGTATTTCTTCAGTCCTTTCCCTCTAAACATTTTACATAAAAAATAATGACAGAATTTGTTCTCTAAACCTGCTATGAATAATTTGGCAGAGAATAAGCATTTAAAAGTCATAATAAATATAGGGAAATATGTAAAAGTTGAAAGATGCCAGTTTAACTAATTAAATTCACTGAAATATGTTTGATTGATTGAACAAAAAAATTCTTTTTTTCCAATTTTTTTTTTTGGTGAGTTGCTTAACTATTTTTTTCAGTTCATTGTTCTTCTGTTTCTCAGATTTTGAACAGTAAACAGATTTGTTTGTACATAATAAAACTTTTGACCAAAAAACAGGCTGGTTTTAGCTTGGGTAAAAAAAAAAGAGAAGAAAAAAATTGTTCCTTATAAATAGGTTTTCCACAAAACCACACTACCTTGTCTACTTCCATCTGCTTTTGTTAGCACGAGAACAAATTGAGGAATAAGGGTGTCACGGTACTGGATGGGACTTGTCTATATGCAAATTGCAGTGAAAGGAGATTTCATCTATTTCAGGCGTCATCAAGTGATCAAAAGCTGATGCTTCAAAAAGTGGACTTTAAAAAGTGGACTGCTACATTATGAGCTTATTGAAATCATAATAATTCAGATAGAGGAAGTGAATTTGTGGTATGCCATAGTTTGCTGCCTGATGAATACTCCAGTGCAGGAAAATTCATGTCCCTACACTACAAACGGATAGGAAACCAAATGTCAGAAAAATCATACTTAGAAGATGAAAGCAAATTGTAGAGAATGAATCTCCTGGATTCTCTCTCTCCCCCTCTAACAATTGAATTTCTAATTATATCAGACTTGAAAAGTTATAAACTGCTGAGACATTGAGGTTTCTCAGTCTGAAGTCCATGTGTAAAACAAGAAAAAACAAATGCAATTCAGAGCGTCTTGGTGTTCACATACTCACTGTGTCATGTGCTGTAAGATGTATCTCATTAAATGGGTCTGTTCTGTCCCTCTCTACCATTATTCCTGTGAAAAAGCAGCTAAGATTTAGTTAAGGTGAAAAAAAGTAATAGCAAAGAACATTGAGAACAAACTGCAGACATGAAAAGAAACATTTTGAATTCCTGTAATTTAATACAATTTAAGTCAACATTATCCTTTCACTGCAGAGTTAGGTAACTAATGGTCAACAACTGCCATTTAGTTAAAAGGATCACTATAACTCTTTCTGATGAGCTGCTTGTTAACAGCTTTGCTTTCATAGCCATGTTTTCACAGTTCTGTTGTCCAAAGCCATTGAAGTCAGAGGAAACCAATACATGAAACACACTGTAGAATAAACTCATGTTTAACACCATTCCTTCCAGCTATTCCCCCTAAACACATTGTGAAAAAGCATGATACATTTCTTTGAAGAATCTACTCTGCCTTGTGGAAGATAATCTGTACTGATGATTTCTGAGCCTCTTCAAGAAAGCAAGAAAAGGTAAAGTCTTTGTAACATAGCTGTTACTTATACTAAAGCACTCTGAGTATCAACAGTGCTTGACAGTCATTGACATCAAAGTTATTTGGTAGATCACATTACATTTTAACTTATGTCTGATGTTTATTCTGAGGAAAAGCATAAGCAGTGAAGAGTTACTGGGTCAACCTAGAAGGACAAAAGTCAAGGAGATTAGAATATTTCCAAAAGACAGATTATCTTTTTTGTTAGCAGTCTTACTCAGAAATAGAAACCTTTTCCAGATGTCAAGCCTGTCAGGCAGTAAATTGGTCAGAATATTGAGGTCAAGTTATTGGTTTTTCATTCTAAGATGCACTCCAGCAAGCAGGTTTCCTCAGCACACTACAAGCAGCACCTCCACCTGATGGTACCTTTACATAAATGATCCTGTTACTTCCTCAGCCTTTATCCTGTTACTTCCTTTGACCTTTATCAAAAAAAAAGGGATTAGGGACCAGAGAAAACAGGCCGTCTGAGTAGCATTAACCAATAAGTTGTTTCCTTTGAAAACAGCATTAATAAATCAGGTACAGGCAATTCCACACTTACAAATAGATTAATAATTAGATCAGGAACTATTAGTACAGTCATCTAGTACTGAAAGTGAGGAATGAAATTTCAAATATGATAGCAGATGAACAGTAGCAATATCTTTGAAGTAGTGATATGCAAAACAAAACAAAAAAACCTTGCACAAGTATGTATTAAGAAGCAACTGAAGAAATTCGTACTTCCTGTAACCATCTAAAGTCTTGGAAGGAATTATATTCATTGATTCATCTTTAGGAAATTAATATTTTAACTGTTACTCAATAAATTTATTTGTGTATATTCCCATAAACCTTGGATCTCAAGTTGTCTAGGTAAGACATTAAAAAATTCAGCATACACTTTAAAACAAATTTTAAAACAAATTTTAAAACAAAGTTGTTTTTAAACTTTAAAACAAAGTTTCCTCTTCATTGTATAAAATGAAATTAACACTGCACTTCTCTGAAAAGAAAATTTAAGCACAGACTCCTGAACAGAACATCTGTGTTGTTTTGGCACTTTCCTACAAGAAATGAAAAATAATTTCACACTCCTGGTACAACCAGGTGTCTTCAATATACAAAGCAGGATGAAGTCGTCAGCAGCAACTTTGACTTTCTTAAAAATACGTATGTTAAAAATCTCAGCTCAGAGTGTACTTTTTCCTATGTTCTTTAATGAAGAATTGGAATGTGGGTCCAGCAGAGGAAAGCAGAACCAAATCCAGTAAAAGTATTTTTATATTTTGTTCTGATCTATTCCAATGTTAAGTTAGATTAATTTTGTTAATCCCACCCTAGAAATTAGAATTTCACGGAATAAAAAATCATCTGCTAGCAAGCCCTAAGAAAAGTGAAATAATGTATCAAACACAATTTTTATTTATAATAAGTACTCCATATTGCACTGATAGAGAAATGATACATTTCAATCAATTCCAGATCACTTATTAGGAGGGGAAGGAGGAATATCAATAGCTATCATTTGAAACACGAATCGTGTGAGGCATTGTAGAGGGTAATGACAATAATTGCCTCTTTCAAATGTGCTTTTTCTTAATTAGATGAGTTGTAATCAGGAATAGAGTTTTGCAAGTTTGCAGGGGTCCACTGACTTCCACCTTTAGTGGAATGAATAAAAAGGTCCAGGGAATGGAATAAGCAGTAGAAAATAGAGATAATACAGTGGGATGGTGAAGGGGAGCTCTAAGAAGAAATTTTAAACTGTATTTAGTATTTTAGTTACTTAAGATGAAGGCAAACTTTAGGAAATAGTATAATTTACATACTTCAGAGTATATACCAGCATCATGTTCTATACCTTGAGGATAAAAGTTCAAACAAAACGAGATTTCAAAGCAAGATAAAATGTGCACCTCCCTACAAAATCATTTGGCCCAATATAGTGATAAGGAGAAAGGATTATGGTACATTAACACCCTGTATAACGATCTGGAGTTTTATTATATACACTAAATAGAGGGCGACCACTCTGTGTTGCTCAACGCCATACTAAAAACTGGATAGTGTAAAGCAAACAGTAGTACTTGTGAATGATGAATTCTATAAAGAAA
The DNA here is from genome assembly GCF_001715985.3 of Manacus vitellinus. NCBI lineage: Eukaryota > Metazoa > Chordata > Aves > Passeriformes > Pipridae > Manacus > Manacus vitellinus. Next base: position 8,725,060 of record NW_021940813.1, read on the forward strand.
TGCATTCATTTCTGTAAGAAAAAAATTAAAATAAATAAATTTTGAATGTCTGAGTAGATAGAAAATTGATAAAAATCATATTTGCATTTGCTCCTGTACATGTTATGGCTAAGAAGGAGCTAATTTTCTTCAATAGAAGCTGATAAGGGGTTATGTTATGGGACTGGGTTGTGTTGATAACACAGGGATGTTTTAGCTATTATTGAGCAATGCCTATAGAGGGTAAAGGCCTTTTTTCTTCTCACCCACCTCACCAGCAAGAAGGTTGAGGGTGTACAAGAAGATGGGAGGGGACACAGCTGAGACAGCTGACCCCAACAGACTAAAGGGACATCTCATACTGCATGGCCTCATGCTCAACAATAAAAACTAGGGGAAGAAGGAGGAAAGGGAGAGGTTCAGAGTTACACTGTTTTGTCTTCCCAGGTCACCCTTGCATATGATGGATCCTGACTTTCCTGGAGATGGCTGAACACCTGCATGCCCATGGGTAGGAGTGAATGAATCCCTATTTTGTTTTGCTTGTGCATGCAGCGTTTGCTTTACGTATTAAACTGTCCTTATCTCAACCCACAAGTTTTCTCACATTTGCCCTTCTGATACTTTCACCAGTCTCAATGTCAGGGAGTGAGAATGTGACTGTGTGGGGCTGAGCTGCCTACCAAATTAAATCCCAGGGAGCTGGTATTGGCAGCAGAGGAACTAAATGAACTACAGCAAAAATTTAAACTTTAATTCTTTCCATTTTAATATTAGTGTAATAATTCAAAGAATCTCTTAAATACTTAAGATTTACCATTCATTTTACATTCTATAGAGTTCAGGGTTTGATTATTTTTTACATATTTAGCTAGTCTGGAATAAGTTTTTCTGTTATATTAATATGAAATATGTTTCAAACAAAACTGTTCAACAAAAGAAAGTAGCTCTGACAGTTGACTTTTTCATCTATTTAATTACAAAAAGACACTACTGGTATGGAAAAACAAGGTAAGGATTTTGTGCTTCTGAGAGCAGACATTTTAAAGGAGGAAGTCTGTAGGCACTGGAGAAATTAGCAATGGAAGTGATGTTAAGAAAATTCTCAACTTTGTCATCACAATTTTTTTCACCTGGCAAGCCACAATTTTTTTAAACCCAAATAAAAATGAATCTTTATTGAAGAAGTCATCATTATTATGCAATAGGAGATGGAAATTAAGGGAAGAATAGAATTAATAATCATCTACTAAAATCAGTCATATATAAGATCATGAAGAATGTTTGGTTCTTTTAATATTAATTGGAATTTGCAATTATTTTCCACTATTTTGACTATGATAACCCCAGAATTAGAAATTTTCAAAGCCTCCCTTTCCTTTAAAAAAACCCCACAACTTCTGCAATTTTAATTTAACAAGTTTATATGTGAATATTTGAAATTTGGCAAATATTTCATTGAAAAATTACAGTCAGGGAAATTAAAGCACTATTCATTTTCAACTGTCTTGATCATTAGATTTCAAAATTGCTGCTGCTCTTTGGCATTTGATTTTTTCCCACCATTATCTCAATTTAATAAAAAACCTGTTTGTTCTCATTGAAAAAGCTGTAGAGGCAGAGTCTATATTTTATAGTTAATATAAATTGTATAATAAAACCTCTTAAATAAATACTAGTACTTCCTAGTGTGCTATTGACTTCTTATATTCATTTAGGGAAAAAAATAATTGCCTAATAAACATTCTCCTAGCATTATATCTGTGGTTTTTGGATTGGGCTTTTTGTTAATTTCTTTTGTGGATTTGATTTTTGCTGTTTTAACAGATATATATATGCTTTGAGTAGTAGTAATTGTATTTCTTTATTTGCAAGATATCTTTTTAAGTCTTGAAACTTATGGAACATTTTTTGATGTTTCTCTTTAAGTCTTCCTCTCTTTACTTCATTACATTTATTTCCTAATGCTTTCCTGCAGGAACTATGCCTCAGTATAGTTATATGAAGCAAAGCTTAATAATTGACAGAAGAATTGTTGGTGTCACCCAAAGAACTCAGAGAATACTGAGAATCCCATTGTTAATCCAGCTTTATTTTGACCACGATTAACAAATGCCAGATTTCTTCAAAGGCTGGAGGAAAACTGGAGAAGCTGAGCAGCCATCATTTCCAACCATTTAGTGGATCATTGCTGAATAAAACAATTTCATTTTCTCTGGTGTATCATTGCATCCAAAGAAGAGTAATGAAGCTACTGAAGGATCTAGAGAAGTCCCGTGAGGGGTGACTGAGGGAGCTGAAGTTGTTTAGGAAAGGAGGCTTGGGGGGGGTCCTTATTGTTCTCTACAACTACTTGACAGGAGGTTATTGAGAGGTGGATGTTGGTCTCTTCTACCAAGTAGCAATTGATAGGATGAGTGAAAATGTCCTCAAGTTGCACCACGGGAGGTTAAGACTGGATATTAGGAAAACTTTATTCGCCAAAAGGTTTAGTAAGCACTGCCCATGGAAATGATAGAGTCATTATCTCTGGAGATGTTTAAAAGGCATGTAGATGTGGCACTGAGGGACACAGTTTAGTGGTGGACTTGCTAGTGTTTGGTTAATGGTTGGATCTTAAGAGTCTTTTCCAGCCCAAATTATTCTATGATTTTATAATCTCCTAGAAACCTTCAACTTTTGCATAAAAATTTAGTTCTTTTTTTTTATTTATTTAAGCTGGGTTGAGCCTAATATAGGAAACATACACCATTTGCTGTTTATCCAAACTTGTTTGTGTCATTTCAGGTCCATAATAAAAGTGTTAATCCCCAAGGTCAAGGTACAATGAATTAAAGTATACTGCTTCATTTTATTAAAAATACATTACTTCTAATAAGGTTAATGGAAGACCTGATATAGTTAGTGGGAACAAACTATTAAATTCATTAATGTTATAACTTCTGAGAGGATTTATACCCTTTATGGGATTGACTTTATGTTATTCTATTCAAATGAATGCTTTCAATGGTATCTGCAGAAGCAGAGCACATCATCTCTATGAATGTCATGCTAAACTGACAGAGAAATTTGGAGAGGTGTGACAGTCTTGTTGACTTCTCTACCTTTGTGTCTTTTGTTTCGTTTTGATGAAAATGATTAAGAGTTTTTCAGAGAAAATTACATTGAGAACTTACTGTACAAGAAGGCATTTGAGATTGATAAAGGAATGAGTATATATTAGAAAGACTTTAGGGCAATATTCAGTTGCACTCTGGGCAATTAGACACCCACCGTTAATTAAAAGTCAGTGGAGCTGAGTGACTAAGTACCACTCATGAGTTTCAAAGTATCATTTAATTGATAGAGGAATGAATTTAAAAAAAGGAAGGGGGAGACTACATTTTATTTGAAAGAAGTAGATTTCTGGGAATGTGAAATGTTTGGACTGAAAAAATGTCATTAAAATATTTCTGTAAGGCAGATCAAGAGAAGAGCTGGTAGTGCAGAATAAAATAGAAAAGAAATGGAACAGTTGAAGTTTCTGGTTGATTAGATATCTGTCACTGAACTGCAAACTGTGCTAGGACTTTTATGTGAACAGTAAGATAATGGAGTTACTGCTGCTTCTTCCCTCACACTTCTCTGCGCTGCATAAAAAAAGATCGATGACATGGCATTTTGAGTGTTGGGGAGAAGATGCTGCAGGTTCAGAAGATGGCAGGAGCAATGAGAGGCCCAGCACAGGGTACAGGGCTCCAGAGACGAAGAGAGGTGGATGGCTGAGGGTCAAGCAGCACTTCCTGGGAATAATGTGTCAATGAGCCACTTGCCTCCTCCCTTGTAGCTGAGTCCACCTCACCACACACACCTCACCTTCAGGGTAAATCCAAGCTCCTCTGCTAACACAGGGTAGAAAAGTTACAGGAGGGTTAAGTTATCATTCTTTTGTAGTGGGTCATCCCCTTACTTGAAAGACAAAGGGAAGACTAAATGCATAGAGAATAATATATTCAGCGCCAACAACTGCTGCTAAGTACACGAGCATATGTGCATATACAAAAAATCTGTTCTTCAAATTCATTTGCTGTAGTTCCAAGAAAATAAAATCTTAGTAAATAATAAAGCCTTTGGAAAGGATCTTGGAAATGGTTGATATAGGTCGTTACACTTCCTCACATATACTCACAGTTGTAAGAAACAAGGTTGCTGAAGGTGCCAGGAATCATTGAAAATCAGACTGGAAGGAACCTCAAGGGATCATCTCATCCTAACTGCTGCCCTAAAGGCAAGATAAATTCTACCTAAACCATTCCTGACAGGTTTGTCAAAGATATTCTTAAAAACCTTCAGTGAGAGAGACTCCACAGCATCGCTGGGCAACCTGCTGATTTAAGTGGTGCTTAACTCTCCATAATATTGGATACAATTTGTAATAGAATATTGACCTATCTACAAGGAGAATATTATGCTATGTAAAATATAAATAAAGGTATTAACAAATAACTTTATGATATTTTCCCTCAATATTGATTTTTTTCCCATTCGAATGAACAAAATACATAAGATTTTACAAGAGGTATAATAAATGATAATATTTTTATCACTTAATAAAATAAAATAAATTTCTTTTGCTGGAAATAGCCTGGTCCAGTTATTAAATTCTGTTTAGATTCTAGAATATCAATAAAATATATATAAAGTTATTCTGTGGTTATTGATTCAGTTTTGGGAGCTAATAAACTTGATATAAAATAAATAACAGTGTCAGATTTATCTGTTTAATAGCAGTTCTTTATTTTAGGGAAAAATCTTTTGTATTATTTTTTAATCAAATATCAAATCCTTTCCTGTAGAAGCATTTCTTTCAAGCACTAGGAATTGCTTAGAGCAGTGCATAAAAGTGTTCATACAGGTAATTTATTAACTGATGTTGCTAAGACTATATACCTGAGGATGGTTAGATGAAACCCACGAAAAAATTTAATATTTATCTTAGAGAATCCAACCCTGCTTATACTTATACCAGTGAAAGCAGGAAATTACTTATGCAATGTGAAGTCCTTTGGTGTTTATCTTCCAAAATACTGAAACACACTCTAGGCTTTAAGTTTAGTGTTGAAGAGGGAGTTCACTTATATAGCCACACAAATTTGTCTTTTGATTCTCTGTTTGCCATGTTGGCATTTTAGAGAGACATGTTTGTATCAGTTGAATGCTCTCAGTTTTAGCTTCTGATGGTATCTATTATTGATAACCTTCGTGGGGAAGAATAGGACAAACAGGATTTGCAGGCTTGTTTAGTTTGCATTTTTGCTTAGATTTGTTAAAAATATAAAAATACTTAACAAATAAAGATTTGAGACAAACAAAAATTCAGAGCATCTTTTTCTCAGGTAATGTTGAGATATTCATAAAATGTCCAGGACAAAAATTAGAAGGTAAGTATATGCTGTCATTATTTCATAATGGTTTTCCTTAGGTTATGTTTATCTGGGTGGAACTTTTGCACCATAGTTGAAAGGATAAATGTAGATGCATAACAGTTATAAAAGAAGCCTTAACAGCTAAGCCAAGTTTCATTTTTTGTTGCTTAAAGTAATCATATTTCTGTCCCAAGATATACTAAAGCAAAAGCAGAAGCCCTGATGTGAACCAGTGCAAATCATTGAATTTCAGAATGCATTCAATATAAGCAGAAATGTATCTGTGGTTATCCATTATGGTTTAATTTTTGAGGATGTCCACCACTCTTAGTCCAGGTCAAAACACATGGAAACAATTAGTATATTTTGATAGTTTTGAAGTGTCTCAAGATCTTTACGGTGGAAATTTGAAACTGCGTAACTGAGTTTATTGACCCCAGTTTAAAGTATTTTGGGTTAGGTTCCATCAGAAGTCTGGGGAATTCTATGTGATTATTTGTGAAAACAAGATTTAATCTCAATTTCCAAGCACTGATGCAAGTGCCAGAACTCTCATGCTACAATAGGCGCTAAATATTTTTTGGCATATATATACTTAAAAGTAAGTAAGGAGAAAATATTTTTAAAAGCAGAAAAGCATATAGAAGTCAAACAATAGAAATTCAATATTATAAAAAGAAACTCAATGCAGTGAGTTTGAATACAGTGATTTGAATAAAGTGAAAGATTTACTTAATAATCAACTTAATTGCTATCAAGTTATTATTAAGGTCAAAGTGTTTACAAAAAATGTGAGATACTTTCATGTTAAATTAGATGGGATGTATGAATTATATTCTTTTTCTTTGAACCTTGAACAAAAAAGGTGTCTGCTTGTGCTTAGGAATTATTTTCACTTTACTTAAAAAAAATGAAAATAGGAAAAACCCACTTTCATAGGAAGGTGTGTGACTGATAAACTTTGTATAGAAGAACAATAGGAAAAATGAGGATAATGTGAGGATAGATAAAGTTTTGCTCAATTGTATAGAAGACATACTCTAATTGTTCATATTTTTTGAAATTTTCTGTAATTTTTATTTTTGTCCTTTTCATTGCATTTATGTACAAAACCAATTTACTTTGCCTAGTTTCTTTGTATTTTTAAGCATACGCAGAATATTGAGACTCATGGACCAGGTTTCTAGGTCTCTTGAATTACTATAATTTAGAGAACAAAAGAGAGTGTCTTTGAATATAAGTCATGTAGGTTTTTCCAGTGTGTAGTCATATACTGGTTTTAAATATTATGTTGAGTTCAGTGTTGTATGGAGACAAGACATGGCAAAATTTAACTTTGTGAGATTAAAAATTCTAAAGGGGAATTTAAAACAGCAGTAGATAATAAATGGAAAATAACAATGCAAATTAAAATTTGTTAGTGAAACGTAAGGTAATTTAACTCCTTGGACTTAGAACACTAGCTAATTAAAGATGTGTATAGAGAAAATTAAATTGGAACAAAATTCCATACCCTTAAACAAAAACAAGATAAGAGTAAGGTGAGGGAAAAATAATTAGAGGGGTTTGATTCAATCTGATACCTTTTAAATTAACAGAAATGTTTTCTAAGTGAAACTAATAGATCCCCAAATACACTGACGTCAGGGAAAAAACCCCTCACGATGCAACAAAAAGCAGTGAAGGTCTCTTGAAACAGTGGAGGGAGAATCTGAATAACTAACTGTCTGAAGACACTCAAATAATAAAGAAACAAGTGAATTATATCAGAAGCAAGAAAATAGAAGGAAAATATGGATTATAGAGAATGGAAAATAAGTAATAGATTAAGGCATCCTTAATTCACATTTGTATTGATGAGGCACACAACAACACATTCATGAATTTTAGATAACACTGAAATCAACTGACTACTGGTAAACTACAATATATTCAGTCAAATACGTTTGCATTTAGCAATTTATGTTCTTATGGATGTTTTTCATATATTGCTCATTGAATGCAAGAAACATACTCAAATTTTAGGAACTTTTTACCCCCTAGCATTTGATTTCAGTTCTGACTTCACAGTTGTGATCCCTGTTAGCTAAGACTGAAGGATTTTTTGGGTAAAAAAGTTTGGGCAAAATTAAAACCCCTTTCTTGCATATTATTTTATTAAGAACAAGCTCTTGTTTGGTGCTCTGGTGAAAAGAAACAATGAAATTGATTTCTAAGCTCTGCTACCATGGCCAACCTCATAATTTAGGCACTTATGCACCCTATGCGCTGAGTATGTGTGTGCACATGGTGTGCTGATGGACTCAGCACTTCTGGTCTTGTGAATGGAAAGGAAGGAATGACATGGCCATGGGGATACTGTCAAGGAACATGTCTCAGATCTGAATATGTAATACTTCATACAGAGCTGTGAACAAGGAGCAAACAAGTGACTTAGCAGTTTTTTGAAGGACTCCCGAGGTTTTCACTTAGCCTGGAACCTTGGAATTAGCAACAGTGAGAACACTTCTGGCTTTATTAAGCAGAGCACTGCCTAAGCCCCAGTCTTCAGACAGCAACACTTACCTTAGTAAAGACTTACATAGGATTCTCTATAATAATTTTACTAGGCTTAGTGTTGAATATGCAATTAAGTCTAGAAAAAACTTGACAAAATGGCATATCACAAAATTATATGCTAGTCAGAGAAAGCTGTGAAGACTTTTGGAGGATTTAATGGTAACCAAATACAAATGAGTTAGTAGTCAATTCACTAGAGGCAAAACCACAGCAGCATACATAACAAGAGATAATGTCAAACAGTTGTACACACTGACCATGTTAAATTAGCTAAATCAACTAGGAGAAATTATCAAGTCCATACTGCTCTCAGTGTAAACAAGTAACTATCAGTGATTAAGAAAGAACCTATGTTAGACTGTAAGAAAAAATGAAGCCAACAACCACAGCTTTCTAACAATGGATATAATTATAAGAATACATTTATATTGCAGTGGATGAGATCAAAAGTTTGATAATAAATGTTAGAAATATAGAAGGTATCAGAGGAATCTAAAACTGATTTACACAATTTAAAGTACAAGTGTATATTAGTAAAATAGATTATAAAATATTTCTTTTTCATTCTGCAGTTCTGAAACAAGCAGACACCCAAAGAAAAAGAAGCAGACAATTAAAAGTTGTGAAAATAAATACAACTTTACATGATTTTTAACATAATGTGGTATTGAAGCCAGCAGCTTAAAACAAGTTCCAACAGGACATGAATAGGTTGATAACTATTTAGGTAGAGAAAATATCCAAGAGTTATTAAATATGATGATCAGGAGAATAAATTTTATCCAATTAGGTGAAGCTTCATCTGTAAGTAAGCTTTCCCATTTATGTTCTCCCTCTATTTGAAGCATCTTATCCTGAATTCTTTAAGGATGAGATAAGAAGGCTATACAGCAGAATCTGATTTGGAAAGATCCCTACAGGAAATGAAGAGGAAATATGATATCACTTCTTTGGATAACATCTTGAAATGTCATCTACTTTTAGGATTTCCTTTTTCTAATTTCAAAAGAGATATCCAACCCCCTCTAGCTTTTACAGCAACATATAAATCAGAGTTGTCAGTGCTGAACTGCCTAATCATCTTTGCCTGTCTACTTTTAGCCACCATTTGCTAACAGCATACTCACTGCAGAATCGTGTTTTCCAAATTTAAAAAACCAAGAATACTACTTAAATAACTCTAAAACCCACTACTGTCTCTTTCCTACTTCATTGAATGACAGAGATTTGTTTTATAAATAACAGGAAACACCCTCTGCAGGTGTTTTTGCAGGATCTTAGGAGCAGCTGTTATCTACTCTAGAAAAAAAGAAAAATAATAATTTGTATATGGCAAGCAATAGTTTGTTTGGAGACTGCAGAAGATATGTTTGCCTTTAAACATTAAATCAGAGGAGATTAAATATCTGTTTTGGAAAATCTGCAGAAAGGTGAAAGGCTATTTTGAGTGGGACCCATTAAATGAAACACTTGCATTTAGAAGAAAAAGTATCATCATACATCCACTTTATTGTAAACAATGCACCTGCAGTGTTTCCCACTAAATGAGATGAATCAAAATTTGCTTAAGTGAGAAATGACTATCAAGTCATGCATTACCCCAAAGCTATGAAAGGGATTACAATTTGCTCCTGTTTCTGGGGGGCTTGTGTTTATGTGATACACGAGTAAAAAGAACCCCGTAAGTGCCATGTTGCATTTCATTACAGACAAGATAATTTTAAAAAAGATTCTTAGAAGATACACTCTGTCAGTTATGTGATTTACATATTACTATGTCTGTTACAATGGAAAAATATTAATGATAATAACTTGCTTTCTGAATGAGCAAAGTAGGAACTATACTCATGGAAGCAACACCCAGCAAATGCAACCTTATGTTGATTTCCATGAATACTCTACACATTAATCCACAGAACTTCATTACTCTTTTGTTTTATGCTGACTGAGCAGGGTATGCTGGTAAGATGCTCACACAACTAAAAAGTTAATAATGCCATATAATTATTGCCACACTTTTAATAACTCTTCTCTGTTCCTCATGGATATGTGGCAAGAATAGAATAATATTCCCATTCTATTCCTTTCAGTATTGTTTCTGATATAAGATTCTGTCTAATCCCACACAGCTATTCTTATGCAATTATGTGATGTAATTGTACTTATTAGACATTCTGCTTGTACAGCCATAGATAACCAAGACACAGGCTTCATATTAACTTACTGTACTTGGTGCCTTTTAACAACTGGTGATAAATCTTGCAATCCATCTTTTTTTTTAACGTGGGACTACTTTTATTTGAAAGCAGTCTTCAAAGCATACACTTTGATGACTTTGCATAGTCCCTATTTAGAAAGAGATTTGATATATCCATGAAAAGATATGAGTCAATATATAAACTCAAAGCCAAGAGAGCACTAAAGTTGAACAAATTCGTGGAGGAGATACTTTGTTTTGAAACAAATCTGTTGGATCTGAAACTCCGGGTCTGTTTCTGACTGCACTAGAGTTAACTCTCATAGCAGCTTGCATGATGTTTTGGATTTGTGGCTAAAACAGTGTTGGTAACACATCAATGTTTTGATGCTTGCTGAGCAGTGCTTACACAGTGTCAAGGCTTTCTTTTTTTCCTGCTCTGCTCCCTGCCTATCAAGTCAGCTAGGAGTGAGTAAAAGGCTGGCAGAGGACATAGCTGGGACAGCAAACCCATATCAGCCAAAGGGATATTTCCTACCACATGATGTCGTGCTCACAAACACAGAGTTAGAGGAAGAGTGAGTGGTTTTGGCTTTCAAGGTGACCATTGCTTGGAGACTGACTACAGGTTGGTCTGCTTGTAGAGGGTGGTGAGTGATTTCTTTTGTTCCACTGATATATCTGTTTGGAGTTCTTACCCTCCTCTCTCCCCCTACCCTTATATTAATCTACCTTTATCTCAAACCATGAGCTTTCTCGGTTTTGTGCTTCCTGTTTTCTTTCCCCCATCCCACTCAGGGTGGGCAAGCCAGCAAGTGGCTGTGTAGAAACTTGACTGCTGGTTGGCATCAACCCTCACAACACTATTGAATCATACACCATTTGTAATCTATATTATGCTATGATCGTGATGACTAAGCAATTTCTTTCTGAACTAATCTGAATAAATTCTCAGCTGTATGGCCTGAGAAATTAGAAGCAAATAGTTAATAGAAAAAAAAGATGAGGGAAGAGATATTAACCTCTAACTGCTGAGAATGTAGAGTCCTAGATAAAAAGTATACAAATACTGATAAAGCGTATCTGACTAAATTAAAATAAATTATCAGCATGCAATGACAAATATGTCATAGCTAAGGAATAATAACAAAGAAGTGCAATTTACTTTTTAAAAAAAAATTTTTTAATTTTGGATAAGCTACTGAAGTCACAGTGTTATATTTGAAATCAGTCTGATTTCCTGAAATAAGCAGAGTGTTTGACCAACAATAAAAAAAATTATTTGAGTTCTTCTGTAGTGATGCTATTCTCGGTTTAGTTTAGTCAAGTTTATATTTACCAGGTAACTAAAATATGTAAATTTATTATAATTACTCTTCATCTTCCCCTTTGCAATATAAAAATGTTTCACATTTGAATTATTACTGATTGACTGAAGATAGTTTTATACTATCTTACTTAAAATCTTTGCTTGCCTCTTAACTTGTGTTTACTACTCATTTATTAGCATTATCTTGTTATGTCATCTTTTTTTTCCTTATATAAATTAATATGTTTGTCATAAGAGTTTTGTCTTAATTCATGTGACATCAAGATCCAACTGATCTTATAACATTTTTCTTTCATTTCCTCTGAGGTGCTGCTAGCTTCTTCCTCTCTACGTGTCTCTAAGTTCTTGATCCTGTCTTTCATTTACCCTAAATTTTTGAAGTGAAGTCAAAAACTACTAGAATGTCTCATCAAGGAAGCACCACTGGTGACATCTACCTGACTTTATTACATGAGTATTCGCAGTACACTCTTCCATCATTCTCAAACTAGGACAGGAAAATTGCCCCAGATTTCTGAAAGAGGTTGTCCCCCATGCTGGGCTTTTTTGCTGCTTCCTTCCCAAAAAGCAGTGAGGTTTCTGTGGTTGAACTTAGGTGTTACAGTTGGAAAGTACAAATGGTACAATTTAGCTGACAAATTGCATGGAGGAAATAATAAATAACCCCATACTCAGCTGACCTGTAGTATACTGGAAGAGGCAGGATAGTCTGAACTGGCACTGATATTGCAGTAAAATCTTCATCTGCTTCTTCCCAGAGGAATACAGTGGAACGAGTCTCCTGCAATTAATCTCTCTCCTTGGAATATCATGGGACTATAAAATTTACTGTGAAAAACCTCTGAGGGGATATTGTAAAGTGGACAGAAAAAAATTAAGGTTTCTGAGAAATAAATTGAACTGACTAATATAGTTCTTGAGGTCTGTAAGGGCAGTGTGCATGTGTGAGAACATAGTAGTGCCATTATGTCTGTGGGTTTTATGCAATCCTCATAGTTTACAGATAAGCACATATACCACAGACATAACTGATTAATTTATTCTGAGCTTCTTAATGCATGTTTGCCCTTGGAATCTTCTCATATATACTGATATAGAAGCAGTGAAAAGTCTGTTAGTCATGTCCATGGTCACTGTCTCCCTCTGCATTTCATGCACAGTAGATCACTCACTACCAAACTGGCCTCCTGAGTGGGTCTGTGTGAGTAGGTTGTGCTTCTGTGAGGTGCAGACCCTCTGTGGATCACAGTGTGAGAAGGGCAAGAACCCCACATAGGGGCATACAGTCCTGAGCCACTGATTTTCCCATCTACCCTTAGTGCCAAAAACGTGATAAGGTCAGATGTCTGTTGTTCCTGTAGTCACCAATGATCCCACAAAACTCTGCAAAGATTTCTTTCCCCAACCATCCTCTGCTCTTAAGCTTTTTGACTCTCCTAAACTTCTTCCCTGTCCTATATCAAAACATAAACTAAATACCAGTAGCAAAACCCCTCAGCTTTTGTTTTCTCTTTGGCTTGTTCTGTTGTCTTCCATTAACCTATTTGTTTGTTCCTGTTTCTTTCCTTCTGCTTCAGTCATCTGTGTGCTTAGTGTACATACAAATTTAATAGTGTGCTACTATTGCATATAAAGGCAAGCTCTGGCTTAAATAATCATAAAGGTTTATCATAAAAGTGTATCTCAGTGCTCCTGGTTTTGTCATATTCTGATACATACAGTACATTGATATATACTTCTCAAACTGGAAATGCCATAGAGGTAGGCAGCCACCTCCATCTCCCATCTTAGTAGATGTGCCTGTGTGACTGAACATCTGTTTTAAAATCAGTGTGGTGCTTAACATTTCCCAAGTGAAGTCCAACTCACAGATAAGGTCACTTGAACCTCAGTAACTTCTGGACAATGGATACAAGTGCCTCCTCAGAGTCCCACATCAGTGGGGACATGTTCAGCATAAAGAGCCAAAGCTGAAAGGGATGACACCACAAAGAAAAACAGCAGTGATCCTGATAAGGATATTAAACAGGAGGATCAATGGTAGAAAATAGCTGGAAAAAGTCAAAAGAAATCAGGTATAAAGGAACAGCGGGATAGACTTATCTTCTCCTTTAGAACAAAGAACAGTGAATTAAAAACCAGATGAGATATTTTATAACTGCACATTTTATCAGAGCTAAGAAAAAAAAAAAGATATTGAAAAGGAATATTCAAGTCTTACTCAAAATTTGAAAATGCCTAATGCCCAGTGGGCAACTCAGCCCTGCAGAAGAGCTGCTCAATGTTCACTTCTCAGCAGAAAGAGGGAGAGAACCAGAAGTGTAAAAGTGAGAAAACCCACGGGTTGAGTTAAAGACAGTTTAATAGGTAGAGCAAAAGCTGCACAACCAATGCAAAATCAGGGATTCATTCACCACTTCCCATGGGCAGGTAGGTGTTCAGCTATCTCCAGGAAAGCTGGGCTCCATCACACGTAACAGTGACTTCACAAGACAAACACCATCATTCCAAATATGTCCCACCCTTCCTCCTTCTTTGCCCAGCTTTTATTGCTGATTATGATGCCCTGTGGTCTGGGATATCCTGTTGGTCACTCAGGGTCAGCTGTCCCAGCTGTGTCCCCTCCCAGTTTCTTGGGCACTCCCAGCCCACTCATAGGTGGTATGAAAAGAGAAAAGGCCTTGGCCCTGTGCAAGCACAGCTCAGCAGTGCCTAAAGCATTCCCATATTGCTGACACCCTTTTAGTCACAAATTAAAAACACAGCACCAGAACAGCTACTATGAAGAAATTAATTTTATTACCACTAAAAACAACACACACATATAAAACATCTTTTCCTATTCCGATTCTCATTTTTTGCACAGAGCATCACATACAAATTCTACAACCTGAGGAATGTCCTAAAATCTCAAGGATGGCAATGATGGGATACTTTAAAAAGGAACTATGGTGTTTTTATTTAAATTGTTCCTTATTTGAAAATCATTCGATGTACCTCATGAAAAGATTGTAAATAAGTCTTGCTTATCTCAGTGGAGTAAGGAAACCAGTAGAAATAAAAAGGAAAGCATAAACATTTCCTTCAAAATTAAACATGCCTACTTTACATCTGATCCCTCAAATCCTGAACATCCTTCATAGTCACATAGATTTCAGCAGCAACAGAGTATGCAGAGTACCTAAAAGAGTCCATCCTGTATGTACCATTTTTGTGCTCATCTCTCATGTTTCTTTTTTAAAAGAAATTTAAAAGAGTGCAATTTTTTGCATAGATACAAAATTATAAATTGAATATTATCAGTCACAGTTTTGAAAACATTCCTTTTGCATTTGAGTAAGCTGACAGAAATGTTTCAAGTATTTGCACATCTTTGCAAATCTTTGCTTGTTATTTCTTATCATCAACTCATAAAACAGACACGCGTAAATGGTTAGATGAAGGGAAAATAACTCAAACAATAGATTCATGTCATAATTACAAATTATTCTCAGAATTATAAAGGGAATAATAATGAGAAAGAGAAGAAATAGCAAACAACAGACTAAATAAACTGCTTTATTTCTGAATCATTTGCACACAGTAAAAAAACCCTAAAACATACATTATATATTGCATATTAATTTATTTTGTAAAGATAAAATTAGTATTTTAGAAAGTAATTTAATTTACAGAGATGAGAGTTTTATTTAAGTGCTTTCACTGCTTTTCCAACATGAAAATTATGCACATGGTGGTCTCCAATTTGAAATAAAATCATGGTAGAAAAAAAGGTACTTTATCTGGAAAATTATTGAATTACAGTTAATTAGAAAATAAGTAAACAGTCATACTTTTTTGCTCCATGATTCCAACAGCAATAGAGAGTGGCAATGGGTAATTTCAAACTAGAATCACAGAATCATAGAAAGTAGTCCTTTAGTACTTGTTTTCAGCTTGCTTTTTCCATTTGGCTATTTCAACTTCTAAAAAAAAAATTAATTAAATTTTTAATCTGTTGTAGGAATGTTAATTGCTATTTTCTCATGAGGTCTGAATGGATATAGAAGCATCTGCAGGGTGAGCAAACAACAGCTACTAAGTAATCATTATCATATTTGGATTTAATTTAAAGGGTTTTTTCATTTGTTTTCCTTCTGTGTCTAGAGGGTAAAGAAGTAACACCTGCCTAGGAAAAAGCATTCAGAAGTAATTTCTCTCAATTACTTATTTAAAAATTCTCTTCTTCATTCTGAAAACATTGTTATGGTGCATTGTTATGCTAGGATACTTCAGAGCTGTAAACTGGGAGGCGATCACATCTCAAAATTTTACTTCTCTTCTTTGAGTCTTCATCGTCTTAACAGAAAATGTCTTCATTATTTATACACAAATAATTGCTAAAATTAACATAGCAAATTTTGCATCTCTACTGTGTTTAGTTGAGATGGAGTAAATCTTCCCCATAGCAGACCTCACAGTGCTGTGCTTTGCATTGGTAGCTAGAAAGGTGTTGATAACACACCAGTGTTTCGGTTATTGCTCAGTAGGACTCAGTACCAAGACTGACTCTCCAACATTCCCCCCTCATCAGTAGCCTGAGAGCAGGAAAGATCTTAGGAGAGGACACAGCCAGGGCAGCTAAAGGATATTCCATACCATGCAGTATCTGCTCAGATATAAATACTAAGAGAAAAGAAAAGGGGGCAAATTTGCTGTTATGACATTTGTTTTTGGCAACACCCACCAGGAGGAGGCTGGGCATCACCTGCTGATGGGAGGTACAGAAAAAAAGTGTTTTGTTTTCCTTTTCTTCCTTGAATGGCCTTTGGTTTTGCTTTTTAAAACTGCCTTTATCTTGACCCACAGAGTTGTTTTTTTCATCTTATTTTCTCCTCCTGTTTTTCTCCTGAGGAGGAGAGTGATAGAGCAGCTTGGTGGGCACCTGTCCTCCAGCCAACATCAACCCACTGCACCATCAAACTCTTTCTCTCTTTGATTATTTCTCACCTACCATGTTTATAAAAATGTAGGATTAAATTCTAAAAGTCATGTTTTATCAAAAGAAGAGATTATTTTATGAAGATGTATTACTGAATTTGACATTGTGCGGTCATAGTTCTACTCCAGTTAACTTACTATTAGTTGAAACTGTCTGCACAGTATCTAACTTATTTCCTCTTTTGGGCGTATATCCTATATTAGAAAAATGTCCTAAATTTGCGTATTTGTACTGCTAATGTACTTATGCAACCTGTCCCAGATCAATAATTAACATTTGTGTGATATTAATGATGGCTTAATTTGCTTTTTTATTAGCAAGTCATTATAAAGAAACAGGAAAAAAACAAAACAAACCCAAACAAACAAACAAACAAACCTCAATGAAAATGCATCCAAGTCCGGTACTAACATACATCCGTATTCTCAACTCACTTTTAGTCACATCTGAAAAGTTGTTTAAGGTGCTAGACAGACATCACCTCATTGGCTAAGGATAAGAAAATTTCAAGCTTCAGCAAACCAATGGGGAACTCAATCATGAGGTGATAATGCTACCCGAGAATGTCCTTTTCCTAAACCTGAAGTCTGTGATTTCCCAGAATTAATGCACATTTGATCGTGGCTTGCAATTATTAAAAAAACACTCTATTTTTTGAAAGATTGCTTAAAATCTTAAAATACCTGGTCCTTAACACATAAACACACAGATAATTCTCATACTGATTCCTTGCTTGATATTTATATGAGTCAATGTTAGACTTAATGGTTTATCAACAGTCCTCAATGTTTCCAATATTTTTGTGCAAAGATATCTAAGAGCAAACTGAGAAGGCTGTGTTCCCAACAGCAATTTCTTAGCAACCTTGTATGTGAAATGCGTAGCAGATGACTTGCAGTAGGGAACGAGCTGACTACACATGGAGAATATGGAAACTACAGAGACTACAGAGAGATCTGCAAAGCAGTTCAACACAAAAAAAAAAATTCAACCAATGGAATTATCAGGTCTTGAAGAATGAAGATGTCCTGCTCCGTCTGAAGCATAGAAACACTTAGCCCTTTAAGAAAAAGTTATATAGAGAAGAATAACAAGACTATCAGGAAAATCTTCAGTACTGAAAGAATCACCAAGTGACTGATTACACTTAAAGTGCAATGGCTTGAAGAATATGGGAGAGACTCAATAACGCTGTTTGTACAATTTCTCAGAAAACTGCTAGTCTAATTATATGTAGGATAGCATGAGCTAATACACTTTTATCACACTTAGCAATGAAAATTCAGCATTCAAATGTTAACTGCATCTAACACTGCATTTAGATTGTCCTTTAAAATCCATTTTCTACAGCATTGATTTTACAACTAATAATTAATTTTTCTCTGTGTTACCAGCTCACCATAATTAGAGGCAATAGAAATAAAAGTAAAAAGTAAACGTAAAGGGTGCAGCGGTGCTTTGCTGCCAACACTCGTACTAAGAAGGACAATTTACTAGCTGTTACGCTGACAAATAATTATTTATGCAGAATCAAACAGTGTTGTAGGATGTTGCAGTGGATATTCTCAACCAGTTTCTTGAGCATTTCCCTTCAATGCCTGAAAAACATGACAGTCTCAGGCATAACTTGCAATATGGGGGGGAAAAAAAAGCCTAGCAGCAGATTTTCCTATCTCAACGGAGCCTTTATAAAGATCATCTCAGAATCTACAAAAATACATCATGCATGTGTACTGTCCTCTTAGCACTGAGGTATCCCAGAACCAGTTGCCTTATAAAGGTACTTCAATGCTGTTTTTGTACAGTGACTCTCTGTGGTCTTAGTCTCAGCAAAGCAATATTACTGATCAGGCAGTAAAATTTAACTAAAACATGTCGTCTGGTTTGGACTAGAATAGAGTTAATTTTCTTCATAGTAGCTTATATGGGTCTGTGGTTTGGATTTTTGACCAAAATAGTGTTGATAACACAGGGATGTTTTAGTTATTGCTGAGTAGTGCTTGCAGAGTCAAGACCTTTACTGATCCTCACCCCACCCACCAGTGAGCAGGTTGGGGGTGCACAGCAAGCTGTGAGGGAACACAGCTGTGAAAGCTGACCCCAAAGACCAAAGGGACATCTTATACCATATGACCTCGTATTCAGCAATAAAAGCTGAGTGAAGAAGGAGGAATTGGGGACATTTAGAGATATAGTGTTTTGTCTGCCCAAGTTATCACTAAGTATGATGGATCCCAGCTTTTCTGGAGGTGGCTGAACACCTGCCTGCCCATGAGAAATGGTCAGTGAATTCCTGGTATGCTTTGCTTGTGTGTGCAGCTTTTACCTTACCTATTAAACTATCTTCAATTCAACACACCTGTTTTCTCACTCTTCTGATTCCCTTCCCCATCCTACCTGGACAGAGTGAGCAAGCACTCACTTGGTGGCTTGGGGTTAGTCCTCAACAACTATATTGCCAAAGTTTGTGGAAAAAACAGTATTTAAATCCACAGAAAAAAAAAAAAGAGAGATAACTAAAAATAAAGGTGAGTGCACATTTTCAGAACAAAGTCTTATGTTCTTATGGAGAAAAATGTCATCAAAGAACAATGTAAAACATGACTCAATTTTAACTTTGCAATGTTTTCATTCTTTCAGATGCCCACCCAACTCTTGCTGCGCTTATGATGCAAAATGTGGAAAGGAATATATACAGCATAGAATGCTAACAATAGCATCATATGTTAAACTCTGACCCTTTGCATTGTTATTGCACATACTTTGGTTGGTTTGACAGATCTGAGCATGAAAGCAGGAAGGAAAAAATAAAGTTTATTTTTGGTATGTACAGGGCTAATAACATGCTGCCAAATGTTTAACAATTTTAAGGACATGAAGGTGTTACATGCCAGTGTTTTAAAGATCCATTAGAAGCTGTTCTTTGATAGACAGAATCTGAATGTGTTTATCCATTTTGTGTTAAAGGTGTTGACCTAGTGAAAGGCATTTTTATCACCTTTCTTTCTGTTAGATGAAGAGTTTATAGTACGCTTGCAGCATCAGTGGACAAGTTCCCCATTGAATTTATTTTGTGATTACTACTGAAGCAAACAGAAGCTTTTTTTCTGTTCTTCCTAGCAGAAAATTAAACAATGTCACAATTTGGAATGGGTATGAACTGACATTTTCCCAGTGGCTTTTACCAGAATGTAGTCATTTAGGTAAAAAAAAATTGCTAACATTTTTCATAAAATTTACTAAAATAAAGATACACTGAAAACTTGGAACTGGATTCCATATATCAGTAAATTGACATTTAGGGAGGAAAACAGTGTAAAAATAAGTTTATGTTCTTCTACTCATATCCTTATTCACTGTAAAGACCAATTACAGAAAACATGATTATATTTACTTAAATGTAATTTTGAAATATTTTTTTAACCAAGTTTGTCCACATCACACAGATGTTTATTAACACTCATATTCTCACCTTACTGTCTGTGTCCACTGTGTTAGGAACTCACACGCAACAGAAGATGCAGTTTTTGGTCCCAATCTCTTTTCAGACTACCTCAAGAAAGGATGATAAAATCAATGAGCTATTTATATTCTTTTAACATTTTTTTTATACAGCTATCAGGCACTTTCTTGCAGTTTCTGCACCAAGCCATTATCGCTTGGCTAATTTCTTGCAGATGTCACAGAAACATTGATGAACAAACTATTACTGGAAGCTGGATCTACCCTTATATAGGGATAATGACTTTTTTTATAAATACAAAATGGATGAAATATTTCTATCATATTTTCTGTTCAGTTTTCTGAGTTAACTGAACAGAATTCTATTCTAAGCAAATTCAGAATACAGTAAGTATTCATACTGGCTTCAGACACCTATACTTTCTCATTTAGCCTAATTATTAACTTTTGAGATCTTCTTAATGAACTCGTGGCTGCTAGTATTAAAGCACCAGTGCAACTTTCCATCTACGAGTTGATAGTTCTGACCTATAACGAACAATTGAACTAACAAAGATGGTAATGCTTTAAACACAATTGAACATACCAGGCAAAGAATCAGACCAAAAAAGACAAAAAATCAAGCTGGTGGACATTTAGATGGACAAGCTTGAGTGCCAAGAACAAAAGGATATATGTATTGAACACAAATCTGATCAGAAATGACAGTCTGCAACTTTATTGGGGAAACTAGGAAGTCTGGAGGAAGAAACTGCAAGAGAGAAGCAATCGTGTAGGATGGCCAAAGAACCCCAACCAACCAATCAACCAACCAAACCCCCACAAACATTATAAAAGGATTCCCAGTTCAGGACGTCATAAAATTAAGATCTAATTAATCCTTTATTAAACCTGATCCAAGCGGAAGAGATGCTCGATAAGAGATTCTGACATCCTAACAGTACCATGCAATTCTGTAGCCATCCAGCTGGTTTCACTGTTTTGTTCTGTTGTAACTTTCTAACATACTGTTTATTACATAAAATTTAACTTTTCTTTTACAAATATTAAAGTACAAGTTCTTACTGGAATAACTGCTGTTATCCTAACTTCCCAAAGCATTTCTGCTGCTCTTTCTTATGTGTGAAACACTTGTGGGTCTTTGAGTAATTAAATTCATGAGGAGGCCTGTTATACACAGTTGGTTTTGTACAAGCCAGTTCCTTCAAGTTTCTTAACCACTGATCATAGAATCACAGAAGGATTTGGGTTGGATGGGACCTTAAAGATCATCCAGTTCCAACCCCTCTACCATGGGCAGAAACATCTTCCACTAGGTCAGGTTGCTCAAAGCCCCAACCAATTTGACCTTGAACACTTCTAGAAATCCATCACTTCCTAAAGTCTCTTTGCAAGACACGGAAATTTTTTTTCCTTCCTAAGTAGATGGTGTATAAAAAGTAAGGCATGTCAAAACATTCCATGTTGTCCTTCTGGAACCTAGACTTGTCCTATTTTATATGGAGAGTTGCTTATATTTATATTTTTGTGTTTCTCAGATAAAATTTTGGGACAGCAGTATATGTGCAGAATCTAGGACTAGAAGAATGGCTATAAAGCAATTGTTGACATTTGCTTATTTCTTTATTTAAAGAGAAAAAAATCTGACTTAATTCGATATTTACCTTTAAATAGTTTTTTAAGAAACTTACATAGAAGAAAGGAAAACGTATTTTATATTTGGTATGTAAACTGGGACAGTACATTTGCAAAAATTTTCTGTAAAATTATTTGTCTGCTTTTGACTGCATAAAGAAATTTGGAGACAAGGGAATCCCCACAGAGAAAGACAGAAGAGTTTAATAATTACAAGACAAGTTCAACAAAACAGAGAGAGTATTCAGAGGGACCCACATTCATCCTGCGCTTGGTTGGATAAGAACCAAAAGTAGAGACAGAAAGATATGGAGGGAAATAGGGGGAGAGGAGGAAGAGAGAGAGACAAAAGTGACAAACTTGAAAAGTCTTGGAAACTGCAGCATATTTCATTCAAAAAAGTCAAAAGAGCACCAGAGTTTGTAGAGTCCAAAATGGGGTCAACACAGGGTATGTCCAGCAGAGGGAGATTTACCATGTATGTGACACTCGACTGTAATTCAACCTACAGGATTAGTTACTAAATACCTTCCTTTTTTGTTAAAAAAATATGTTTGCGTGTTTTCATATGTTAAGATGCCCTTGAATTCAGTCAACTGTGAAGGCTTTTCAAGATTCATCCAACTGTGAATGTCAAACCCACAAATTTATATTCCAGTTTATAATGCAGACTCTCCTTTGGAGTTGTACCCATCCTCAATTTGGAATAACACCGCATAGTATAACATAAGGCTTTTTGCTGCAATCCATGTCAAATTTTATTACACAAAGAGAAAAATTAAACTGTGATGACTAAACTGTGATTAAGAAATTGTTACGGATGAAAAATACGAAACATAAAACTTATTATAATTAAAAAAAGGTAATTTTTTTTGGTTTTAGCAGAAAACCTTCCTCTGTCTGGGAAAAGATTGTTTTAACTGGAATAAGGAAATATTTTTCTGTATTCAAAGACAAATGTGAAAATTGGTGATGCTCTACAGAAATCAAGGCTTCATGCCAAACACCTGCTCTTTGGAGTGGGTGATAAATTGATCTGAAAAAAACCCCAAACTTCACCCTTTTTTCTTTCCTATAATTTCCTTGCTCTACTGTCATTACACAAGTACATAAATGGGAATGGATAACAGTATTAAAACAATTGATATGCACTGAAATATATTTGAATAAATATGTTAAATAATTAAAAGCTGAAGAAGAAATTTAAATGTTTTGGTTAGATGGATCTTTTTTATGAGAAATGTTCAAATGAAAAAAATATTGGTTTTGGAATAAATGTGTAAAGTCTTGAAGAACTCATTACTTAAAGGTAAATCTTTTATCATGTAACTCAACTCAGAATAATGATTTTAAGTTAGTTGTTCTGAGGTAGAGTTTCTTTATATGAAGTGTTAATAAGATGGAAAGATGTGGTTTCATGTAAGTGACCCACAGGGCTTCCTTTGAAATAAAAGGAAAAAAAACCCTTGTTAAGTAACAGCATCAAGGGACACCTTTCTTTGCTTTAGAGAATAATTTATTCAAGATTAGTAGTAACAACTCAGCAGAATATAAGCAACTTGGCTTCTTGATAGGACTATATAAAAATCCTTTTTTTCTTAACACAACAACAACCACTCTACTTCACCTAGGAAATGATCCCAGCATGAGCTACTTGTGTTCTCTAGAGGCATCCTTCATGCCAGCTGAAGTATTTTGTCGTCAGCTCTTCAACCACTTCCTTCAAACCACTCTTTAGATAGATCTTTCAACAGTAGCCTCATCCAAAAAAGTAGGCTTTTTCAAAATAGATTTTTTTCTTCTGTTTTTTAGCCTATGCACATAGAAAACTTAGAAACACAGTGACCCATTAAAAATCACAATTAAACAGCTTAAGGCAGTATTTCAGCTTAAAGCCTTTTTATGACCTACTGCTCTAAAAAGTTAGAGAGTAAGCATGAAAAGAGACTGAAGGTTAAAGAATGACAATGCTTAACACTCTGTTATGAAAAATACTTTATTCCTCTAGGCAGCATTCGTCTACGGTGTGAAGGCCAATGTGAAGACCTCTGTACCTGTTGAACCTTGGGGTAAAATTACACAAAGCAGATGAAACCATCATTTAGAGACACTTGGGGTGGGGCAAATATAGGATCATGGGATGTGGGGCTGCACAGGGTCCAGTGGTGCATTGCTGTTACTGATTAAACTGGTAAATAATGAGCTCAAAAAGTTTGGAGCAGCTGTTGGTGTCAGAGATCAGATTCATCTTCAGCAGAAAGGAATGAAGGTAGCAGAGTTTAAAGTGCTCCGGAACAGACCAGAACCCCAAAGGATTACACCCCAAATGTTCTTGAACTGCAATCTGGTTTGCATTGTTTTGTTTTCTTTTTGGTTACCAGACTGTCCGTAAATTAGACTTGATTTCAAAAACATGTTAATTATTCATAGACACTCACTAAACAGTTTGTATAAATACCATTAAGATTATGCTATTTTTCTCAATTTACTAGCTTCAGATTCTTCTCTGTTGTTTGCACTGTGGTTTTGGCCACAAAAATAATAATTAAACACAAATTCAAGAGCAGATTTGTAGGATGTGAAAACAGACCTCTGACCTCAGGTTGTTTATTGGGGAACCAATCTGTTAAACACAATGGAGGCATTTGCCCAACAGTCATCAACATAAATAGTATGACAGACTACTGGGCTGCCACAGAGGGAAACATTGTAAAGATAAAAAATGCCATTCTGAACAATGTCTCTACCTTTCTTTACATCACTTAACCATCTTTCTGCTGTTTTATTTTCACTTGTATGCAGATCACTTTTATAAAAAGAAGTATCACTGCCTCTGCTGGCCAGACAGTATGTTTATGTCATGTGTTGCAATCTCTGCTGTGGAGTTGTTACTGGAAATAATCTGTAAGATGTGTGGAAGGAAAGGCAGCGATTAGGTGCAAACATTGTTTCTGAGAAAACACTCTAAGCTTTCACATGTACTGCTGAAATCCTAGTGATTCCTACCTAATCTGAATTCCTGTGTAGAACAGCAGGAGGAAGAAGCTGGGACATCATGATGGTGGAACTCATGATTCTAATTTTAGCTGCCTTAGGCTGGATTTTGAAAAATAAATGAGAAAGAAAATGAAGACACCCAAAGTTAGCAGTTATTTAGGTTTTTATTTTCAATAGTAAACTTCTTGAAATTATATAATTCTGCCAAAAAATACTGGCATTTAAAAAAGCCTAAAATATTGACTCTCTATCCTAGAATTTTAAGTAGATGTCCAGTTGTTTCTTGATTAAAGGAAAAACAAAACTGCAATTAATACTTACTGGAGTTTACTGGATGTGGTTTAATGAATATAAATGCACTGTTGCAGCTAAAATTATTCTTCAAGAACAAGATCACATGTAATTTCAATTGACTGGCCTCTGGCATGTCACAAGGCAAATATTATTTTATTCTTAGATGGAAAAATGCAATACAAAATTTTTTATAATAGAAGAAAAAAATCTAGTATTTCACATATTAGTATATATTTATGTAAACCTTTCTTGGGATCTGCCACCTCTTTTACTAATATATTCAAAAAATTATTTTATTGAGTAATTTGCTTTTATTTTCCAGAAAGGTCTATGGGAATTTTGACTGTGTGTATTAATTGTAAATATTTTACTTTTGTTGAATATTTGATGAATACTGAAATGATGCATAAAATTACTTGATATTGCTTTTGCTTTATTTTTACATTATAATAACTTTGAAAATCAGGTTTCTGGTGGTAATGCATCTGTGAATTGTTTTTATTTCCGTGGTTATTAATCTGTAGCTAA
Organism: Manacus vitellinus; assembly: GCF_001715985.3. NCBI lineage: Eukaryota > Metazoa > Chordata > Aves > Passeriformes > Pipridae > Manacus > Manacus vitellinus. The sequence continues at coordinate 8,750,427 of NW_021940813.1, forward strand.
ATCTCACTTTCTTTTTCTGAACATTCTGGCATAGGAAAGAATTCTATATTATTCTCAGAACGTAGCTTCTCTGCTAACATACATTAGAATTAAATTAGAATAAAGAATTTTTCTTTATTCAATTGCTTGTAAAAATCGCTACAAGAGAGATCTTTTGCTGCACTAGAGTAGTAAAATATGTGCATGTTGATAAAAGGAATTAATATGATATATATACATTGACTGCTTTAAGCAACAGGTGCTAAGCACAACAAAATCATTCTTTTGCTGGTTTAATTGCATTACAAAGGCTTTTGCTGTATAAGCAATATGAATGAGCAGTTTATTTGTTGATCAGTTTTTTTCCAAGATTTGATTTTCAGTAAAAATACTAGCTTTAAACTGAAACAACCTCTTTGAGTGTCAAAGATGGTTTTAGTTTCTATGATTTCTATGCTTTCACAATAATGAAGAGACTGAGAACTCACCAGTGAAGTTAATATTGAGAAACAGATAGTCCCCAGGAAATTATATTGATCCAGGTCAGACTGAGCAGCAACGTAGTGTAGAACAATTCCATACATGTGGTATTTTCTGCACTTCCAGTCTTGAAAACCTAAAACATAACGGAAGAGAACAGAATAGAATAGAATAGAATAGAATAGAATAGAATAGAATAGAATAGAATAGAATAGAATAGAATAGAATCTGAAGATGTTTTAAAAGTGGGCCCACAAGTAAATTGTTGAGGTTACTATGATAAATACTGAGTGATGTTCTCTGGCTTGTACTGTTCAGAAGAACTTTTTTAATGTCTGGCCTTTTCTGACCTCAAAAACCATAGATCTTCAGCAGCTGTAACTCCATATATAACCACTGCCATCAGTAGACTTATCTTGGTCTATACTGAACAAAGATCCAATTCAAAGAACCTAAAAAATTTCTGTGCCATTACAAATCTCTTAAACCATTTACTGACTGGTAACAGAATTTTGTTTCTACCTTGTACCCCTTGTACTGAAGTGCCTGCAGTAAGAAATTATTTTTAATAATAAGAAAACATTTAAATATTATTTAAAATTTGTGAATTAGTTGTAAAGCTTTATTAATTCAAATTTTTAAGTTAAACAAAATTGCTTTATTTTCCTCAAAACATAATATATAACATATAAAACATATTTTTTCCAATCTAGCAATTAATCAAATTTTGAAAACTTCCCTGGAAATTATGCCTGTTGCTTTCTAAAGAGTGACAGAAACTGTTTTGCTTTAAAATATTACTCAGTGAAATTCTGAAGATATCACTGCTGTCTCATCTGCGCCTTATTTTCTGAGTCAAGCTTAACTATATAGACATTATTCCTAAACTGAGAGACTTAGGCAGTTTAAGAATTACTATTTGTGAGAAAAGGGTGTAAAACTGAGTTGCCGGGAGCACAAGAAAGAAAATATGAAATCATAGAGAAAATATTTTTTTACTCATTTATTGCTATTCTCTTGCAGTTCTCTATCAAATTAAACAGAAGAGGAAAAAAAACTTAATCGAGTTTGTCATGGTTTAATCCCAATTAGCAACGAAGTACCACTCAGTTGCTCAATGTCTGACCCTACTGTTGGAGAGGAGCGTTGGGAAAAAAAAAGTCAGTCATGGGTTTATATAAGAATGGTTTAATAATTTAAAAAATAAAATATAATGACAGTGTTGTTCTTATCATCATGGCTAGGTTTCTCGAATGAAGATTTGGGAAGGGCTCTACCCACGTTTGTTACAAGCACACTGGTGGCTAAAAACACCAATATGAGATAGGCATGTCCAGTTGCAAAAGGCACAGCAGAAAGACTCCTTAGATGGTATATTCTGCAAGACACGATTCTTTCTGCGATGTCTTTTCTCCTCAAGAGTGATCCTGCTTGTGTTCTCAAAGGAGACAGCTGCGTTATAGTTGGTGTGTCTCCAGGCCTCCTGATTGGAGGCCAGAGTAGATCAGTTATGATGATCAATATGGCCAAGGCTGAGATGTTGTTTCAGGGAGTCCTTGTATCTTTTCTTTGGGGTTTCTCTTATGCGGCAGCCAGTGGCAAGTTCACCATAAAGCAGGATCTTAGGAGGGTGGTGGTCCTTCATCCTGGAGACATGCCCTGCCCAACACAACTGTGTTCTCAGCAACATGGCCTCAATGCTTGTGACTGCTGCTTGTTCTAGAGCAGAAGTATTGGTCACATAATCTGACCAGTGGATATTTAGGATTGAACGGAGGCAGCGTTGATGGAAGTGTTCTAGGAGATGCAGGTGGTGGCGATAGATGACCCATGATTCAGATCCATATAAGAGAGTAGACAGCACTATGGCTCTGTAAACACTGATCTTGGTACTTTTCTTCAAGTGTTTATTTTGCCAAACTCTTTTATAAAGCTTTCCAAAGGCACTATATGCCTTTGCTAACCTGTTGTTTATCTCTCTGTCAATTTTACCATCCGAGGAGATGAAGCTGCCTAGGTAATTAAATTGCTGGACTGATTTGAGCTCTGATTCACCAATGGTGATATGGGGATGAAGGAAGACTTCCTGAGGTTCAGGTTGATGGAGAACTTCTGTCTTCTTTAAGCTGACTTCCAGCCCAAAGAGCTCAGCAGTGTCTGCAAAGCTACTTCTGAGTGGGCAACAAGGGCGGCATCATCAGCATAAAGCAGCTCCCAGACAAGATGGTTTAAGGTCTTGGTGTGGGCCTTCAGTCGCCTTAGGTTGAATAGGATTCCATCAGTACGGTATCGAATGTAGATACCCAAATCTTCGTTCGTGAAGCCTAGCCATGATGATAACAACAAAACTAACAAAACAGCAACAAAACGACAACAATATTAATGCTAATTGTAATGAAAAGGTGGTGGCAATGAATAAACACCAAGGGAAACAAGTGATGCACAGTTCAATTGCTCACCACCCTACTGACTGATGCTATAGTGAGCCCAGTGTTCTGTGATATAGAATATCCCTTTGACTAGTTCAGGTCACCTGTCCTGGCTATGCTATGTCCTGGTATCTTGTACACCATGGCAGAGCATGGGAATCTGAAAAGTCCTTGATTTAGAGTAAGCACTGCTCAACAACAACTAAAACATGAGTGTGTTATCAACATTATTCTCATATTAAATTCAAAACACAGCCCTGTACTGGCTACTAAGAAGAAACTAGGACAAAATTATTTATGACTTATTTTATTTTAAGGACTATTGGCTAGTTTTTAGGGTTTTAATAAATGTCAGGTTCTTGCAGATAAAAGGATTTTAGCTCAGTGAAATATAGATATGGGCAGAGGCATTTTTGGTGTATTACCCATTACTGATGGAAGTCAAAGACACAGCACAACATTTTAGTTCATAAGATGTGCCTACTAAGGTATAGCACGTTAAATAAAGAAAAAGTAAGCTTACAATCTGTCTGTCACATCAATGAGATGCTCACCAGCCTTCACAAAATGCTGACTTCTACTAATGTGATAGTACTATCTGAGTTACAGTTACCCAAGTTTTTATATCAGAAATATATAGGTAAGGTAAATTATTGTTATATTTTTTGTTCTCCTACTATATATGTTTGTGTTTAGAAAACAATAATCAAAATGAGTTATATGTATAATTTCTTGTCAGTAACTATGAAACTACATGCTCTAAAATTAAATAACAAGACTGCCAAGATGAAACATATGGTAGACAAAAATTATATAAGTAGAACCCACATTTATACATAGATGTGGGTTAAAAACAGTTTATAGTTTTTAGCAAAATAGATATAAAATTGTATGCATGGTCAGACTTCATTTATTAATTCACCACACATATACGAAATATTGTGGGGCTGTCAGCTGGTCTTGGAGCAAAGATCAGAACTGAACCAATGGTTCGTAGTCTATTTTTTATGAATTCTCCAGAGTGAAAAATTGCAATACAGAAATTTCAAGTTTCCTTTCTCATTTGCCTCAGAATTTCTTCCAAAGGAAAAAAGAAATAAATTCAACACAGCTCTAACTTTAGTTAAAAGGCCTCATTCAAATCCATAGTTTAAGGCACTAACCTCACACTCTTTGGCCTGGCATTTTTAAGAAAGGTGATATTTGGTGCTGCTCTTGCAGTTGATATGACTTTGCCTTATTTGCTGGAGCTCAGACTGGAGTGACATGAAGAATCAGGACACAATAAGAATAGGAATCCTTCAGGAAATGCAGCCAACTCAAATGCATAAAGGTCATGCTCATTTATTATTTAACTTATCACTAGGAAACTCATGAAAAAGCTTCTTAGAATTTGTAAACATTACACTACCTTTATTAGTGTGATCCTAAGGGAGCAATGCAGTGGAACTGATGTGGAGGAAATATGTACATAACTAGAAATACAGGTGTTAATAATATTCTGCACTGATATGGGGGTGGATGGAGCAGTTAAAAGCACATTACTGACTTCACTGGCCATGAATAAATGTCTACAAGATTATTCCATGGAAACACTAAAATAAATCATTGGAGCATAAGAACAGGAATTATTTCCTAGGGGGAGAGGTAGTTAAGTCTGCAGAAAGCTTATTAAAAATGTGGATGCTTTAATAAAATAAGATCAAGGGAGAGGGAGAGAGAGAGACAAACGGAGAAAATGCTGGCATAGCTTCAAAGATTATAAGTACTAAAAAGTATTATGTGGAAATAAAAAAACCCACACATTTGTCTTGGATGAACTGTGACTATCCATTACATTGAGGTAAATATGGAATAATCACAATGGCATTTATACTAGAATAGACAAAAATTGTATTATAAGAGACTAAAAGGACAGATTAGTTTTTTTAGTCATGCATGCCATAGAAACCAAATTAATCTCAAGAAGGAAAGTGCAACATGTGACTGCATCCAATATATTTGACTGGGATACACAGATCTGAAAGAAGAATGAGAAAGCTGAAAGAGCAATGATGGGACACAAATTATCAGTGCAGTGATACTCATACAGATTTTCTGAAATTAGATTTAAAAGAGTCACAAACTCTGTGCTGCTGTTAAACAGATGCCCAAGGTGCATCTGTTATTCTCAAGTATGCCTGCATTTCTAAAATAATTCAAAGAGTCTTCTGGGCTGTGAAGTTTGAATGCCAGAATGGTGAAAACCCATTTTTTTTGGAGGCACTCCAAGATTCAGTAAACAGCAGCAATAATTTATTGTAAACCACAAAAAGTTAGGTCTCCCAGCCTTATCACACTGATTTACTGTGACAATCCTCCACAGAGTTATTTGTTGACTAAGTCTGTACTAGTCAATGGAATTTTGTATTCTTGATGCTATGAAGTTACTGTTTGAGGTAAGTAAGTCTTGTGTGATATGGTCCAGCCTTTCAAATGGAAAGCTATAAAATTACAGGGCATCACCAGTATTCTTTCCTTTTGCACACATTAAAGAAGTAATTTGCAATGGGAATTTGCATTGTTCTAAGAGAAATCTGCCAGGATTGCTTGAGCAAGCAGCTCTAGTACTTTACTGGGAGATGCCTCCAAGTGGGAGATTTCCCATTAAAAGTTTGTTAGATTTCAACAAATCAGAAAGATGAGCCACAGGAAAATCTCATTGAAGTTGTTCTAGTGTTTGCAAATTGATTTCTAAACTGGTAAATGACTTGAAACCATGGGAAGAAATCTGTATAAGACCTTAAAAAATAAAATAAAAAAAAAAAACAAAAAACAAAATAAAATATTAATCTGGTGTTTTGTTGGGGTTTTGGGGGACAGTGGATGTGGGCTCTTTTTAATTTTATTTTATTTTTTTCTTCAAACTTTCAATACCGTCCTTTGTTTAAAAGAAGTTACTATAAAGATTTGTAGCCCCTGGAGCCCTGGGGAACTTTTTTGCTTTTGGGAATATCTCCACTACTGTTTAGAACGGATTGTCTTAAATTCATCTTAGTCTATAAACTTTTTCTTTAAAAAAAAAGTTCGATGTACTGTGTACTTAATGAAAATTTCTGTTAATAAGATTAACTTTTTTTATTATTATTATTTAGATGCGGAACTTGGAAAGTGTTTTAAAATTATTATAAATGAGTCTGGTAAACGTTAAAGTTATATCAGATTCCAAGGATATTTAAATGTGTTTTCACAGCAACTGTTCCTTGAGGATATTACCACATTATTACACTGCTGGGGGAGGGAGGTATAACGGAACAATAAAATTAACATGGATGCTAAATAATTGCTAATGTTTCATCCTTATTGTTTATTTCCTGATACTTGTGTGTTCTCTACTGAGAGACCATACACACCTTGCAGAAAATCTCAGGGAAGGACAGGTTCTGAAACTTGAGAACAAAATCAGTTTTATACCAGGTTTAATAAAGAAATTACATCTATCATGACTAACATTAAGGAGATTCTTAAAATTTATTTATCAGGAAGACATTTAAGAATATCTGTTATATTCTTATTCAATACACTATTTCTATAAAAAGGCCTTCCGCAGCGAAAACCATGGAACTTGCTTTCCCAGTTTGTAGTTATTAATTTTATCAACAATGTCAGACTGCCTTTTGAATAAAATTAGAATCATGATAACTTGCAAAATAATGCTGATTTCTCTGTACTAAATCATTCTATGATAAAAATCAAACAACATTCCTTTTTTTTTTCTTTTGGTTGGGTTTTTTTAATTATTTTTTTTTGGTGGGGTTTTTGTTTTTATTTTTTTTTTACTTCAGGCTTGAAGAAAGCTTAAAAACCTTGTCACCTAACATGGCAAGTCAATTAATCATTTTTTGCATTCTCTCCGTGGGGTCCTTGATTAAGACATGAAGAATTCTTCACCACAGGTGGAGTAAATATCTCTGAGAAGTTTATATGATATTAAACTGTGCATAATTTGGACACAGGAATTCAAAGGCTTTCATGAAAAAAATGTGTCCAATAGGACACAATTAATTGCTACAGCCTGAACATCCAAAGTCACTCAGTTCATGATCCTGTTTCCTCTTCTACCAGCAGTTTCCTCTGTGTTCTTCAGCAAGCCATATAACTTTTTAATGGCTTATTTCGCTGTCAGTGAGTAAGAAGGGAGTTATTTGGGAGTGGGAAGATGTATCTCTAAATGCTAATCAGATGAAAGGAATTACTATTCCATTATCAGCTGATTGAACTCTCAATGCTGAGTAGTAGTGTCAGTGGTGTTATTCAAAGTATTTTACAATAACAGCCTGCAATTATACCTCTTAGACAAGTATTAGTCATATGCAAGCATTATTACTGAATTTTGCTTTTTCTTGATATCTCATTAAAAATGAATCAAGTTCTTTTGGAGGCTGCTTTGTCTGTTCTTGTGTTGAGCAAAACAGAATATCACTTGTTTAAATAAATATTCATATCAGATTCTGAGGAATTTTCTTTCAAAAAATACATGCAGATTAGTTCAAATCAAAATGGAAACCAAAAGTTTAAGTACAGCTTACACATACTGCAATTATCAAGTTTTTGCTATATTTTCATCCTGAATGATTATCTGTTTAAGTCTAGTCCAAATCATTTCTGATCAAACTTACCATGCTTAGGGCTTAGCATCTTGAGTTGACTTATTTCTAGCAAATTGGAATAGATATTTATTCACAAAATCAGAACTGATTTTTGTACTTGATCAAAATCAAAACCCGATTTCTTGTGCTCAGCACTGTTGAGGCTGCACATCGAATCCTCTGTTCAGTTTTAGGCCCCTCTCTACAAGAAAGACCATGAGGTGCTGGAGTGTATCCAGAAAAGGACAATGGAGCTGATGAAGAGTCTCGAGTAGAAGTCCTATGAGGAGCAGCTGTGGGAGCTGGAGTTGTTTAGACTGGAGAAAAGGAGGCTGAGAGGAGACCTTGTCACTCTCTATAAAAAAACCTACTACTACACTCATGGAAGCAGGTAGTAGAGAGGTGGGGGTTGTCTCTTGTCTCCTGTAACAAGTGACAGGGGAGGTTTAGACCAGATATTAGGAAATACTTCACTGAAAGGGTGGTCAGACAATAAAATTCACTGCCTAGGAAAGTGGCAGATTCACCATTGCTGGAAGTGTTCAAAAGGTGTGTGGATGTGAAACTTTGGGATCTGGTTTAGTTACGAACACGGTGGTGCTAAGTTAACAGTTGTACTAGATTATCTTACAGGTATTTTCCAGCCTTAATGTTTCTATGATTCTTCAATTAACTAGAGCCTCAACAAACAGGTGAAGTCTGAGCTTATTAAACTTAGTGAAGCTCACTGAAATATAATGTTCAGATATTTGTCTCTTTTTATTTTTAAGTAACATAAAAGATGTGTTAGTCTCTCTAAACCTCAACCTATTTCAATACTACAATTCCCATTTCTTAGTGACAGTCAGGATGTAAGGACAAAGTGTAGAATTTTGTATTTCTGCTGTTCATGTATTTTTCCTCATTAAAATATGGTATTTTTTTCCTATAAACATGTCTCTATATCAATCTTCAATATCAGATTTTACAAGTGAAAATAGTACTATCACTTCAGATACAAAAAGGGATATATTCTCTTTTGCACTCATTAACATACTAGTTATTATAAGAATGATAGACATATGAAAGAACAGAACGCCAGAAGGCATTTTTTCCTTATTCACTGAGATATATGTGTTGTTACTCATGCAGCAGATAAGGAGCTGAACTCGTTAGAAGACACAATAATACTTTAAAAATTATGTAATTTGGGGAATGCAATATTTTTTTTTGTACATTTGTACTGAACTCCTACGGAAGGGATAATTATATATGAATAGCTCTGCATGTCTTTGAAAATCTCTTTGAAACTCAAAACCTGTGTTAAACTTTGTTTGGTACATTTCAGATCTAAAATTCTGCCTTTCTTTCATGAATAGAAATCTGTACATCAAAGGTGAGAGGAACTGGCATCCTCATTTTATTTTTGTGTTATAAAGAACAAGAAAAGACTATCTGATAATAGAACTGTAAGAAGAAAACTGTCAATGACACCACAGGTTGAAAAACAGAAGGCTACACAAAAATGCAGCCACTGTTTTAGCTTAGATAGCCTCAGTACAATCATCATTAATTTCTTTAAATACAAACGTCAGACAAAAAGTTTTAAAGCTGTACACAAAGAACTGATCACTGTTCAGAAGTACAATTTGTGGAATCCTTTTGTCAAAGCAAAATTGATTTTCACAACAGAAAAGGTACTTCTCAACGAAGGTCAAACTTCAACTTTCTGCTTATAATTGTTTTGGCACTAGAGCTGTTTAAAACATAAATAGAGAGAAAGCAAAATCCAACAACATGTAATTGTAGGATTTCTTCTTTTGTAACTGAAAAAGAACTGTGGGCAAGAAATATAGAAGTCGAGTTCATTCTCAGTAAACACTTAGTCCAGAAAAAAATATTGGGGTAGGACTCAGAGCCTGTCATTGGAGACCTGAGAATGTGCCTTGAAAAATGTGAAAGACTATATTTAAATGACACAGAAATTCTCGGTATATTTTACTTATTTTGTTGTAACATGATAAATAATTTTTCCTGCCTCAAAAGGCAGTGGTATTCTAAAACCGTGTGGATGTAGGTAATAAAATTGAAAGTCAAAAATTACTCAGCTCCTCCCATGTTAGTTCCAGGTGTGAAATACCTTTATTGTACGCACACTTTTACTGCTTTACACACTTTACTTTTTTTAGCATGGACAGAAATCAACATGATCATGCTAAAGAGGCATTAAACAGAAAAACAGTTTCTGATGTATACAAATGCACTGGGAGATGAACAGATCAAGAGCAGCCCTGTCAAGGACTTGGAGTTGTTGGTGGATGAGAGACTGGACATGAGTTGGTAAATCCAATCAAATGCTGGACTGCATCCAAAGCAGTGTGGCCAGCAGCTTAAGAGAGGTGATCCTGCCCCTCTACTCTGTTAATACCCACCTGGAGAACTGTGTCCAAGTCTGGGGTCCTCAGCACAACACTGACCTGTCGGAGCAAGTCCATAGGAGAGCCACGAAGATGATTGCATGGATGAAACCCATCTCCTGTTAAGACAGACTGAGAGAGTTGGGATAGATGAGATTGGATATAAGAAGGAAATTTTTTATGATGAGGGTGGTGAGACACTAGAACAGGGAAGTTATGGATGTCCCATCCCTGAAAGCTTTCAAAGTCAGGTTGGACAAGCCTTGAACAACCTGACTCAGGGAAAGCTGTCCTGGCCCATAGCAGGGGGATTTGGACTAAATGATTTTTAGAGGTCCCTTCCAACCCAAACTATTACACGTTTCTATGATATAATGCTTTTCAAGACTTTTTTTCCAAGATTTTCAAATTCTCTCTCTGAATTTGTGTCTGCTGATTTTGGACAAGTTATCATCAAACTCAAACACCACCAACTATCTGACTGCTCATTGGACTCCTATGAACATTCTCTTAACTTCTTTGGCAAATCATCTTCATCTAAACCTTAATGCTTTCATTGACATTTTTTTCATTACTTGGACTCTGGTTTTTTATGACATGCGATAATTATACATATATTACTCAATTTACTTATCCTACATTAATTGTTTGGTCAATATACAAACAGTTCCTGAACCTACATTTACTGGTTTTGAAGAACATCATGTCTGAGTAGATGGGTTTATATCAGTAAATCTTACTTTGACACAACATTTCTGAATATAGGCAAGTAATATAGAAAGATGGCAGAATTTTTCCTGAAAAGACTTAAGATAAATCTGTAGATATTATGGAACTGTTTCAGTTGTCTAATTCTTTGAGACCTTAAAAATTAATAGAAGCTTTAGTTCAGTAAAATTGAACATAAAATATCAAAATGAAATGCAAATCATGTAGGTCTCACAAGTATTGTAATATAGACTATCCATACATCAGTAGAGCAAAAAGCAGTCTAGGTTTCAAAGTCACATGTTATCAAAACAGAGTAATCAGAAAGTCATGTAAAGTGACATAGGAGATGTATAGTAAAGACAAGCATAAAATGTTTCTCGAACAAAGGAACCATTTTAGAAATATAGAGTCAATGACATATGTGACAAAATAACAGCGTAAAAAAACATAATATCAAATATACTATGTTCTTTTCATTACAGTACAACCTGTACTGTCTCTTGAATAACAGGAGTAAAATATATAATGAAAAATTACCAAATTCTTAAACATCAGATTATTTTATGGTAGTATCCACAAAAATGTAATGTAGAAAAATTCCACGTCTCCAAGTGTCAGTGAAGCATTTTTGCTGATGCAGTCACAGCTTTTACAGTATCTATGTATCAGTCATTCTGTCCTGAGCTTTTCAGCTGTCATCTACAAACAATATATGTGAAGATTTTCATGGGAAAGTAAATGGCAACAAAAAACTTTCCTTGGAGACTTTGTGAAGTCACTGGGGCTATTTATTTTAATGGCACTTCCTGAGGAGAGAGAGAAAAAAGAGGATACAACTTCTGCTTTCTAAAAGGCCATCAACTGCTATTTCAGTTCCACAGGTCAGTGCAAGAAGAGAAGATGCTCATGATCCAATTTCATTTCTTTATCTGAAACACTGAGTGGAAACAGTCATTTGGGGTCTGCCTCCAGCAGAGGTCTGATTGCCTAAACTGCTTTTTAAATGGACATGACGGCACTGATCTCTTCACATGATGTAGTCAGTGTAGCCATCTGTTCTGGGACCAGCTTCTCCTCTTCAGCAGTAGAATATAAAGAAGTTTTACCCATTCTTGGGCCACCATTGCCCATATGTTTTCCTAACTTTGAATGAAATTTAGTCTTTTTTTTTTTAACTCAGCAGAAGTCCATATTTTGAAGTGTAGCTCAGTTTTGCTCCTACACTTGAAGCTTTCTAACATACCCTTTTACAGCTTTTGTGGAATGATTCTCCTGCCGACGTACAAAAATTCACATTACTTTACCGTGGTTCCTTTGGCATGTTTATGTACACAGCATAATTCTTTACTCAAAATCACTGTGTGGCTGAGATAGAAGCCTGGTGTAATGCTCTAATGTTCTAAAGATCTTCTATAAGGATATTCAAATTTCTTAAAAGGCTTTAATTTTTTTTTTTTTTGTAAGGTGAGATGAATAGTTCAACAGGACATGAAAATCCACCTTTAAAGAGTAGATGATACGTTCAGAGTTTCATCCCCTTTTGGTTTATTTCTTTTTTTTATTATTATTTTCCATTTTTTTGATCCTACTTTGTCTCATAGTTATAACACATATTGACCACAGGAGAAATGTCATTCCTTTTATCTATCATGCCATACTTAAGGTGTGCTAGAACTCATGGAAGAAAAGTAACATTTATAAGCTCTCTCTCTCCCTGCACACTGTTCTTATATGTGATAACCTAACAAAGTGTCTAATTGTGAAGCAAATTTCATCAAAATAATTTTGTTTTGGCTTGTTACTATTCAGTCCTTGGCTACAAGGCTATGCTTGTTAAAGCTCATACCTAAATTCCTCTTAAAATTGCAACTCTTGCCTCCAAAAAGAAAACGGGTTTTAAATTACTGTTTTTTCTAGTGATGTGAAACCTGTGAAATAAAATTTGTCTCTTTTATTAAGGATTTTTTTTTACTTATTCCTCGATCTAGGTCGTCAAATAAGTGTCATAAAGGCAGTCTTCCCAAAGTCCTGATGTCCCTTAAATACTGAGTCCTACTATGCTGTTATATGGCATAGGTTTTCTTGGTGATGGCAGAACAAGCATGAACAAAACATGTCAGAGACTAAGTTCTTGAACACGATGATAAAAAGATGATAGTTCATTAGTGTTTTTATTTTTTGTGTTTATTTATCTATCAGCGTATTATCTATTCTCAGAATTGTAATCAGCTGTCATACACCTAAAAATAGTGTTGTTTCAAATGAAAATCTGCTTGTTTATTTAACTCTTTCATTTTATGCAGGATAATTTGAGAAAAAATAGTTAAGGAATACATTATATAATTAAGCAATAAATCCCATATAATGATATTTTAATTTCTTTGAACTTCTCTTTCTCCCTTTAAACAAGAGAGTATGCTGAAACTATAAGAACTGTAAAAAGATAGTGTCTTCTGGGGATTCTTTGACAGTCATGAAAAATGTCTGACAAACTAAAGTTCACACAACTGTCTCATTTATGAGCAAATACATAAGAGGTACATCATGAAACATCATATGTTTCCCAAAGGGCTATATCTCATTTGGCAAATAGACAGTTTTTAATTATCACGTGGCACATAGAGGACAACAAGGGTTTGCTGGGTAAAAAACTGGCTGGATGGCTGGGCCTACAGAGTGGTGGGGAATGAAGTTATATCCAACTGTGGACTGGTCACAAGTGGAGTTTATTTATGCATTTATTTTGCCCCTCAGAACAATTTATTTGCTGACAGCAGTGGAATAAAGATCTTCGAGACTGTTGGCGTTATATATGAGGGTTTCCTTTTATGGCTCAGATCACCATATGTCTCTTTCTTCTGATTTTTAAGGTTCATTCTTTGAACTTTTTCCACTGTTTAACTTCAGTAAATACATAAAAATATGAAAACAGTGTATTACAAAAAGTGCTAGAAAACTTTACTTATAGCTACTATGTTACTCATAATAAATTGCAGACCATGTGAAAAGCCAGTGCACGTCTGTGCATGTCTCAGTCAAATATTATGCACCAGCTTCTTCTCTGCTTACTAATTTTGTGTACAAACTATATTGCACTATGTCTGTTGGGGTGTTCAGTTTGTTGTCTTTTAACCTCCATCTTGGACTGGGATCCCAGGGGATGGGAGCAGATGGCTAACAATGCGGGGCAATCAAAATTTATTAGCCTGGAGGATGTGTAATTCAAAGAGAAGTATCCTGTCACAATGAGCTAGGACATGAAAATCCCAACAGACCATTCTCCCAGATGCACTTACATGTAAGCAGTGGGACTTTTTAAGAGATTTAAAGTCAGCATGGAAATCCAGTATGGAAAGTGGGTTGGTAGAGGGGACACTAGGAAGCAGAAATTTGCAAAGCCCTCTCTTGTATGCAGTGGACATAGGAAAGTGCACATGGCACTGCCTGTATGGCTGCAGGAGAATAAGAAGAGCTCTGAAAACCATGACATAATCCTAAAAGGATTTTATGCCCAGAGTCATACTGATGAACTTTGTTTTCTTCTTGTTAATAGAGTGATGGTTTTGAAGGTCATCTGTTACTCTTTGATCTCCACTGTGAAGAGAAAAAAAAAAGGTAAGGAAAGTTGAAAGAAGAGAAAGGGTCCATAGTTTCAACATGGAAGTATGAAGAAGAAAAACATTAGAAAAATAGGCACTCACTCAGGACTGGGATATGGGAGGGGGAGGTCCTATCTAAGGCTTCCAGCTCTTCAGAAGTCCAGTATCAGAAGAAGTGCCCACATTCAGCACCTGCACTAGAGTTTAGCAAATGAAACATTCAAAAACCAGTTTAGAGAAGTCTCACAATTGCTATCCTTTGTTCTCGTGGGGGACTTCAACTTACTAGACGTCTGTGGGAAATATAGCATCACAGACAGGAAATAGTCTAGGAGGTTCTTGGAATGTGTGTAAGATAACCTCCTGACACAGTTGGTGAGAAACTGAAACAGTGGAGATGCCCAACTAGACCTGTTGTTTATGAACAGAGAAAAACTGGTGGGTGATGGACAGTTGGAGGCCATCTTGGGCAAAATGATCACAACATTTTAGAGGTTTTTATTCTTGGAGAAGTAAAGAAGGGTGACAGCAAAACCACTACCCTGGACTTCTGGTGGGCAAGTCTGCTGAGGGTGCGGACTCAGAGAGTCCCTTGGGAGACAGTCATGAGGGGCAGGGGAGTACAGGAAGGCTGGACATTCCTCAAGAGGGAGATCTTCAAGGCACGGGAGCAGGCCGTCCCCAAGTACCAAAAGATGAGCAGCAGAGGAAGAAGACCATCCTGGCTGAACAGGGAGGTCTTTCACTGTAACTCAGGGGAAAAAAGAAAAGAATTTACCAGCTTTAGAAGAAGTGTCAGGCAATTCAGGAGGACTACAAGGATGTCATTAGGTTATGCAAGGAAAAAATCAGAAAGGTGAAAGCCAAGCTAGAACTTAATCTGGGCACTGCTGCAAGAGATAACAATAAATGCTTTTACAAATACGTTAGCAATAAAAAGAGGGCCAATAAGAATCTCTATCCTTTATTGGATGTCATGGGAAACATTACCATAGGAGATAAGAAAAAGACTGAGGTGCTTAGTGGCTTCTTTGCCTCAGTATTTAATAGTCAGATCAGTTATCCTCAGGGTACTCAATTCCCTGAGCTGGAAGACAGAGACAAGGAGCAGAATGAAGTCCCCATAATCCAGGAGGAAACAGTTAGTAACTTGTTGCTCCGTTTAAAGACGCAAAAGTCTATGGGACCAGGTGGAATCCAGCTAAGGGTACGAATGGAGCAGACAGAAGAGATCACCAAGCCATTCTCTATCATTTATCAGCAATCCTGGCTCAGCAGGGAGGTCCCAGAAAAATGGAGCTCAAAGAATATGACATTCATCTATGAGAAGAAAAGGAAGGAGGATCCAGTGAACTATAGGCCTGTCAGCCTGACCTTGGCGCTGGGGAAGAACATTGGAGCAGATCATCTTGAAGACAGTCACACAGCATGTGCAGGACAATCAGGAGATAATGTCCAGCTGCAGGGGTTTATCACAGGCAAATCCTGCTTGATCAACCTGATCTCCTTCTCTGACAGGGTGACAGTAGTAAACAATAAGGCAAGGTGAAATGTCTTCAAGTTGTGCCAGAGTAGGTTTAGATTGGATATTAGGAAAAATTTCTTCCCTAAAAGGGTGGCCAAGCCTGAAATGCTGCCCAGGGAAGTGGTGGAATCATCATCCTTGAAAGTGTTCAAAAAAACTGTAGATGTGGTGCTTAGGGACAAGGCTTAGTGATGGATCTGGCAGTGTTAGGTTAATGGTTGGATTCAATGATCTTAAAAGTCTTTTCCAACCTTAATGATCCTACGATTCTAAGTTTGTGCAAGCTGGTGGCAACTTTTGTTTCTTGCCCTATAACCCATGCTTTCTTTTTCTGATATTAGGTGTTTTAGTAAGACTAGATTGTAAAGAAAGGAAAAAAATCTTTTCTGAAGACAAAGCCTCAGAACTTCAGCTACTATTTAAGGGAACCATGACAGTACTTTCACACTGTTAATAACTGAAAAAAAAAAACACCTTGGCTCTTTTCAGCCAGATGTTCCACTAAACATGAAAATCTTATCAATCTGAACATCAGAGAGCACCGTCAACACATAGTGAAACACAGAAACAAAAAAATACTGTTAGTGAATTCCATTTCTCTGCAGTAATATCTAAAGCATAAGTGATGAGAAAACAAAGTAGCTCATTAAACTCTCACAGATCTCGTTGACACATTGGGAGGATCTCACAGGATGTTGTGTGGCTCCTCTGAGAGTAGAACCCAACCTACCTGATGAAAGAATAGGTTAGTTTCTACTTAATATGGACAAGCCTGCCTTTTGATTAACAATGTCACTTAATATAATGTTAGCTACTGGGATCAAGGCAAGAAAAATATCTTACTGGTATTACTTTTTCAGGTGACAGACAGCACTTATCACAGGATGCATCCTCGAAATAGAGGTGCAAGACAGACAAAAATATCCTCATAATGCTTTATTTTTAACTGCATGTATGTGGAAGTATTTTTGTAACTGTTATACAAATATTGTTAAAATATTCTAAATTTAATGGGACAAGCACCAAAGCAACTTTTACCCAGATATGATCTCATCATGTACCATGTTTCAGAGAAATTTTTGATTGTAAAAGTAATTGGTGAAAAGTGCTGTAGTCACAATCTTGTAGAAGAAGGGACATCCGTCAAAACAGGGAGTCTGCATTGGTATCCGAACTCCTACCCAAATTCCTAGCATATAATAATGTTATCTTTTTTAAGTGAGGTTACTATTGAAGTGATCTTTCTGCAATTTACAACAGCCCAATTGAATCTAGGTTTAGTGAGGTGGGTTTCCAATAAGATTACAGGAAGAAAGCAGCACAGATAGCATGACTGTTGGTAGACCTTGTGCCTTTGCTGAGATTCCCCTGACTGTTAGCAGATTTTGAACGCTGAAAGCTGCTGAAGTGCTAGACAACCTGGTGAAGTGAGCAGAGCTGCTGTTCAGCTCATACTTTTCTGATATCTTCCAATTGGTGGTGACAGGTGTTCCCCACTAGAATTAATTCTATTTATTTATAACTGAGTGCCCTGGCTGACTGGGAAAGATGTGAAACTAAATAAAACAGTATTTAGTCCTTCAAAGTCTGCTAAAAGTATTGAAGGAGGCCACTTTTGGCTGCAAGAGATGACACCTCAGTGTAATCCAAGTTAAATCTTCTTATTCATTAAGAAATGCTTTACTGAAAATGTTAATTTTGGCCTGACCCCATTTTGTTTTGTTGCATTGCCTTAAATTCATCCATATTAGAATGTGAAAGTCTAAATATTGGCATAAGTCTAAACCTGCAGAAATTTCTGAACAAAGTACGGAGATGTGTGTCATATTTCATTGAAACATGATAAAAGATGTAGGAAAAATGTTAGCAGTGACTTGAGTTTGCCTAGCAATGACAGTTCAGTGAAATACAATATCATTTATGGAGGAACAATATTTCACAATTTAGAATTTTCAAGCTGATTATCAAAATAATAGGTAAGGACCAATATGTTACAGAAAAGACTGTTAACAGTTGCAATCTCACATTATTGCTGTTGTTAATTACTGATATTGTAATATTAAGGTAATATGGAAATATTTAAAGTTATTTGTTTTAAAATATAAAATAATTGTTGCATTTTTTTATTTCTTTTGCATTTAAGAAATTTTGACATGCAGCAGGATGTGGTAAGTTCTATAAATAAAAATTTAAAAGATTTCTTTTTTTATGGGAAAGATGAAAGTAGTGAAAGATCTTTTAGTTCATTACGAAATAAGAAAAAAAATTGTCTTAAATAATAGAAAATCAACTTTTAAAGGTATAGTAGGAATGAATGAAAGGAGAAAATCCTAAACAAGAGAGTAAAAGAGAAAAAGTAAATTAGACCATCCTTTAGTTAATAAATAGAATCTCTGTTCAAATTACTGATTTTAATGAGAGAGAATGGGAAAGGAATCCTCAGTACAGATTTAGTGAAAAATTCTGCAGCCTTTGTTCCCGAAGAAGCAATAAATAAAAAAGGCAGGAAGTAGCCTAGAAAGAATAAGGGATATAACTGATTGTTAAAGGTAACACAAAGATGAAGGGGCAGTAATCTACCAGGGAGTCTCTGGGTCGCATTGCTGGACTGAAGGTTATCCGAAGAATGGGAGCCTTCAGGCAGAAAATATGGGAATGACACTTCTACCTAATTTCTGAACAGTAATAACAAGAAATAAAGAAAACTACTAAGATATTCTGAAAAGAAGAATGCAAGTCTCACCAGCTCTATCATTCTGGAAATATGAAGACAAGTATAGAAGATTTAAACAGTTCTGTACCCAGTAGCCTCAAGTAATGCATGAAAGTAAAGGAGAAGGCAGTCAGAAGTACGGTTCAATTCTGACAATAGCTGGCTTTGAAGCCCTTGATGTTTTTTAAACAGCTTTCAGTTAAGTCAAGTAGAGGAAGCTAACCATGAAATTCCCTCTACAGAAATGTGAAGTGCAGCACCCAATGCAGAAATATGGAGAATAATTTTTAAAAATACATATTGCAGAAAGGACAAGAACCACAAAGGCTTCTGATTGATGTTTAAGGTATGGATCTAAGACATCTATTGTAGATGAGATAATGAGAAAATTAAATCCTGCTAACTATCAAGAAATTGAGATTTAACATTTAATAAGCAGTGGAATTTGAGAGGCAAAGGCATAACATATTGAAGTGTGCTAAGGATGGGCAGTGCTTAGGTTGTCTTTCCAGAGTGAAGAGTCTAAAATTTGTTAGAAGGAGATGCCTTGAATAGAAAGATTTGTCAGGACCTGTTCTGCAGTACACAGAAAGAACATGATGTACTTCACAGGTTAAGACCAAATAACAAGACTGAAGAAATAATCTGGTGTTTGGAAAAAAGATGCAAGAATTGTGCTGCACTGCACCACTTTGTAGACACCAGTACTAACAGATTACAGTATGACCTCTAGCTCTGCAGATTCTTTTTAAAACCCAGTTGGATATTAACTGATCCTCAATCTGAAGGAAAAAAAGTCAATCAACAACTTTTGTTTCTGTTTCTAGTTCATAAAGTCACAGAATTACAGAATTACTGAGGTTGGAAGGCACCTGTGGAGGTCATTTGATCTAATCCTACCTACTCAAGCAAGGTCACCTATAGACACTTTTTCAGGACAGTGTCCAAGTGCCTTTTGAATATATCCAATAATGGAGGTTTCACAACCTTGCTGAGTCCAGTGCTCAGTCACTTTCACAATCAAAAAGTGGTTCCAGATGTTCAGAAGGAACCTCCTGTGTGTCATTTTGCACCCATTTCCTTTTGCCCTGTCACTGGGCATCACTAGAATGAGCCTGGTCCCATCCTCTTTGCACCCTTCCTTCAGGTACCTGTAAACATGGATAAGATTCCCCCTCAGCCTGCTGTTCTCTGGTCTGAACAGTCCCACCTCTCAGACTTTCCTCATAGGAGAGTTGCTCTACTTCCTTTCTCATCTTTGTGGTCCTTCACTGGAGTATCTCCAGTATGTCCATGTCCCTCTTGTTCTGAGGAGCCCAGAATGGGACACAGTACTCCAGGTGTGGCCTCATCAGTTCTTAGTAGATCAGTTCAGATTGCTGATAATTCTTTGTCTAATGCAGCCCAGGGTAACATTAGCCCTCAAGAAGACATTTCTGTCTCATGTCCAACTTGATGTCTGCCAGGTATTTTTTGCCAAAGAGCTTTTCAGTTGGATTGTCCCCAGCATATAGTGGTATCTGGGGGTATTCTTCCCCAGGTGTGGGACTTCTTCAGGCACTTCTCCCAGTTGCCATGATCAAACAAGATAATTGAGAGGTCTCACAGTGAGATCTACCACCTTCCTCAGCTCTTGTCAGTGGATCAGGGCTATGGACTTTTGTATGTCCAGTTTCCTTAAGTATTCTCTAACCTGAGCATGACACAAATTCTGCTTGCTCCAGATTTTCATTCATTCTCTAGTGTCTGGGATTCCTGGATGCTGGACACAAGTATAAATTGGGTATTTCTGGCCCTGAAGAAAGAGATCTGGGTGTGTTGGTTGGCAGTAGGCTCAATAAGAGTGAGCAGTGTGCCTTGGCAGACAAGAGGAAAAAACACAGCCTGGGGTGCATCAAACAGCCCATCAAAAGAGGTGATCATCCTGCTGTATTCAGCGTTGGTGCAGCCTTACCTCGAGTGTTGTGCAATTCTGAGACCCACCATTTAAGAAGGATGTGAAAGTCCTTAAATGCATCATACCTGCCTCAGCAACTGTAGCACTGGCTTGCAATTTAACAGGAATTCAGATAAAATTTGCTGTGACGATTGAGTCATTCCATAGTACTCAATCATTTTGTTGGAATAATGGTGTCAAAATAACATAGAGAGGAATATGTGCAATGAAATCTACTTGTAGAAGTCAATATATTAATTACCTTCAGAGTCAAGGGAGTGGAAGGAAGTTACAGGACATGAATCATCTTTTTCTTAAGTAGATATTTAAATAGGTCAGATGAATCATGTTCTAAAAGGGCCTTTTTTTCTCTGGTAACTATAAAGAGAATCCAAAGTGACTAATTCAGATCTAGACGACTGAACTATAGATGTCTAATGTTAGCTGCAGTGAATCCCACACAGAATGGTTTGTACCTTCCTAGTGCATGGAAAAGGCTGGGGAGTAAGTTCACTTTCATATCTGGTACAGTTGCAATGTATAGTCACAGACAAATTTGATTTGTCCCAAGCTGACATTTTTTCCAACAGAAACCTGAACTAAGAACTCTTTGAGTAGCAGAAACAGTAAATCTACTTTGGAATTTGTAAACACATAAAGCTAAACAAATCTCAAAATATAATTGGGGATTCCCAAGAAGTGTCTTAGTTTACCAAAAATTATACTATGATAACACTAATGCTTTCAGTGAAGTAGCAACTGCATCTAAACCAAATAACATAGAAAAAAATGTTAAGTAAAATGTCACATGGATGAAGTAGCTGCCCTACAAAGTCACCCAGTGACTTACAAAATGATTCCCAGGGACAGGATCTCATATAGGAGAAAACCAAGAAGCAGTATAATTGAGGCTTACAAGCTTGTGCTGGACTATTCATTCACCAACTTTCACAATACTTGAACTGAAGGTTCTCACTGAAAATGATGGAAATTGAGGTTCAGACATGTAAAAGAAAGCATTTCTTTTCTTAACATGTAGTGAATTTCTGTTATTTGGTGCTGTAGACTACTGCAAAGACAAATATCACCAATTGAAAAAAAGGATTAGATAAACTCATTGAAAGACAGGACAATAGACAGACACTAAAGGGACTAGGCAGGAATCTGCACTCTAAAACCCCTTAAATTACTCTAGATGCTGGGGAATGCAATGAGAAATTAACTGCAGACACAACCAGAACAGGCAGGATGTCTCTTCCTACCCATCTTCTCCTTTTACCATTGCCAGAAGCATTGAGAATGCAGGGCTCCCTGATGGTCCAGCCTGGTGGAGCACTTAACTTCTTCCAGACATAAAACCTGAGTCACAGAAACTGCTCTGATAATTTTACTCCTGGTGGGCAGATACTTAGAAGGGATGAATAAAATTTCCTCTAAGTCCCAGAAAGAAGCATAACTCAATATAGAGACCAGTCCATTTATGAGTAGCTCTAAGATGGACAGCAGGAGCAGCTTGAGATAACTGAGCCTCAGGACACAAAGCACCAGAAGAAATTAATTTAGTTCTGCTTGACAACAGTGCTGATTAAATTTCCAGGGAGACTCTCAGCACCTCAAAGAATCATGTTAATCACTTTAGTAACTAGCCTGGATAAAGCATTCCACAATTTTCTGTGATGCAATGCTGGTTTTATTAAATTTTATGATGCCACTCTGGAAAGGAGGATGTGAGAAATCTGGACTTACAAAGACATGGCCTTCAACCCTGTGGGACTTTTCTGTGTGTTTTGAAGAGGCTTGTGCTCCACAGCTGGCAAATAAGACCTTACACCCTCATTTGAAACTCTTCTCCATTATACTACACAGCTCTTAGTGTCTGCTCATTAACACAACCCTTTTCAGTTAATGGCATTTCAGCCTGAGTTGTATATTAAAAGTTATTTCTGTTTAAGACTGGTGCTGGCTAGGGTTCTCGTGTTTATATAGCAGCTGAGGTAGCTGCTTTCTGTGTTATAATGGCACAATTAGTGCCCAGCATGGCAATGACACCACTCATCACATATATTCTTCTGAAGTACTAAATATCTTTCCAGAGAATTCTTCTAAATAAGCCTTAGTAATTTGCAAAGTTATCTGAGGGAATGAATCAAAAACAGAATGACCCTGAACTTATATGTGTGTCCCTCAGGAGCATCACTGAAATGACAGCTGCAGTCATACACTAAGAAAAGTAGATGTCAAATTTTTGAAAGAGTTGTTTTGGGGGTTGGCTTCCCCCTTCCCCCAACCATCTCTTTGTAAAAATGTTGATCTCTTACAGATGAAGTACATTTTTCATCTTAACCATATTAAATCTTGAAATATATTCAGTAAAGCTAAAAGGCCAATTAATTTTATGGTAGGGTAAAAATTGATTCTGAGAAGAGTTTTAGATATATACCCTTTGAAGGTAACATTTTGAAAACAGATATACCTGCTACTCTGATAAATGATGATTAAGATTTCCAGCTGTGAACGTGCATTCTTTGCCAGACTGAATAAAAAGCTATGTTGTATTATGTTATTAGGCATACCTACTAACACTTAAGACATAAGCATCAGTCTGTAATCATTGAATATCTTTGGTTTTCTCTTAAAAAATTACATCTTTTGTACTGACCACTGCTAATGTTAAAAAGCCTTTAACATTAGGTACATGTTATTGTATATGTGTTTTAGATTAAGTCGTTAGATTTTTTAATGAAACAGGATAAGAGAGGAAGTGTAACAGTGGAAAAAGAAAAATATAAGAATTGTTCATAATTAAGTGGTGAATTCAAGTTGGCATATCTGGATTATTTCTGTGTTACCTTGCCCTTCAACTCATCTGTTGGCTCTGCATTAGCATTCAGATAGCAGCATTGCCATTTCTGGTGACTCACTGAGATATTACGAATATGCAAAATATCAGAAGTTTTTTACGTCTATGGTTTGTCTTTCTTAGATGTTTGAAGGAATAATTGAAGCCAATTAGTTCCTGATAACTTGCATATGGATAAATTCCGTTACAGAAGAAAAAAAGGGATTTAATAATTCTTCTCATAACACACTGAGACATTGATTTCTATCTGTTTTCTTAAAACAGTACCTCTGGTTTATTTTTCCCCATAATAACACTGACTGATTTACAGGTTAGTATGTCATAATAATTTTGTTTCTCAACTTATTATTAGGCATCATATTAAAGGACAATGTATTCAGTGAAGTATTTGATAAGTTGATAGT
This sequence comes from Manacus vitellinus, assembly GCF_001715985.3. Classification (NCBI taxonomy): domain Eukaryota; kingdom Metazoa; phylum Chordata; class Aves; order Passeriformes; family Pipridae; genus Manacus; species Manacus vitellinus. The sequence goes on from NW_021940813.1 coordinate 8,774,087, forward strand.
TTCTCCTTCTTCTTTTTAATGATTTCCGACCTTCTGAATAAAACACAAATACAAATTTATAAGCAATTCTCAGCAAGTCTTGTTTTATTTATGCATTCAAATAAACCCACCAGAATCAGGTGAGAATTACATATCTGACCTAAGATCAATCTCTTTTCTTTTTTCTTTTCTTTTCTTTTCTTTTCTTTTCTTTTCTTTTCTTTTCTTTTCTTTTCTTTTCTTTTCTTTTCTTTTCTTTTCTTTTCTTTCTTTTCTTTTCTTTTCTTTTCTTTTCTCTTCTTTTCTCTTCTTTTCTTTTCTTTTCTTTTCTTTTCTTTTCTTTTCTTTTCTTTTCTTTTCTTTTCTTTTCTTTTCTTTTCTTTTCTTTTCTTTTCTTTTCTCTTTTCTTTTCTCTTTTCTTTTCTTTTCTTTTCTTTTCTTTTCTTTTCTTTTCTTTTCTTTTCTTTTCTTTTCTTTTCTTTTCTTTTCTTTTCTTTTCTTTTCTTTTCTTTTCTTTTCTTTTCTTTTCTTTTCTTTTCTTTTCTTTTCTTTTCTTTTCTTTTCTTTTCTTTTCTTTTCTTTTCTTTTCTTTTCTTTTCTTTTCTTTCTTTTCTTTTCTTTTCTTTTCTTTTCTTTTCTTTTCTTTTCTTTTCTTTTCTTTTCTTTTCTTTTCTTTTCTTTTCTTTTCTTTTCTTTTCTTTTCTTTCTTTTCTTTTCCTTTCTTTTCCTTTCTTTTCCTTTCTTTTCCTTTCTTTTCCTTTCTTTTCCTTTCTTTTCCTTTCTTTTCCTTTCTTTTCTTGCAATACTATGATCCTTTAATATTTAACAAAGTGGAATTATATAGCTTAAAAACTTAGAGGTTTTCAGAGTAATATTTTAGGTTTTATTGTTAATTCATAAAAAATATTTATTAACAAGGAAGAAACTGATGATAGATAAAAAAATCTTTGAAAGGAAGATTCTAGACTTTCCAACAGCAGGATCAGGTAATTATAATTAATGATATAGCTATTTTAATTGTATATATGTATAACACGGTCAAGACTGTTAAAACTTGATACCTAATAATTTTAGCATATTATGTCTTGCTTTTTGATTTACAGATTTAAGTTAAAAATTTTAATTTGCTTCTCAAACTGTGTTAAAAACTCTGATAGCTGCAAGAAAAGAGGACATGAAGTATATCATCTTGTTTGACAGAAATCTGACTCATCAATATCAGTTCCCCTAATGATGGCTTAATGCTCATTCACTTGCAGAAGAAAAGGCAAATTTGTACAAAACCTCTGCACAGTGTTCAGTGAATGAAAACAATGTTAGCTTACATGACTGGCTACTGTAGGTCTAACAAAAAGATTGTGAACCAAAGTTTCTTTGAAAACAAGCCAGCAAATAATAAAAAGTTTTGTTCATCTGCAAACACTGAGTTTCCTTCTAAGATTAATTAAATATTGCAAGCAGTTATCAGTGTTTGAAGAGTGATGTCTTTGGTATGTGAGACGTCTCTTGGTTTTCATTGTGTAGTTGGTGTGAAGGCTACACAAAACAGCCACCCTTTTTAATACCCCTGGGAAGTAACAGCAACTCAGAACTAAGGTGTGCAAGCAAGGGACAACAGCCACTCATTCACTGAAGCAGAAATGATTTACGATGGACAAGGTACGGAATATTGCCTAAAGAACAAAACAAGGACACTACTTTTTTTTTTCCTGTACCTCTTTCCTGTCTTCAAGGATCCTCTTTGCAGCTTCAATTTTTGACTTTTTGCTTTGTTTCTATTCTAAGGTAATGTTTTGTTATGTATCTTGCACTGATGTTCAGGTATGTACCTACTCGTGAGGACATGACAATGATGCTCTTTATCTCTGGCCAGGAGCAGTACTGGGCTGTAGGACTACTTGGACCAGGGATGGAATGAGACTGGAAACAGATTGAAAGTGTGACCCATAAGTATGGTTTCTATGACTGTAGCAAAACTTTAATATCAAAATGCTCTGGGAGAAAATTAATTTTGCATGCTCACCCTTGTTGCCTAAGACAGAAGTAATATCCACCCCCCTCAACTGGCTGTAGAGGGGCAATATGTGCAACTGTTTAGTCAATGTGCATGTTGAGCTGCTGGCCTGAGACTGTACACCAGGATAATGCCTGAAGATTGCTCACTTCCAGCATTATGTTATCACCTGGGGTCTTAATCCTGTATGACTTTCTTTTAAGCTGTTTGAGTTCCACGTAATGAGGTCAGCTCTCCTCACACAGGGTTTTGTAAACTGCTACAGCTCTGTGTGAAGTTGTTGAGACAAGTTTGTATTTTCATATGAGAAATCTACCTGACTGCATCAAAATATCTGGGAAGAGACCGGTTAATTAACTGATAAAAATGGAAGTAAGGAAGGGAGAGGAGGAGAGAAACGGAGAGAGAGAGAAAGAGAGAGAAAGAAAGAAGGAAAGAAAGAAGGGAAGAAAGAAAGAAAGAGGAAAAGAAAGAAAGAAAGAAAGAAAGAAAGAAAGAAAAGAAGAACAAGAAAAGAAAGAAAGAAAGAAAAGAAAGAAAGAAAGAAAGAAAGACAGAAAGAAAGAGAAAGAAAGAAAGAAAGAAAGAAAGAAAGAAAGAAAGAAAGAAAGAAAGAAAGAAAGAAAGAAAGACATCTCCTGTACTTTTTTCTTTGTAGCTTTTGGAAATAGGAATAAAGTGGAGGAGTTAATAATAGCAGTTATAAATGAAAGACAGACAGAGGAGAGTGTTGCATCCCCCTGAATACAGATGAATCCAAAAATATCTTAATACCCATTAGTTTAGATGCACTAGAAATAATGTCATTTCAGGTTCTCTGATGTACTTCAGCAGGAGGAAATAATTTCTAGATGTGTGAAGGATTCTTAATTAGTATTAAATACCATTATTAATTACAAAAAACTCTACGCAACAAGCTAGTCATAATCAGGTCCAACTATACCATATATCCATGACTTTTTGCAAATTTTTACTCATATTTTCATTTCTTTGCATTGTGAGCAGACCCTTCACAAGGGAACTTTTTACCCAACAAACAACTAAACCTAGCTGTCTGCTACATTTAGGTGATGAATGTTTCTCTGCAAGCAAATTGTATCCAACACATCAAAGTTATCAGAGTTGAGTATATAAGTATTGAAACTTAGTTTCTGGGAGTGGTGCTATAGTGCTTAGGAAGGAATACGGTAATATCATATTTTAAAGATGCTCAGTTTCTACCCAACTTTCTCTATGGAGGCATGGACATAACATGAGGAGGAGTTATATAGCTCAAACACTGAAATAGAGTCATAGGATCTTAGAATGGCTTGGGTTGGAAGGGATCTTAAGTATCATCTAGTTCCAACCATGGGCAGGGACACCTTCCACTAGATCAGGTTGCTCAGAGCTCCATCTAACAAGGCTTTGAATATTTCCAGGGATGAGGCATCCACAATTTTTTTGGATAACCTATTCCAGTGCCTCACCACCCTCACAGTATTGAATTTCTTAAAAATATCTAATCTAAACCTACTTTCTTTCACTATGAAACCATTACCCCTTGCCCTGTCACTTCAGGCTCTGGTAAGTCTTGCCCCATCTTTCTTGTAGGCTCCCTTCAGGCACTGGAAGACCACTATTAGGTCACTTCTAAGCCTTTTCTTCTCCAGATTCAACAGTCACAACCCTTTTACTCTTTCCTCATTGGAGTCGTGCTCTGTCCCTCTAATCATCCTGGTGGCCCTCCTCTGAACTTGCTCCAACAGGTGCTGCTTACACTACTTTGTATGCAGCCCAGGACACATTTGGCTTTCTGGGCTGTGAGTGCATGTGGCCAGCTCGTGGCCAGCCTCTCACCCACCAGCATCCCCCTAGTCCTTCTCAGCAGGGCTGCTCCTGATCTGTTCATGCCCCAGTCTCTGTTGATGCCAGGGGTTGCCCTGACACAAGTGCAGCACCTTACTGTTGGTCTTGTTAAACCTCATGAGATTCCCATAGGCCCACTTCTCGGGCTTGTCCAGGTCCCTCTGGATGGCACCTCATTCTTCAGGAGTGGCAACCAGAGCACTCAGGTTGGTGTCATCTGCAAACTTACTGAGAGTGCACTTGATTGTTTTATCTATGTCATTAATGAAGATATTAAATGACAATGGTCCCTGTATGGACCCCATGAGGAACACCACTTGTCACTGATGTCCATCAGGAGTCTGAGCCATTCATCACAACCAATTTTTCATCCATCTAACATCCATTTATTGAATCCATCTCTCTCCTATTTAGAGAGAAGGATATTGTGAGAGGCCGTGTCAAAGGCTTTAAAGAAATCCAGATAAATGACATCTGTCCCCCTTCCCTTGTCCACTAACATAGGCACTACAGAAGGCCCTTATTTTTGCTTTATTTTTCCTGTCTCCTCAGGAAACAGTATGTGTCTAACAAGAGTGTTTTGTTACTACTGGTCAAATGCCTGTTCATCTGAAATGCTAGAAAAAATTTATATAAAATTATATTTTAAAAAAACAAACAGAACAAACAATCCAAGACAAAACCCTCCAAAGACATTCACTTCCAGCAAGAGAAGACAGATTGATTGGCATGCCACTATACTGAATACCAAACTATTTCCATAATAATCTCATGTGTTTTATGCTCCCTCATTAAAATCCATTTATCTCATCAGAATAAAGAAAACTATTTCTGGTGGTTAGAGTTTCCTTACCATTAATCCTGACAGACAAGTACTGATGTTGATTGCAACATCAAGATTGGACATCAGCATCTTGATTGGACATCAAGAAATGAGGCATTGGAATAGCCCAGGCCCACCATTTGACCTCCAGGCAATATTAAAGATAAGATCACAGCCTCTCCACATTGTGGGAAGTATTAGGTGCCTCAAAAAAATGACAGGAAAAAAAATAATCACCAAATCCAGCCAGTAGGAAGCCTTTAATACTTAACTTATCTTTATACAAATTTCTCCTTCCTCTGTAGCATAGACCCCCACAATAGAATTGCTAAACAATTGTGTTAGAGACCAGAATAAGAAGCAGCAAGCAACAGTGACATCTACATCCACCTGCTTAGTAAGACCTAGCAGGTGGTAAATCTGAAACTCCTCCGAAATGGATGTATATAGAAAGTCTACTATAAAAAAATAGCATCTGCCTATGGTGTAATTTGTCCCAGAAAAGTCTATCCTTGTCTCTCTAGACTGCAAAGGAGCCTAGAGCTACTAACCTCTTAATTAAGATGCTTTGGTTAGGGCACTAGAATTAGGGGTGCAGAATGAAGTCTGTTGCCCAGTGTGCTGGAAGCATTTAGATGTCATTTGCATTAGCTTTAGTTTTGAATAATAATGTCACATTGAGACAACTGAAATCTGTTTAAGTCTTGTTTAAGGCAAGCTGCAAGCTTGCAACATTATTAGTGAAAATTGATATTTTTTTGATTTTATTTTTATGTGCTTCTATTTTTTTCTGTAATGGAACACTCTTAACAGTTTCTCTGCATGCCTAATGTAAAGGCTGGATTTAGATTCATCTTACTTTGTTGTTTTCATCTTTTCTAAATTTTTCTCCAGTAAAAAATTTTTAATAATTTTTTTTTAAGGAAAATGTGTATAAAATTACTTTTACTGAAAATAGTTAAAATTATAATCTGATTTTTAAAATTAAAAGAAGTTCTCTTTGTCTGACAAATTGCCTAAGCTGTAATGGAAGAAAAGCTGAAAACAAAGAAACCAAGCAGCTAACTGAGAACCACTTTTCTCCTGATTTCTCTCAAACAGAAAAAGTGAAGTTCTTCTACCAGGAACTTGTCTGTGTAATTTAACAATAACTTTGTCCATGGTAGGGCTTTTCATCCCTTCCCCTTCAAAAAAAAAAAAAAAAGACAATTACATTTAAAGGGACAATGAAATATTACCGGATCAGTTCAAGAACTAGTATTTTTCACTGATGCAGAAATAGTATCTTTAGATATATTTGCCTAAAACCATGCTGGGTGTGTGCACTAGCTGACCTGTAGATGCATTGTGAATAACATGCTCTAAAAACCCAACAAACAGCAAGACTACTGCTCTGATGTCTTGTTAACAGCACAGGTATTTTTGAGGATCTGTGTTCTTAGCAACATTATCTTTGCTGTCCCTATTCAAATCAACCTGTTTTCTTATTTGGTATTTATGTGTATACTTTCCCTGCAAATATAAGTTTCAAATTCAGATACAGGAACCTAAGTAACCTCAAGAATACTTAAAGGGAAATAAAATGCTTAAGTTGGATAAATCCAGTCCCTATAGAAAACTCAGAGGAACAGCTATGCAGCAAGAGTGACAGATGTCAGTTCAAAAGACTACTATTAGTTATTATTACCATTCTGTTAGAATTTTATGGTTACACTAGGAAGACGAGAAAAAGAATCAATCCTCTAAGAGCTAAAAGTGACATGAGTGTGTTTTTGGTGGGAAAATGCAACATGCTCTATGCTTAATGGTAGTTCCACCTTCAACCACCTGATTGCAGTAATATAATTCATATTTTCTCAATCAAAAGTGTACAAGAAAGAGAAAAATGGATTCATATGCTTCTAAGAAGCTCATGTTTTATACTGATTAAGTATATATGAGTAGTGTTCTCATCTTTCAATGTTTTGTTTGTAAAAATATCTTTTCATTTTATGACAGGTGACGAAATACATATCACCATTTTGTGGGTTTGGTTAGTTTGGGGATTTATTTAACCTGCTTCCTTCTTTTCTCAAAATGTTCTTAATGTGCCTCATAACATCTGCTGTAAGTGCTGAAGCAAAATATTTTAACTTGATTTTTCTTAAGAACAGACTTAAAGAAATGATACTGATTGATGTTTCTGATATTTTCTAAATCCTTGCAGTGTTTTTCAGTCCTGTGATTAATGTACACTGCTTCTTGCATTGCATATGTCAGTGAAATGATCTAGCCCTGCGAAATGTTGCCTACAATTTTTTTTATTTGAAGAATATAAATGTATTAACATTTTCACATTTATAAGCACATGATGTATAAATCCCACTTTTCCGTAAATACTTAGATTGCAAGTTGACAAAAAATGCAATATGAAAATCCTTTTCCCTGTAACTATATTCCTGAAATACTGCAACGTCAAAGATAACACTTTCAAGCAAAAGATTTTTTTTTTCTTTTATGGTAGAATGAATTTATTCATCATTTGCAGAGTAGTTCTCTGGGAGCCAACCTGTGCTGTCATAATTCAGTGACAAAATTCCTTGATTTTCTGTATTAGATAGCAAAAAATTAATGTAGACACGTGTCACATAGAAAGTAATAAAACAAGGCCTTAGTGACAATCAAATTCTTCCTCTAAGTTTGGACCTATAGAGCTTGTCCTTAAGAAGACACTGTTTCAGCACATAGAAGTATCACGTCTTTATGTTTGACTGGGAAGATCCTTTGCCCCCTGTCACTGTTCATCATGTCTTGTGAGCTCTGCTGTTGTCAGGGAACAGAGTACTTGTGACAGATTAGGCAAAGTTTGGCCCTCGGATTGCAAAACACTCTTTGAAGTCAGGATCAATGTCTTATTTGGGATTTCACATCTAAAGCAGACGGAGAAAGTATTACAGGTTTGACCTCTGAAGTTATTAAAGTTCCCTGTTGCAGTGAGGGACATTGCTGTGGTATGGAGCCATTCTTACCAGCCTGGGAAAGTTCTGCAGGAAGGGGCTCAGCAAAGCTATAACAGGCAGGTCTGAAGGCACAATTTGGTTCTGTCACAGAATCATCTGAAAAGTTATTTTACAAGAGACAGTGTAATTATTAAAACACAGACAGATTGTGCTTTGATATACGAAACATACTGTCTGAACTTTCTCTGAGGCACTAGACAAGTAAATGAGAAATAAAAATAGATTCCTTGAAGGGGAAGAAAAAAAGACTCAAACTCTGCAGCCTTCATTCATGGCCTGATTGCTCCCACCAACTTCCCTGCCCTATTTGTGCCCCAGACTCCACAGAAAACCAGCTCCACAGCAAACCAGCAAACAGCAGGAAGAGAAGCATTATTTAGCACAGCAGCACTGTCAGCCAAATCTTTGCATTTTAAGTAAGCAACAGTGTCATTTTCTATTATATACCTTATATTCTAAAGTGCTTTATTTAGCCTGCACAAATATGAATTACTTCAATTGACTTACGTTATCTTAGGTTCTAATTTATTCTAAGGTTCCTCCCATTCCTGATTTCTTGGAGGGTTTATATTCTTCATGCAATGACTTAATACTGGTACTCAATAGGAATAGAAACAAACAATTGCATTTCCCTTCAGGTAGCAGTTTCTTCTCAATGCTAGATATATTGCTGGAGAACTCAGAGAGTAGCCCATGTTACTAAATATCATCTTACACATCATTAATAAAGAGTGTGATCAATCCTTGTCCCTTGCATTTTGTGCCATGTAGCTCTACTATCTTAATACATTTTTTTCTTTTTATTATTTAAGAGTAGTAGGTTTTCCTTCACCTTTCAATCTTTGCAGGATTACTTGTGCGTATGTGAATCTCGATTAGTTTTAAACCAGTGTTCAAAGGAATATTGTATGAAAAAATTCAAAAGTACAGATACATAAAATATAATCGAATTTAAAAAGAACTGTGAAGGAACTGGGAACTGGTCTTACCAAAGCTCTTCAAAGAGAACAACATTGTTCCCTTCAAATAAGGAAGTCACAATTAGTCCCATAATAATTACTAAGACATCCTAAACATGGTAATCATCTTCCAAAATTTATGAATAAAGGAAATTAGCATAACCTTTTGGTTATTCACATGTATCTATAGGAAAGCCTAAAACATTTTATGTTTCAGATAGTTTTCAGACATTTTTATCTTATTTGTTTTCAACTGTTGTTCTTTTTTCCCGAACATCTACAGTCCCAAATCAAGCATTTTCTTTCTCCTGCTAATACTGCCCTTCCTAATACAAGCAGTCATTCTTAAACCTAACATAGGAATGAATTTCTGAATGTGCTGTTCACATACTCACAAAGTTGGCAAATGTGCTTGTCTTCAAACTGACATCTTCTGTGTAGAAATCACAGAATCACAGATTATGTTGAGTTGAAAGGGACCCAAAAGACTCATTGAGTCCAACCTCCTGCCCCTGACCATTTCCAAGAGTCATACCATGTGCATGAGAGCGTCGTCCAAATGCTTCTTAAACTCTGGCAGGTTTGGTGCTGTGACCACTTCCCTGGGGAGCATGTTCCAGTGCCCAACCACCCTCTGGGTGAAGAACCTTCTTCTAATATCCAACCTAAACCTCCCCTGACACAACTTCAGGCCATTCCCTCAGGCCCTGTAACTGGTCACCACAGAGAAGGGATCAGTTCCTGCCCCTATGCTTCTTCTCTTGAGGAAGTTGTAGGCTGTGATGGAGTCTCCCCTCAGCCTCCTCTTCTCCAGGCTGAACAGACCAAGTGCCCTCAACCGTTCCTCATACGGCTTCCCCTCCAGGCCCTTCACCATCTTCATTGCCCTCCTTTGGACACTCTCCAATGGCTCAATGTCTTTCCTATATTGCAGTGCCCAAAACTGCCACAATGTTCAAGGTGAGGCCCCACCAGCGCAGAGCAGAGCAGGACAATCCCCTCCCTTGACTGGCCAGTGATGCTTTGCCTGATGCCCCCCAGGACATGGTTGGCCCTCCTGGCTACCAGGGCACTGCTGACTCATATTCAACTTGCCATCGACCAGGGCCCTCAGTTCCCTTTCCATGGCACTGCTTTCCAGAATCTCATTCCCCAGTCTGTCTGTACATCCAGAGTTGCCCCATCCCAGGCGCAGACTCTGGCAGTTTCCCCTGTCGAACTTCATATTGTTGGTGATTGCCCAGTCCTCTAATCTGTCGAGGTCTCTCTAGAGGGTCTCCCTTTCTCCAAGAAAGTCAACAGCTCCTCTGAGTTTTTGTTCATCCGCAAACTTGCTTAGTATCCCTTCTAGTCCTGCATCCAAGTCATTTATGAAGATGTTGAAGAGCATGGGACCTAAAAACCCCACTAATGACAGATCACCAGTCTGATGTTACCCCACTCACTGTTACTCTCTGTGCTTGATTCGAGAGCCAATTGCTCTTGATGAGAAAATTACTGAGAGAGTTTATTAGATTCGTGCAGTAAGTTTATCTGAAACTTCCAAAGTTGCCCAAATGATTTTAATGCAATGCAATGTGTTAAAAAATAATCTCCTAAATTCCTCAAATGTACTCTACTTTAAAAAATGAGAATCTATACCCTATTTGCTTATATCCTAAAAACAAAATAAAGCAAACATTATTTATTATTGAAAACAATATCTTTCAAAATAGATGTGTAATTTAGGGTTTAATTTAGCTTATAGAAACTCTTTCTTAATAGCAATAAAATTAGAGAGTGAAGGACTGGTGAAAAAGAAAATAGTCTGTATATTAGACTTTGTAGACTTCATAAGACTGATAATTTGGGGGGAAAAATAAAAAAAAAAAAAGAAAAAAATCTTAATTTTATATTCATAAACTATATTTTTTTATTATGATTATCTCTAATGGTGAGAAAGTTGTTCTTTTTATTATATCTTCAATGAGAATGTTATAGTAGTTCAAGCATTCAAAACAAAGAGGAAAAAGAAAAAGAATAATTCATTTGGAATTCCTGAAACTTTCTTGACAAGTCTTATCACGAGAAATCATGAGAAAGAGCACCAAGACAAGGAATATCTAAATTGCAGCAGTGAAGTAGGGAAATATTTAATTTTGAAATATAGAAATTTTAGTTATTATGTTGGTATTTGGGTTTTATTTTGCTAGTCCAACTTAATAAGCACCACAGTAAACTTTATAACAAATTAAGAGAAAAAAGTCAATATTTCTAGAATGTTATATAGTTAAATTGGCTGTTGAGATTTACTACGGAAAAATAAAAAATATTTTCCCCTAATTTGTTGATATGGAAATTAAAAGCCTTCTGGATAAGTCTAACTTTGGGCCAGCAAAAGTGTTGAGAAAGTGTTGCTACTGGCTTACATGACTTCCTTCTGGCATAAGACTTTGTGAGGAATCTAAGCTGGATTTTACAAAGAAGTTTAAAGACTTTGAGAAATATCTGTGCATATTCCTTTGCAATTTTAAAGACTACCTTAAAACAGTATCATTCTGCCTATATCAGAAAATATATTAGTATAAAAATATTACTTGAAGGATGTTATTTGGCAATGCTACTTCATATTTTAAAGGCTGAAGTTCATATTTTATTCCCGCTACTCAGCCTATGCAAGGTGACTTTCATAGATCTGACTTGTCTAAAATGTTGTTTATGTTCCATAAGGCACCACAAAATTATAAGAGTTGCTTCCTTTTTGATTTAATGTCCTCTTCTGATGCTTGTGTCAGTTGCTCAGAGTTAATTAACAACAGATTGGATTGGGGCAATTTATGTAAGTTTTTGTGCTAAAGGGTTAGCAAACGCAGTGGAGACCTCCTAAATTGCACAGTATTAGTGTACAGTAAATATATTTTTCCATCAGGTTTTCATAGTAAAAACATTCATTATGTAGAGCATTGATTATCTCTATGTTCAGCTGATAAAGAGAAAAATTATTTTGGTGTATTACTTAGATGTGATCTATAGTGGTTTTGTAATATATATTTAAGACTCTTAAACTGTAATCTGTGGTGTCAGTTTCAGGCAAATTTTGTGGAAGGCTTCTTCTGTTCACAGTGGCTGAAAACGTAAAAGGAAAACTTCCCTGGTGCAGGAATTGTCTTAGGTAGAGTGTTACTACTCTGAGTGTGACTCATTTTCTGAGTGAGCCCTCTCAGCTAGTGTCCTGTCCTGTAAAACTGAATAACCATTTATAGGGGTTGAATTTGGTTCTGTTATCAGACACTAAAGAATTTCTAAAGGTTTCATTCTATTAATTTAAAAGTATTACTTATGAATCTTTGGCTAATTCTAATATTCATAAGATAAATGTCAGATTTAAAACTCCTATAAAATCTTCTCATATTGCTCTAGGAATTACAGAGAAGGATTGAAATTCCAAGATGACTAATTTCTCAGGTTGACTATTGTAACACTAATCTTCCCTTCTTGTTTTGTCTTCTTTTTCTGTGATCATCTTTCTATTACAGTAAGGCTATTTTATAAATTCCTATAATTGTGCATTATATAATTTGGTTTTATTGGATTCCTAGGTCACCTACTCTGTATAAATATTTTCAATCTAAGAAATATATTTTGAAATCACTATGATAAAAAGAGAAGGACAGGGAAAAGATGAAAATATCATCCAGAAGACAAAGTAGGAGGAAAGGATCTGGACTACAGTTCACAAATTCTATATTCCATAGGTAATTTATCATCCAGTAATGAGTCCTTGTTCCTTTTGAAAGCTTTGAATAAGATGGAAGCTCTTAAATAACCAGTAATTAGAACTGTGAGAAAATTACACTGCTAGTTTATGGTATCCTTGCTTTCACCTTTTTTCCCCCCTACAAAATAAGTATTTAGAAATACAACTGAAATGCACTGATTTGGGAGAGTATCACTTAAAAACTACATGTGCAATGCCTGGTGTTGCAGTACAAAGGCTATTTAATTCATTCTGGGCTTAATCTTGCTCCCAGACTTTTATTCAAGAAAACACTCCCTGGCGAATCTGAATAGTAATATGCTTTCCTCCTTCTGTGTAAGACCTAAACAATCTGGGGCTGGGCCAGACCAGATTGACCTTGATCTGTGCTGTCCCTGTCAGTGGTCCAATGTAGATGTTTAGGGAATAGCATAGGTACAGGGGAAGAACAGGCATTGTAACAAACCATTTCAATTGTATTTCTAAATGCTTATATTCCTCTTTCTTTTATTTTCTTTTTCTTTCTTTCTTTCTTTCTTTTCTTTCTTTCTTTTTTCTTTCTTTCTTTCTCTTCTTTCTTTTTTCTTTCTTTCTTTCTTTCTCTTTCTCTCTTTCTTTCTCTCTTTCTTTCTCTCTCTTTCTTTATTTCTCTCTTTATTTCTCTCTTTCTCTCTTTCTGTCTTTCTTTCTTTCTCATCCTGATCTGTCGATTCTATTCAGTTTCTGTCACAATTCATACTGTAAAAAAGCATTGCATAAATGCTTAGAAGTCATGGTTGACAGAAATATATTATGAAGGCTTATATAACTAATATAATTGTACATATGAATTCATATTCTGACTTACATGGGATGCAGACTTGGAAATTACACCTATGTCTAAAGTTCTGTAACACTTTCAATATTAAACTTTATGTTTGCCACAAACTCACCAAAATTTAACCACATTAACCTGAGCTGTTCCATATTCAGTTATTTGAAATGCATCCATCAAAATCTGTGCATTTTGTCTCAGAAAAAGGCTGAAGGATTGATATATTGTTTACAAAGTATTGCTGCTTAGCTGAGAAATTCTAATTTTTCTGCTTTGTGGCAGTGACTTTGAATTTCATTGGATGTCTGGAAGCAGTCTGAGCCTGAAAGAAGTGGAGCTGTGTAAGGTGGCTGGCTGCAACTGTGTCTTGATACATGAGACTACTCAGCGTGTGTGTTTGCACTAATGCTAATTTGGGAACACCTTCCATCATCCGGCAGATTATGTCTTTTGCTATCTTCTTTTTTTTTTTTCCGATTTTCTCACTTCCTAAAATTGCTTTATGTGTATTTCAAAAAAATCTAGAGGTCTGTTAAAGTTTGCCAATGAAATGCGCTGAAAATGGTATCTGCTTTACATTGAGGAATTTGGCCAAGGACTTTACTTCCAAATATGAATCTGGCTTTCAGATGCCATGACAGAAGATAACATTTGTCAAGACAAGCAGCAGAGCTACTGTGCTGTCAGTTGTGAGTGTGTCTGTGCAACAGGGAAGAAGAGAGAGGTAAACAAAGAAGAGGTGTGCACCCTGGAAAGGAAGAAAAGACCAGGTTGTCACTCGAGGAGTAATGAATGGAGAAGGAGTAGCACAAGAGTGTCCCATGGTTAAGGAGGGAGATAAGAAAATCTGAGCAGAAGGGAGTAAGTATGGGAAAGAATCAGAGCAAAAAGGTTGGGAAGAGACAAACAGCGGGGCAGAGATGGCTGGGGAGGACAAGAGGTTAAGGGGCAAAATGAGAAGGATGCATCCTGAAAAGTTTATAAAAGTATTGTTGTGAAGACAAATTGATTAATGTTTGATAAGTACTAGCTATTCTGGTAATGAAATCCATAAAAACACCAAGAAAGATGTCAGTAATCATTTTTCAGTGCAGAGTTCATGTAGAATGCAGTAAATAAACTCCCAGGCCACATATTGAGTGATGATAAGAGAAAAGAGAAATATTGAAAAATTGTCTAAGATATAGGCATGTGCCCCGAGTGAAGCAGGTGTCCTGTGGAAGACCTAAAGATTGTAAAAAAAAAAATTTAAAGATTGTATCATACTGTATGCTCACAGGAGGTAGAAAATAACATTTGCATGGACAATCTTATTTCTGACATTCTCTAAATCTGAGTGTTTGATTTTGCAATCTTAATGTTCTTACTGGCAGTAAAATTAGAAAACAGTTGAGATGGGTTAACATAAAATCAATGAAATCTTAGCTGCAAGTGCTTCTGCTTCCCAGATGGTTTAAAGTTATTGGTATACCTAGCTCAAGCAAACAAACAAACAAACATTACTTTATTCCTTAGATGTAAAGCACTGATTCTTTAAAAATAAGCATAGTATCAGATGTTCTACTGAAGATCTAGTTAGTCTCTGAAGTTTTAAATGTCTTGCAGTGCTTCACATTTCTGTGCAGTACCTCAAGAAATAACAGCATTGCAGTCAGTTTGCTTCACTGCCTTTAGAAATCTGTATTTCACACTGCAGAGTTAAACTGTCATTAATTTGATTCACATCATGTAACTATACTTCAGGAAGAAAAATACTAACTTGATCTGACATTCTTATTTGTTTTTCCAGCACCTTCCTTTTTTAATAGTTTTTATAGTCCTCTGGGCTCCTGTTCCACAGGATGCTCCTGGTTATACCAGTTTATCTCTTCTAGCTTTCAACCCTCTTCCTTAAGTCATTTAAATAATGGGTCTACAGGGGAAGTTAGATAACTCTTCATCTCTTTCTCAGGTTCTGATTTTACCTCATTTTCATTCTTTCTTGAAGAATGAATAGTGATGAAAAATGGAGTTTCAAAGGCAATTACAATAACCTCCTTGACATTATGTAAGTTTATCGAATCACAGAATCTTATAGTGAGTTTGAATGGGTCCACAAGGAACATGGAGTCCAATGCTTAAGTGAATGGCAGTGGCCCACAAGGGGAGTGAACCTACAACCTTTGCATTATTTGCATCAGGCTCTACACACCTTTCTGTTGCAACTACAGAGGAAACTCAGAATTTTTGACTGCTACAGAAGGATAGTGCAAAAGACAGAAAAAGTTCCATGAATAATATGATTCTGGTGCTTTGAAACCTTAAACTAAGGAAAGCAACTAGATGGATTTAGAGATGGAGAACTTGTCACATTATTTCTTAAATCTCAGAGAAGTTTCCAAGTTACTCCCTAAATAAGCCCATAAAATAACTTGTAAACAACATATTCCTGAAACATATTTTCTTGTCTATCTTTTACAGTAGTACATTTTCCAGTATACATTATTTAATGTAGTATGAATATTTTACCATATTTTCAAACACATCACTAGAAAATGACTGCTATCTCTCAATAAGTAACAGAACTTGTAATTTCAATTCTTAAATGCCAAAAGGCCCTTTTATCTTAGTTTAAGTGAATTATGTATTTGAAAATACAACTCTTCAGTCCAACTGTTCATTTGTATTGCCTCCAAGAAATCTGTTTCTCTAACTCCAGCAGTCTACTTAATTTTAATTCTCTGTCTGCAGAAGGAGACATGACTAAAAGAGATAGGAATTGGAAATATTTTTTTCATAATCAACTAGTCATTACATTTCTATGGCCTAGGAAACATTTTGAGTGAAATGTTTAAAAGGAAATCCCCCTAGGTTTTGGAAAGAAAAAAAGCCCTGGAGTGTGAGGCAAATGATGCTACTTTTAGTGATAAACTGTTATATATCATAGCACTAAATAAAGAGCTAAATGAAGAGGCTTATTAAGGCTGTTTTAAAGTAAAATGTATAAGCAATAAGCACAGGAAAATAATATGATAAAACAACAACTAATACAAACTTTGGGAAAAGTAAGAATGGGTTCAAAAACACTACTGAGGTAGTGAAGCAGTTTTCATTGAAATATTGATGTCTGATATGACAGATGATAACTTGATAACTGCAATAATTTCATGTTTCACACTCTTCTGTACTATATATTGGTGAACATCTCATCAGTGAAAATTGCTGTGTTAGTAGGGACCAACAAAATGAAATTAAGATAGAAAAGAAACGAAAATTAAAATCAGTATTTGTATAATGAAAGTCAACAACACTAAGTGGGATACAATACACTTAAATTAGCATTAGGCAAAACCTAATAGATGTGACATCTTGTAGAAATGAAAATTTCAACTGGATATATCCATTAAACAGGCAGAAAAAAATATTGAAAAGTCGAAACACACTCAAAAGCAGGTGTTGATTTTGTGTGGGCTTTTTATAGCCAATAAATACATCCTGAAATCCCATAGACTTTTGTACTTTTTACTGTGAAAAAAAAAAGGTAAAAATAAAGAATAGGTTGTCCCTTTTTCGAACAGGAGATAATGAAACTGAATATCCAAAAACTGAAAATGGTTACATAAGAAAGACAGAAAGCAAGTTTATTACAAGGATTATCTGGCTACATGGCTACCTGGTTATCTGTGCTGAGAGGCTCCGGGTTCTAAGAGATCTCTTTCAGTGGAATTGTGTTACACTGTCAAATAAGTATTTGGCAGAGTTAGTAAAGTTCTACTATAAAAGCAATAATAACAGTATTGAACTGTATAATCAAAAAAGAAATGCTTCTATCACATCCTTGATATAGGTCAAGCTCCTACAGTCAAATAGAATTAGCCTTGTTGCATAAATGGCTGTGGTAGTTCAAGTGAAACTGCAGATATGAGAAACCAAGAGATATGAAGGAAAAGTGGAGAGGAATGGGCAAGGTGGTGCTAAAAGGGGAAAGAAACAGAAAGAAGACCACAATAAATAATAAAATAGCAAGGAAAAAAAAACAGGAAAATCAAAACAGCAAAGTAGAGTAAATTTTTGTCTTGTATAAAAGAAGAAAATCTTTATAGAGAGTAGCATAGCAAAAACAAAGTCTGTTAGCAAACCTAGTAACCAATCAGAATTCAAGATGTTTTGTTTGGGACTTCTGGGGAGGAGGGGAGAGAGGTGTGTATGATACAATCCCATATGCAAGAGATGTACAGGTTTTATTTATTGGCAGTTACTCAATTCAAAATTCAGAAGCAATATTCAGACTGCCTTGCAAAGTCAGCTACATAAAGTACTAATGGTTACATGCATTGGAAGAGATTAAGATGTCTAAATATTATCTACTGAATTCTTTAGGTACAGCATGTAATCAGCATTATTAATCTAATTGTAGTGCTCTTGAACTGATTTTACTCTCCAGATTGAATACTGCATATTGTGTCAGCCCCTTAGGGCTATCATAGTATTATTTGTTCGTGTCACTGAACAAGAACAAAACAAGAGCAAGAGAAACAAAGACAGGCATCCTTTTTAAAATCCTATGGTCCCTGGTAGAGTAAAGAAAGGTGAAAGGAAATAAACTGCATTTTCAAAGATATACACATTACTGACAAAAAGATGCACATGATTATTCAATTCAAAAGTGTCCAAGCAGATGAGTACAAAACTATTAGCAAGTAACACCCAAAAGGACATATCATGGTGATAAAAAGGAAGCTATTTGTTGACAGAACTACTATAAAAACTTTGTCATAGAGTCTTGCCAAGGATATAGAAAAACACCAGTGACATTTTCAGTAACCTAAAAGGTAACTAAAATCACAGCTAGTACTTATTGCATTATAAGCAATACACAGTCAAATACCTCCAAGAGATGTTTTGAAGGACAAGTGATGAAATTTCATGTTTCGTAATGAAGGCCTTTTAGCCTTCAATCTGTTCCATGACAGAGCATTATTGGTGTTTTCAAAGCTAGCAAGTTCAGTGCTGTGAGAACTTATAAAAGAGATTTGAGTATAGAAATTAGGGTTTTCTACAGTTAGAATTGTACCATAGCTCTTTATCGGGGCTATGGCCGTATTCACAGCCAGTTCAGCGAGTTATTAGTTCCCTACATAGTCCAGGAGCATCCCAGGTACTCTGTTCCCAGATGTGACAATGGACTGGATTGAAATAGCAGACAGATCTGAAATGAGGTCATTGACCAAACTCCAAGACACATACAACATTAAGTGTTTGACTGATTATTTCAAGAAGCATTCCAGATGAGAATTTTGAAGGGTCTAGAGGATCTTCCAAGGCCATTGATTACCACTCTGGGTGGAGAATCTGGTCATTCCATCTGGATACTCTCCTAGTCATTTCCTCCTGTAAAATTGATCAAATTGTATATAAATAAGACTCAGGTAATGATCAAATAAAATCTTGTGGTGGATTGATTGTGGCTGAATGCCAGGTGCCCACCAAAGCTGCTCTGTCATTCCTGTCCTCAGCTGGACAGCAGAGGAAAAAATAAAGTAAAAGGCTTATGGGTCATGATCAGGACAGGGAGAGATCACTCACCGGTTATCGACAGAGGCAAAATGAACCTGACTTGGGGAAATTAGTTGAATTTATTACCAATCAAGTCAGAGTAGTACAACGAGAAATAAACCCAAATTTAAAAACACCTTCTCCCCATCCTTCCTTTTTTTCTGGACTTAACTTCACTCCCCATTTCCCTACCTCCTCCCCCACATTAGTGCAGGGGGTTAGAGAATGAGATCTGTGGTCAGTTTATCATATGTTTTCACTATTCCTCCACTGAGGAGAGGACTCCTTACATTCTTCCCCTGCTCCCTTCCACAGGAGACAGTCCTCCACAAACCACTCCAACACGAATCTTTCACATGGGCTGCAGTTCCCCATTAACAGCTCTGGTGTGGGTCCCTCCCATGGGGTGCAGTCCTTCAGAAACAGACTATTCCAATGTTGTTCCCTGGTGGGGTCACAAGTGATGTCAGCAAACGAGTTCCAGTGTGAGTTCCTCTCTCCATGTTAAAGAAAACTGATTTAACAACTGCTATTTGTGAATATCTGTGCAACATCAGTGTGAAACGTGCAGAATGGTGAAAAATATGGTACTATCACAGCTTACACAGTTATTTGAATTATGCAAGTTCTTGAAGGGTCATTCTCTTCATTGTCATATTGGAGCGCCTTCCAATCATAGGTAATGAGCATTCCCCTGAGCCTTGTTGTTTCAGGGCTTTTTAATCCCAGCAACTGATTTATCACTGCTGCATAAAAAGGATCTAGAATTAATATTGCTTACAGACATCTCTACTTTGATGAGGAAATGTTGCAGCAATTTCAGGTGGATTGTGTCAGCATAAGACAAGAGAATACTGTATCTTAACTACTCTTTGTACTAAAGCCAGACCCTAGACCTACATCTAAGTATTAGATATGGAACATATCTAGTAATCAGTCCTAGCTCTCTTTTTCACTGTTGCATACTCAACTTCAATATTTTGGTGATTACTCCCCTAATGGCCAGGAGATGAGAAAATCTGTGTTTGCCTTCCTACTTGACCTCATTTAGACAAGGTAGACAAGAAGATTTGTATACTGTAATATTGTTCTTTTCTCTGCTGAAAAACATTTTTTTTCCTGTATTTCCTATGAAATAGTTTTAATGACGTCAACAATAACGATGCTTGTTTGGGAGATAAAACAGGTTACTGTATATATAATTATTTAGAAATGTATTATCTCTGCTTTCAACAAGTGTAATGTTTACTGGTAAACATCTCACAAGGTCTTCTGTTCTATTCTTCTTTGCAGACAGTATTAACTGCACCGAAAGAGATTCTGACAAAAGTTTATCAGACTAAAAACTCTCCTGTGGTGGACATGCACAGCATCCTGAGCAATCTATTCCAACATATAACTTCTTTATATCTCTAATGTTTTTTTTCCCTAATGCCAAGCCTACATTTCCCTTACTAGAGTTTATATTTGTTGTTTTATGTCTTACCCAGAAGTGGAAAAGAGGTTTTTTCAGTCAGTGATTGTTTCATATATGTTTAATGAAGCATATAGGATGAAAGGTGACATATCATAATAATATGTGACCTTTATAAATATTTCCTGCTAATGAAGACATGCTTGACATTGTATTAATTTATTTCACTCGTCTAATTTCAGTGATATGTAGTTGACTTCAGGGAAGGAATGTAACTGAAAAACTGGACAACAAACTTGCATGAGGTGTATCATTTGCATCCAACACTTTAGCAGCTGTCTCAATCATTCTCAATCAGATTTGTAAATTAGATGTTTTTCTGTTCTGGATAGCTCAGTAGACGATATATGGACACATCTATTCAGGACAAAAACTTTCAGTCAGGAATAGAAAAGTCAGAGAACATAATCTATGTTGTTCAGAGGCAAGGTTAATTCCAGGTGACCAAGGGAATATTTTAAGCACTAAGTTATTGTTCTTCCCTTTCTCTGTCTTACTGGGTCAGTTACATATTGAAATTAAACAGCTCCCACTGGAGGGTTTGAGGAAAACACGAAGCAAGCTTTACAACCCAGTGGGATCAGGCTACTAAAGGTAGAAAGATGGGTTAAAATCCTGTATCTAGAGCTGGTAGGAGATTCATGAACCTAGATATTTCCTTCAAAAAATTAGTGTTGTAATTAGAAGGCAAAGTGAAAGGCACAGTTGTCCCATTTCTCTGTGGGAAAAGGCAAAAGGCTGTCATGTTCAACTCTCAAAAAGCTTTGCAAGGATTTTCCAAGTTCTTTAAAATTTATATAAAAATTATGGAAAAAGTCAAAAAAATTATAAATAGATAAACTAGACATTAGCCATTTCTTTGATATTAACCAAAAGCTATCTTAAAGCTGAATTATGACTGTGAATGGTAAACGTGAAGTAGATAGGAAATCAGAGGTCAAGGAAACTGATAAAAAATGGAACATTTCTGTCATCATACTTGTCATAGTGTGTGTTTTATATTAATCCTAGGCAACTGGGCATCTTGAAAGAGTGAAGTGATATCCTTTTGCCTGAGACTCCAGGTTCAACCATGTCACCAGTGTTACCTGGCTCCTCTTCTTGTTGAAGGAAAATTGATGTCTGGTGCTTGTTTGAAGGCAAGTCACCGAATAAACCTTCCTTGGTCAGGGGTTCAAGAGATGTTAACTGGGCTAACTTGGTGGAACCTAGGTCACCCATTTACCTATAGTGTGTTTTTTATACACAGAACTGTGTGCAGAAATTCATATAATTTTTCACTAAACTTAAGTAAGACTTAGTGACTTACAGTGCCAAGGGCAGAACAGTAATAGATACTGATACTTAAAATGGAATCTTTATCTCCCGTTTAAGAAACTCATATAGGGGAAGTAGAGCATGAATGTCAGTACTTCAGGGACAGATGGGTAAATTCAAGCAGATATTATTTTAGTCAGGACAATCAGGCATATTTAATAAATAAATGGGGTCAGGATACATCAGCTCTGGGAACACAGAAAGTGAAGAATGGAGAGACAAATCAATAAAGAAACATCAAGAACTCTGGGATTTCTTATCACTTATTTAATTTTATTTCAGTTCTTGCTGGGCACAATATGAATGCAGACATAATTTCAGAAAAACACTGAAGTACTACTGGACCATGCATTTGTGAGGAAACAGATGTTCATGGCTCTTAAACTGCAAACATTCCAGGCCACTAACATGAATGCTGTGAGCTTATACCTCTCTTGGCTTTATTGATATCAGTCCAGTCTAGCCATACTCAGCCAGCAACAGTTCACAGAATCAGAGAATATGCTGAGTCGGAAGGGACCCAAAAGGATCACTGAGTCCAACCCCTGCTCCTGCATAGGACTGGGCCCAAGAGTCGTACCATGTGCATGAGAGTATCATCTGGATGTTTCTTGAATTTTAGCAGGCTTGGTGCTGTGACCACTTCCCTGGGGAGTCTGTTCCAGTGCCCAACCACCCTCTGGGTGAAGAATCTTCTTCTAATATCCAACCTAAACCTTTCCTGACACAACTTCAGGCCATTCCCTTGGGCCTTCTAACTGGTCACCACAGAGAAGAGATCTGTTCCTGCCCTTTCTCTTCTCCTCCTGAGAAAGTTTTA
Organism: Manacus vitellinus; assembly: GCF_001715985.3. NCBI lineage: Eukaryota > Metazoa > Chordata > Aves > Passeriformes > Pipridae > Manacus > Manacus vitellinus. The sequence goes on from NW_021940813.1 coordinate 8,796,405, forward strand.
ACTGCAGTGAGGTCTCTCCTCAGTCTCCTCTTCTCCAGACAGAAGAGATCAAGTGACCTCAGCTGCTCCTCATATGGCTTCCCCTCCAGGCCCTTCACTGTCCTCCTTTTGACACTCTCTAATGGTTTAATGTCTTTCCTATATTATGGTACCCAAATCTGCACACAATATTTAAAATGAGGCCACCTCAGTGCAGAGCAGAGCAGGACAATCCCCTCCCTTGACCAGCTGGGGATGCTTTGCCTGATGTCCCCCAGGACACAACTGGCCCTCCTGGTTGCCAGGGCACTGCTGACTCACATTCAGCTTACCATTGACCAGGACCCCCAGATGCCTTTCTCTGGCACAGCTTTCCAGCAGTTGTCCCACCCCAGGCGCAGAATCCAGCATTTTCTCTTGTTGAACTTTATATGATTGGTGATTGTCCAGTCCACTAATTTGTCAAAATCTCTCTGCAGGGCCTCCCTGCATTTGAGGGAGTCAACAGCTCCTCATGGTTTTGTGCCATCTGCAAACTTAATTAGTATCCCTTCCAGTCCTGCATCCCAGTCATATATGAATATGTTGAAGAGCACAGGGTCTAAGACGGAGACCTGCAGAACCCCACAGGTCACCAGTCTGATGTTGCTATCACCCTCTGTGCTCGACCCATGAGCCAATTGCTCACCCACCACATGATGTGTTTATCTAGCTGTGTGCTGGACTTCTGTGAGATAATTACAGTGTACTGTTTGGGGTCTACTTTTTTTCCTTGGCAACTATTCCTGTCTTCTTCAGCCTAAATCTTTTAGTGGGTGTAGGTATCTCTGTTGTTACAGAAACTAAATGATACTATTTATGTCTCCCTAGCACAGAATTCCTTGTATGGATGCTAGCTGGGATGAAATATGTGTAAATGACAACATCTTTCGAGAGCTTGATGAATTAACTGAAAGCTGAAAAATACATGGGTTTGAAAATATGACTTTTACCTCCATACATAAATATATTTAGTATATTTCCACAACACAGCTGAGGTAGACAAAATAACATAACTTATGAAATTTTTTATTGCAATTTATTTTTCAACAATCAAATGTTATTTTCATGGTCTCATATAAATTCAGTCAACATTCTTCTTTTTTCTACTATATTCCTCAGCATAATGCAGCCTTCTGGAGGTATGTTATTAAATGTAAACTTTTTTTTCAAAACTCAAATATCTGCTGATTTTTTTTTAGAAAACAGTTGTTTTAACATGTGTGAAAATAATTCTTCATTCTCAAAAAGGGCTGAACCACTTCTCTAACACCTGTGAGAAAATTGCCTTTCAAACAGAGCAGAAGTTTGCTGTATTCTAAAAGGAAAGGTAACAGTTGCATAAGACTAGAAGCCACTGAAAAGTGATTAAGGGAATCAGAAAGTTTGCAGTCTTAACTACAGATGTTATTACTGATCCTGCATAGGAAATCACATGGAATTGATAAATTAGTAAAAAAATAACCTGCTCCTTATCAATGAAAACAGATTACAAAATTTGCAATTGCATTTCTCTTTAAGTTTGTACATATTTTGCAGTAGAAAAGTTCTTGGAGTAGGAAAAGTAGCAGCACTGAACATCTTTCAGTGAGCACAAACATATGCAACATGTGAAACTGTAAATCTTTACCTGAATTCTACCCAGCATGGGCATGCACAGTGTGTGTAAATGTAAAAAAGGAGGAATATTCTAAACACATGTGTCTTTTCAATATCAGCAAACAGTACTAAATGCTTTGGACCATCTCTTTATGTAGTTGTCTATAAGAAAGAACACTATAAAACTTCCTAATCTGTATTTTTCCTCTTCCTATTCAAGACTGATGGTCACTGCTAAAGGGTTGAACTTGGCAGGCAAAAGACAAAAATTATATGCTTTGAAATTTTTTCTAGCAGCAGCATCTGGTTCTTGTGTTGACTTTCTGCCTGATTCCACTTTCAACTGTTATGACATTGTCATGGTTTGAGAGCCCCGAAATCCAATTCCCTAGTCCAAGCTTCCTCCCACATCTCAGTCCAGTGTGAGATGGTTTTCCAGACACCACACAAGACTCAAAATGGGGGAAGGGAATATATATTACAATGACTGTACAAAATAAACACTACAATACATTATATACAATCTTAGCTATCTCTACCATGACATAAAAGTATTTACAATGGATCAAATCTCTTCTCCCTTCCAAATAAAAGTCCAGGAGGGAAGAAGGAAAGATCCTTTCCACTTTCAGAGCAGCATTCTCTTCAGAGTAGCAGTCTATCTCTCTCTCTTCCATGAAGCAGCTGTAGCTGGATCTCTGCCAGTACATATGAGGGGGTATCCAAGCCCTCTCAGCCACTCATCTCTAAGCAAGGGTCTTCTCTTCCATGGGCTACGTTCACCCGTACAAGGTCGTCTCACCACGGTCATATCAACGAAGCTCAGGGATCTTCGTGACAGTCTGTACCTTCAGGGGATTCAAGCCCCTTTGCAGAGCTCTGTGCTCTGTCTCAAGCAGCAGGGGGGCCAAGGTCACCCACTCTGCATTCCTTCTCTGAGCTTTTCAGCTCTTTTCTGCAGTGCTGTTGCAGTTTTAGGACTTCTATTCAGTAGGAATCCATTCTCTCCACTTAGGAAAGGTCACAAAAGGAGTTTGGGGTTTTTTAATTCAGTTCTTACCCCAGAACTCTGTCTATGTCTGTAGAGCTTAGTCTTGTTCTCTCTCTGCTGCTGCCTCTCTTTCTCTCTCAAACAACTCTGTGTCTTCCTTGGCTGCATGCTGTTTGCTGCTCCTTATCTCTTCTGGCTCTCTGCCACCGCTCTTTGGACGCTGCTCATGCTGCTTCTTACAGTGGAGAAAACTTCTTTAGCTTTCTAGCTACAGGTACTTAGCCAAGTTTTACACTGTTCCAAGTCCCTGTAGCCCCCCTGCCAGGGGCTGGGGGACCGTGGTCCCCCAGAGGGGCTCCTGCCCCTTCTCCTCCTGGCCTCAGAACATGGCCACCTCTCCGACAACAACCACAACGACCTTCTCTTCCATTCTGCCTGGGATATGTTTATATTTTGCAGAAGTGCTCATTGGTTCAAACTTCAAGGGAAGGGTCACCACCCCCTGGGGTTTTACTATTTTATAACTTCAGGGGGGAAAACTGTTTCCCCCCACCACAGACATAGATATAGTTAAGAATTGCTGAGAGTTTATATCATTTGAAGAACAGTTTTTCAGGTCTCACTCTCTATATTTTTCAGTAATATGTTCACATAAGGGTTTTGCTGTAGATATTCTAGAATAATCACATCAGACAGCTGGTTTCCATTTCCTCTTTTAACTGTGACTCTGTTACTGTTTTCTGCAAGATTATTCATGCTGATTTTACTCAGTTATTTTTCTAGTAATATTTTTTATTTCCTCTAAATTTCTTCTTGAATTAAAAGTCTGGTCACCAATATAATTTGGCTTGTACTTACATGTAGTTTGCATTGTGGTTGTTTGGTTTGTATTTTGGTTTGGTTTTATTTTACCTGCGTGTGTATAACCATTTTTTAAAAATTATTTTAAAATAAATGTAAATGAAAATTACTTATAGTTTAAAATGTCCTTCTCAAAATGTGTATATATTTCTTCTACTGGATCAAAATAATTTTAATAGACAGCTGAAAATGAATTCTACTAATACATGAATTCCACATACCTAACGCAGTTGTTAGTTGGTTCCCACTACTAGTAATGTTGTTAGTCACATCCTACTATTAACATCATAGAATCATTGAATGTGTTGGGTTGGAAGGGACCTTAAAGTCATCTATTCAAATCCCACCTAGTAGTGCCTGCACGCAGAACATCAAGGCCGTCTGATACAACAAATAACTATTGTCAAGGCCTCTATATGTATTTCATTCAGCTTCATACTTACTGCTACAAAAAATTTTACTTCTGAAGTGTCACTTTTTCTATGCCTCTGTCCAGGATTTGAAAATCTGAAGTGTACCTAATAGGCTGAGTTAAAACTGACAACTGGAACCAAAACTATTTAAGCCAAAATAGGCTGCTAGATCATCAATGATTAATTACAGGAGAGACTTAAGCCCTAAGGGTTACATAATTTTTAAGGAAAAAGGATTACTATAAGGAAATTTTACCATCATTGACACATTGACACAGCATGGCAAAACTTATGACCTGATCAAGAACCGCAGGAAGCTGTCATTTTCCCATCCACTCGCTGATGATTCTGGAGTTGCCAAAGCTCAGGCTTTGCACCAGCTGGTCTTCTCCTCTGTAGTGGGTTGGCCCCAAATGGCAGCCAAACTCCCACCTAGCTACTCTCTATCTGACCTCAGAAGGGTTTGGGTACAAAGTAGAAAGAGCAGAAAAAAGAAAGTCCAAGTATAAAGAAGTGAAATAGGACATCAATTACCCAATTTTTGGAAATTAATCAAATTTACTGGAAAAAAAAATACAAACAATAAAATGTAGGCGACACCTTTTGTCCCCCTTTCCCATGCTCAACTTCCGGCCAGAATCTTCTCCTTTCCCCTTGCTATTGTAGCAGGCTACACTCAGTCCTTTCAGTGAGGCAAGGAACTGCGTGGGACAGGAGGACGTTTTGATCAGAGCATAATGGTTTCTCTCTTCCACTCCTCACACTTTTTTTCTACTCTGGCTTTCCATGGGTGGCAGTTTCTTCAGGAATATCCATCTACCCTGATGCTAGTCCTCCATGGGTTGCAAGGAACACATGCTCCATCATGGAGAACCTCCTTCTCCTCCTCCTCTGACCTTTGTGTTCCCTCTGCTGGTTTTTTTTCACTTTTTTTTGTGGTATTTTTGGTTTGGTTTCATTTGGTTGGTTGGTTGTTTTTTTTTGTTTTTGTTTTGGTTTTGGTTTTGTTTTTTTATTCTCTTCTCTCACTGTGGTACTTTTACCCTTAAATATGTTTTCTCAGTTGGCACCAGCTTGGCTGATGGACTCAGCTGTGTCCTGTGGTGGGTTCATTTCGAAGCCAGCTGGAACCATCTGTGTCCAGCGAAGGGCAGTTCATGGCCTCTTCTCTCAGAGGCCACCCCTACAGCCCTGTGTTACTCACACCTTGTTTGATGCACCCAATACAAGATCCAAACCCCTCTTTTAATTCAAATACCCTCAGAAGAAGCAGAACTGTTGGTGATACTGAAAGTTTGATTGTAGTTGAAGTGGTGGAACATACATACAGCTTTAAAAAGCAGATTCCCTTATTGAACTGTTTAAGTCTGATATTCATAACCTACTTTTGAAAACCTTGGGAATCTGATAGTATTAAAGGTAACAGCAGAACAGTATGCCTCAAATGTATTTGTTTGACTATAGAAGTATTTGTGAATATCGTCCTGGATAAATACCTCATTAACATTAGATCTGTCTTTGTTTAGCTCATTACTAAAAATTCCAGATTAATTTTATTAATTTTAAGTAACACAGAATTCAATAATATTCTTACTTGCTATAATAATTTTAAAATTTCCTGGAAATATTAGGTAATTTTATAGGATATTACTTTAAATGTATATACATATAAATTGTTCCTTCCAGGCAGCTTATTTAATTGTTCCTTTTTTAATTGAGTTTAATTTTTGCAAGTAAATATGTTGAAATTGATCATTTGTAATAAGGCAATGATTATGCTATAAAATGTGCTACTTCTACTGCCCTGGCACTGCCCTTTATATTGCCCCAGTTCTCTCCTAGCTGGGACAGGGCTTACAGGAAGTAACTCCAGAAATTTATTTTGTCATGCATTTTTAAATGTTGCACCCATTGTCTCTAAATAGAAGACAATATATGTCAAAGTATGTAACGTGAGGTAATGCATTGAATTATACTGCTATGCCACCTACAGCCACATGTATGCATTTCTGTCAGAAAACCTCTTTCCTTATGGAAAAATAATTACACTCTAATCTAAAAATGCAGCGTCTTCTATGTGTGTTCCCTGTCTTCCATGCAAACATAGCACTGGTGAAAACATACTGAGCTCTCAATGGTTTATAAAGGGAAATGTATTGATTGGTCTTATTATATTTTAAATCAGAAAAGCCTGAAAGAAAAAAAAAGAACCAAAAAACAAACTAAATATATTGCATACTGCTTCTACATTGTTTTTATGCAATGAATAAAGTTTTAGGGCTTTAATGTTTCTGTTCTAAAATTGGTTATCTTTCCAGTCCTCATTTACCCTGTACATAAGATTGATAGAAATAGTTTTTTAGGAATTAGAAAGGTTTATATACTCTGTGCCATGCACACTCTAAATGAAAGTATGATGTCTAAATAAATATGTGGAATAATTGATATATCAGGGTTTTCTTCATGTTTACCATTCTTTCCTTGTTGAATATAATATTGGATTTTATGTAGAAGATTTACCATAGCAATTCTGTAACCAATTAAATTTAAGACATTTTTCTCCTCTTAAAATATAATTGCCTGAAGAAAAATGCAGCCTGGAATAACACAGACTAAAAGCAGTGTTCCTTATAATTTCACAAAGATGGTCAGTCTCTACTTAGCAACAAGACAGAGCTTTAGCTATCCTTGCATTACTGCCTGTTGTGATTCTCATGAGCTGCTGCTAGTGCTGCAATTTCTCTTCCTTAAATGCCCTGAAAAACACTCTCAGGCTTCAAAGTACAGTTCCTTAAAAATATATTTGTTTCCCTTAACAAAAAAATGTGTCTCTGAATGCGAAATGTTAGAAATTTTGCAAGTAGTGGAATTTACAAAGGAATATTTTTTTTCAGCTGGAATAGGCTTAGTCTGCAGCACTGCAAAGACACAAACCTCAACCAAAGTGGGATTTGGTGTTTCTGATTTCCATCTTATTAAAATTGCCAGGATGTATTTTTATAGCATGCTGTAAAAGTATAAAATTCATTATTTCCTTCTCTCCCTTCCATCCTCCCTTCTTTCTACCTTTTTAGTTCAGTGGTGTGGAGCATGAGAGCACCTTTAATACTGTCTGCTTACAATAAAGAATTAGAATTGCTGTGTAAGGAAATCCTGAATCTCCATATCAAAGAGGGAAGGCTGATAGCTTTAAGGAAATGTCAGTGTATCAGTGATGTACTTAAAAGAAGATTCAGTAGCACACCCATGTCTAAGGTCCCAGTGGGCCTCGTAAATGGCTGGAAAGTGTCACTCAAGCTGAGAGTTGAAGCCAGATGAGTCAAATGTCAGCGCTGTTAGTACTGTGCTGGAGCACAGCATTCAGGGGAGCAGTGTTAAAGCATTGCTTAAGGCCATTTTGTACTAGGTATGGAAACTGTGTGGGGAGTTACTTTCACATCACTGAAAATTATTCCTGTTGAATAAAAAATTGTGGGGACTTCTACAAGCTTAAAGACATTCATAGAATTTGGCTTGAACTGAAATAGAAAAAAATTTTGCATCAGATAAGGTTGAAGAGTAGCGAAAGAGTGAAGTAATCATGCCCCTATAAGACCCAGTTATTTTTTTCAGCCACAGATACTTGAAAGCTTGTTGCTGGCACTGCATGTTTGGGAAGTTGTTCGAAGGACACAGAAAGTGTAGTCTTCCAAAAGACATGCTATGGGAATAGAAGGGACGACAAAAAACTGCAAAGGAAAGACAATAGATTCATTGGTGTGTCTATAACGAAAGGGAACTGGAGCAAAACATAGGTGAAGACAAAAGAAAGGGCCAACAGGTGTAATGCAGAATCACAGAACAGTTGGAGTTGGGATTTCTGGAGGTCATCTAGTTCAATCCCCAGTTTAAGCAGTTTCACCTGGAGCAGCTTGCAAAGGGATGCATCCAGGTGGGCTTTGAAGAGCTCCAGAGAAGAAGATTCCACAGTCCATCTGGGCAACCTAATCCAGTGCTCTGTCACCCTCAAAGAAAAGAATTTTTACACCATATTCACCTCATATTCAAATGGAACTTCCTGTGTTTGTTTCTGTCCACCACCCCTTGCCCTGTCACTGGACACCACTGAAAAGAGTCTGACACAATCCTTTTGACACCCACCATTTAAATATTTGCGTGCCTAATGCTCTTGAACAACTTAATTTAAATCAAAAAAGGCATAAATGCTCGTTGGTGGAGGAAACCGAATGATCAAGCTTAGAGGGTAGCAGTTAATGGGACACACTTTGTCCCATAGCAAGTGGAGTACTACCATGCTCTGTCCTGGGGCCTGTCCTGTTTCAAACATTTTTAACAAAGACATGGCAGCAATGAGACCTTATTCATCAGTTTTACAGAAAACTTCAAGTTGAAAGGAAGTCTGCCATTAAGGGAGACCTAGACAGGACATGGGGATGGGCCAAAAGGAACCATAAGCAACTCAGCAAGGACAATTCAGAGATTGCCTGACAGTGCTGCAGGTTGGGCACTGAGGGACTGGGAAGATGATCTGCAGAAAAGGCCCTGGACCAGCAGGTTAAGATGACCAACAGCAGTAACAGCAGTGCAGCCAGCAGATCAAACAAATTGATTGTACCCACTGCTCAGCAATCTTGAGACCACATTTGGGTACCGCACCTGTTTTTAGTTCCCTGGATACAAGAAAGGCATTGAAACCAGGGTGAGTTCTTAGGAGATCACAAAGGCTGATTGTCATGAGTTTACTCATCTCTTCCCCCTGGGGCTGAAGTGGTTAACTCCAGGGTGGACTTCCGATGCAGACAGCCAATTGAAAGCTGTAGTAACGCTTCTGTGAATTACATATTTAAGTAGCCAGAAGTGAAGGCTTGTGGTGCAGAAGAAATTAGAGCCACAAGGGTGGCAGAGGGGCCGCTGGGCTCTGCAGGGCCAGGCCCCTGCTCCCCCTCTCCCCCTTTCCAGCCCGGGGGGCAGGCGTGGCACTGAGGCCGAGCCGGGCCCCTGGCCAAGGAGTGCAGCAGAGCAGAGAAGAAATTCCAGAGAGCAAGAGAAGAACTGCCTGGGAGAGACCCCTACAAAGGGGCAGCTGCCGTGACCCTGGGTCAGCGGCAGCTGCCGGCCCGGAACAGAGAGGCCTCTGTGAAGTGGCAGCAGCACGTGGCACGGAGCGTGCCTGGGAGCAGAGCAGAGCAGAGAAGAACAGCCAGCACGGCTACCAATGCCGCTTGAATTTGCAACAGAGAGAGGGAGAGAAGCCACACGTTGAGCGGGTTTATTCTGGGTGGAACTCTGGTGAAAATTATTGGGGTATAAAAAGACTGAGCTGAACTCCAGAAACCTGTGACCTGGGGGAGGTTGTGGACCCAACTTGGAGGGGTTCCCCGAGAGCTTACTCCCCTGGGAGGGACCCCCATGGAACAGGGAAAAGACTCAGAGCTTTAACTCCCTGTGACATGTGGTGATGATCATGGTGACGTGAGTTGTCCCCTCGCAGCCCATGAAACGACCTCGGGAGGGTGCAGAAACCCCCTGCACCCCAATTGGAAGAGAGACTTTAGCTATTGCCCTGAGAGTTTCTCCTCCTGCATTGGCCAGGGGGCTGAGGGGTGGTAAAAGTGTGTTTAATACTGTGTATTTTATTACTTTTTAGTTTCTATTCTGTTAGCAATAAATTTTAATATTATTCCTCATGTCGAGCCTCTCTTGCCTGTTGTGAAACCTTTCTCAACTTGTAGCAATTTTGTGGGGGTTTGAAAAATTGGGCCAGAGTAAACTCATGACACTGATGGAGTTGGAGCACTTGTAGGTCATTTATACCTTGGTGACTTAACAAAAATACTCAGGGATGTATTGCATGACCAGGTATTCAGCAGTCATAGTCATAGTAGAGCTTGGCAAGGAAGTGAGAAGCACCAGTAAAGCTATTTTCAGACTCTCAGATTTTAAGATAATGAAAAACCTGGAAGATGAAGACATACAGATATACCACCTCATTTTACAAACAAAAGTTCACGGATTCCTCTTTTAAGTTGAATAAACATTCAGCTTTTGAGAGCATTTTTTGGACATGTAGTTTTAGTTTGAGAATTCAAACTCACAGAAATAAAATATCTTTTACTCCAAGCAATAAATTTTTTGAGATTCGGAATTTATAAACTGCTCTAGTCGCTTTATAAAAAGATTCTCCTGCAGAGGACATGAAAATTTTCAGCAAATGATAGAGTGTGGAGTGTATCTATGGAATAGCACTCATAGTGAGCTAAGGTTAGGAACAGGAGGAAAAATGTGTAGAAATTTATTACAGTGGAAATAGATTATATACAATGGTATTATTTTTTTCTCATCATGTTTCCTTATTTCTTTGACTCAAATCATACTTTCTGGCTGCCTGTGGGTAAATTTGAAAACTCGTAAGCTCTTTTTTTCTCTCATGTCAGGGAAAAGAATTTCATAGGCTAACCTATCCTATTACAAAACCTGTGTCTGTCTTCAACGTCTTTCATAACTTTCTCTTGGGCAAAGTTCAGAATCAATATTCTACCCTTGAATTTCTTTGTCTTATTGGATGACCTTGAGTGCACAAGCTAACATTTTATTGTTAATTTTGTCTATCACTTAGGTTCCATGTTTTTGTCCTGTCCTAATTCTGCTACCATTTCAAATGCCTCTTCTAATTCTACTCAAGGAACCCTCAAAATTTCTGCAGTAGATCACCAAGATTTTCTGCTGGAATCCTGGATTTCTTTCCATCCTCATTTTCACTTGAACAAATTCATCCAGTTCCTCTCCTTCTCTGGGTCTGACTTCCTGTGTCTGAGCTAAAATTCATATGTAGTTCACGTCAAAATTCCTAAATTTCTTTTGAAGATATCTCTTCTCCCTCATTTCACATATACTGTGAACACCATCAACGTCTCGTCAATCCAAAATTACTGCTTAGATGTTATGCATGATTTCTTCAGAGAATGCACTTTTTCTGCATATGTTTAATAAAATGTGCATTTTCATTGTCATCTCTCTCATCATCTCAGGCATTTATTATCTCACATTTCAATTTCTACTCTCTCTGCTGTTGCCCGAAAGGTTTAACTGTGTCTAGAGCAACAGATCAATTATCAGCAGTCAATCAATGTCCAGCTATTTTTTTGCCTTTCAGATGTTTAAACAAATATATTAGTGAGATTTCACTTTTAAATACTCAGAGAATCACTTCACTGACTTATATTTTGTCTCAGTTCTGTCTCTTGCTATATCTACATAGCCTGTTCCACGCTTACAATCACAGAGACAGAGAGGATAATAAGATCCTTCTCTGTCAATTTAATTTACTATACTTTTCTATATTTTTATTTCTGTGCCATAGCCAACTGTTGCCCTTCCCTTCATACTGAAATTGTAAATTAATCCTTATGCTCCTGATTTTTTGGAAAATATCTGCACTACTATTCCTAATGCAGTCAACATTTTTGCAGGATAAATAACAAGTAACAGTACTATTGCTATTACTATAATGACACTATTAGGGTCTATGGTAAAGATTTACAGAAGTGGAGACAAATAATTTTCAGAACAGATTACTACATTGTTGCTTTGTTTAAAAAGAGATTACAGTGTGTTCTTTTTCTATGCTGTCATAGAGCAGAGAAGAATTAGCTACATTTATCATGAGCTCCTATCCATAAGCAAGAGAAGGTGGAGAAAAAATAAAGGAGTAGATGGGGAACAGCAAAAGGAAAGAGCTGGGAGATAAAAGGAGAGAGAGGATCAGAATGTATTTTGACAAGTTTTTCTGAGGTATTCAAGTCATTGCTAACTGCAGACGCCATTTGATCCTTAACTTTGATTACATTATTAATTCTGAGAAGACATATGTGAACTCAAAAGCAGAAAACCAGAAGTACTATCTTGAGTAATTTTTTCCTGAAGTTCATTTCGTTCTAGCAAACATATTTTTTTTTAATTTATGTTCTGCTTCTCCAGTTCATAAAAAAAAACCAAAATAACAATCTTCATTGAGAATTAATAACTAATTATCTTGAATTAAATCCATAAATTTCTACCCTCTGAATGCAGCACAAATTCCAATGTGTTTTCTAGATCAGTCAGAGTATGTATTCATAGATCATCCACAGCAGGCTTTCCAATGATAAATACTGGGGAGGATTTTTTTCTCTCTTTCAGGGCTTTGGTGAAGATCCTCACTTTCTTATCTGTCTGCTATCATTCCAGCATGAATATCCTATGTCAGGATGGCAACTGTCAAAATGTTTCCTGGTTGGCTCAGCCTGGAGTGTATTTTAATAAAAGTAAAATCATACATTGCAACATTCTTCATTGTGTTCGCTGTAATTTAATGTGTAGATTCTCTTATGTTATTGGGTTTTTTTTCCTGTGATTAAGTAGTTTGATAAAGATTAAAGCTTTGTTGTTTAACTGTGGCATGTAAGCAATGTCAAGGGAATTAAACTGAAAAAGAAGTATTCAGTTACAAAGACACTGCTGAAACTAAAATGCCCTTTTGTCAGGGGACATATTAGTAAATCAGTATATCTACTGCATGTCTTTCAGGGACAGAACAAGACATTTATGCTCTCCTAGGGATTATATGAATTTACTAAATAGTCTACCACTATGTATGTAAATATGATTAAAATGAGGGGACAAAAATAAATTAAAACACAGGAAAAAAATCACTGCAACCATAGCAATATAATAAGATTTTCTTTAACAGATCATATTACAAATATGTGCCAAAAAACCCCCAAGCCCTATTGCGAATGTGAAAAACACACTTGAAAATGTTAAAAATAAAGGGAATATAAACCCGACCTTTCTGACTGCTTGCCCTAAGAGGATGATCTGTTTGTTTTGGTCCGTGAACACCAGTTTCCCTGTGTGTTGAAACACAAGGCTGAGCTCCAGTGATGAAGTGAATGACTCTTCTTCACAACCTGCCACTAGCAGTTACAGAATGATAGTATCAAACTGTGGAGAAAATTGAACAGCACCTTATTTCCAAAGGAGGCACAACAGCTGCACCGAGAGAGCCTCAGGTGTTCTTGGATGAAGCAGGTAAAACAAGGACATGATCTGGATTACCTAAAAGGCCTCAGAGGGATAACAGTAATTCCAGTGAAGCAGAAGGGTAGGGGATGCTCTTGGGAAGTCCTGGTGTATTTTTGAGCCCTTTGCATTGGTCTCTCTGAGTGACAAATACAGATGGATTTACATTGCTTGTCTGACTGTACAGTGGAAGTTTTGAAACACTACAGTCAGAGAATGAGGACAAGCAGGGCTTTACCTCTGGTGTTGATGCACTTGTGGCCGGGTGGCAGAAAGCTGACAGTGAGATGTGAATCAGGGCTGGTGATTTTACTGCACACCTGCAGCACATTCAGCTTTTTAGGAGAGGTGTCTAATCACACCATTGATAGGGAGAAAACAGATCTCTTCTGTAAGAACATGAAACGATTATTTTATTGTCTGTCCTTGATTTCAGGGGTTACTTTATTTTCAAAGTCAAGTTGTTTGCATGTGATTTCATGCAGTTATACCGGTTACTTATTTGTATTTTGGAGGAATTTAATTAAAAAAAAAAATCAGTTACAGAGCCTTCAACATGTGTACAGGACTTTCTGTGTCACAGGGGAGGTTTATGCTTTTGAAATTTGAAAATGGAAAATTAAATCCACTTACCCTTTGCAAAGGGAAGCTACTATGGGAGATATTTAAGATGGCTTAAATCATCTGGCTTTTTCAGTGGCTGTCATCAACAAAGGCATTTAAGACTTCATTTGCAAGCTTTATCTTTAATGTAAAATGGCAGCAATTGATATTTAAAGCTGTCTGGTACAATACCCTGTATGATACAAGCAAAAGCCACAAGAATCTCTTAGGTGGAATGAAAACTTATTTCTTTCAGCTGTCCAGAACTAAAAAGGTTTGGTATAAGAAATGTATGCATTCTCTCAGCTTGAATTAAAAAAACAGAATTGCTAAAAGGTTAGATATTTTATATTTTTTGATTGTGTTTTTGAGAGAAAAGGGAGTTGATCACAGGGTAAGAGTAATTATTATTCAATACAGAGTTTTTTAACAGTGTAGAAAACTTGTAGTGAAAGGTTTTAAAATTACTCACAGATAAATGATTTTATTTTATTTTACTTTATATAATTAGATTTAAATCATTACTGTTTCCAGCATGAGCTGTCAGTTGGGCCAAAGAAAAATCTAGGCAAATGAGTTTTGTGTTTGCTTTATTGTAAGCTTAATCTCATAATGATCATGGTTTTGGTTAATACTTAACAAGTACAGGTAAGAAAATACTCATCAGTAATCACACTTCTCATTAAATAAGGTAGTGATAGTTAAGCTATTGTGCAATTTTTTTCTCCTTATGTTAAAGAGAAAAATGTAGCTGTAAATGCTCATTTTTTTTCCTTTTCTATTTGACTTACGCATTCCTCTACCTATTACCTGCTTCATCTTGATGTTTCATGAGTGTGTGTGTGTGCATGTGTGCGTGTGTCTGTGTGAACTACATTTATTTACCTTCCATTTCTTTGGAACGTATAAATGATAACAGCAGCTGCTGAAGGGGAGCATTCCACTGCATCAATTAATGTTCCATGCTAAATAAGAAATTTACATTCTCCACACCAGTCTTGTTATAAAATAATTAATTTGATTCAAATGCTATATTAAGTATGGCAAGGAGGATTTTGGAATAAAGTTAAGGAGGAAATAGACTGCAGCCTTGGGAAGCCTAGAGCATGTTTTGTACTGCACCTTGAAACAAACAGCTCTGACTAAAGAGTAAGTTAGTCTTTGATGGCTGTATTACCAAGTCAAAGTCTTCAGGGCCTCGTGAGGGTTCAATGACAGAGAATATTGTAGTAGCTAGATGTAGGACACATAGAATTTAGGCTTTTTGATCAAGTTGTAATAAACAGCTTTAATTAACTGGGCTTCCCAGAGGGGATTAAAGAGCAGTGAAGAATTCTTTGTTTTATTATTTAAGATTCAAACTCCTGCTTCCATTAGGCATATTCAGAGTTTATAGTTATGATCCATTATAGGTTCATTGCAGCAGAGATTGCATATGCAGTATACCTGATATGTTTTCCTTCTTTGGCTTGGTAAAAAGAAAAAACCTTCAGGACCCATCTGTGTTTCAGAACAGCTATTAAGTAGTCATACTCTTCTTTCCCTTCAAACACATCTGTTGACTCACAAGTAAAGACAAGATAAAAAGAAAGAGAAATAACAAATTTATACTGGTGATGTGCTATATTACCATTCTGAAATCTATTTTAATTTGAATCTCTCTTCTATTGGGTAACCAACCATAAATGGCCATTTTTTTTGTGTATGGAAGATCACCATTGGAGGAGTTCTGATAATTATTTAAGATCTTAGAGGCGTTGCATTCCTCCCCACAATTTTTGGCAGGGATGGTTTGTATCCTACACTCCATTTCAACATGCATTGTTACTAGGTTACCTCACACTTGTTAAAGACACCACAGGAGTCTGATTAGATATCGCCCCATGAGTTATTAGAGCAAACAAAATCCATAATTCTCCCAATGACTGTGTAAAAAGGAATGCAATGGTGTCTCCTTAGCTAATCAATGTTTTGGAACAGCATTACATAGATTATTCTGAGGGGCTTAGCTTCCTGACTCGTAACCTCACTTTGCAAGTACACAGGTACTTAATTTTACATGCATACTGACAATTAAACAACTTGAACTATTGTCCTGATAACAGCAATAGCTCTTAAAAATTAACAGCTGACCTCTGTACTGAAAAGCAAAAAAAACCCCAAACTTTTAACTATTTTCATAAATAAATACTTGATTGAGCTGTTTAAAAACTGTTTTCTTCACATTGTATACTGAAACTTGAAATTTACCAGTAAGTATGAACAAATACAGACTGAAACAGGGGATTCCAAGGTAGTTTGTCAGCTGTCAATTGACTAGTATTGCTAGACACCCTTAAATACTCCATCAAATTATTTTCAAATGTGAAATATGTTGCAGGGACTTCTAGCTCTTTAAAGAGAGTTTTGTGAAGTTTTAGCAGAGAGTTGAAGTCCTCAGAAGTAAAATAAATAAATAAAACAAAAGGAATAGACTTACGAACATATTCCAGGTCACCTTTCTTTAAAGACTTAAATTCAGTGTGAAACTTCAAAATAATGGAGCTCTATTACTCTTACAGGAAAGTTTCCAAATGCTAATAAGGAATACTCTCCCAGCAGAATTAGACTGCTCAAACACAACAATCGAAAGGTGAGGTAGAGAGGGGAGGGAAAAACTTTAAACTAAGGAGAAAAAAATTGCAAAGTTTTATTTTATAGTAACTCAGAGAATTTGAAAAAAAATCCACACCAATATTCATCCCTTGATATACCACAGTGCAACTGCTTTATGAGCAAGATTCTTGCAGTACAAGATTTGATTTTTTCAACCTGTATGGAATTGTTTCTGTTTTGATTGTGAAACAACTCAATGGGACTAAACCTGGTTAACATATAAATAGATATAAAAAGAAAAAACAGGTCACAATAAAATATGCATATTAAAAAAAAGATGAAGTTAAGGTAACATTTTCCCTCTTAATATTGTATTTTGTCTTTTGAACTGTGATTAACAGGGATAGGTACTCATTCAAATCCGTTCTCATTGAAGCTAATAGCAAATATCTTTCTGGCTCCAGGAGCACAAAGCAAGATGATAAGAAACCAAAGACTCACTAAAGGAATGTGACACTTTGTCATTTCATTCTGAATAGTGTTGTTGGTTTTTTTGATACTGGAATTGCAGCATCAGAAAATCCACTTGCAATTTGCATCTTTACATCACACTCTATAACAAACAAATACCTTTCCTGAAGGAAATACAGCTGAGAAATAAGATCAAAGTGGGACCAGGAAAAAGAGATAAAGTGACTTGCTTGAAGTCTTGAAGTAAGGCAGTGGAAGAGCTGAGAAAGATCCTCCTGAACAAGGATACCTGCTGGACAACACAGCCTCCTTGTACCAGCGGTCACAGGCTACAGCTGTATTATTAAATTCGAAAAGTGGGGTGCTAAAAACATAGACTGAGACAAATAGTAATCCTGAAGAGGAAGCTGGCATGATGAAATATCAGTCATAAAAGAACTAGTGATTATGCCGATAAAGAAATTTGTAGTGGTGATGTTAGACAAGCTTGCTAAAGCAAGCAATAAGAAGCCTATTGTGCCCGAATTATTTAATATTAAGAAGAATATTCAGAGGTCTTTTTCAGTGAAATTCTCCTGAATTTACTGGGCATTAACAAAATAGTTTCATAGAATTTTTCTTTTTTTTTTTTTTATTTTTTTTTTTAAGGTTACAATATGTCTATATATACTTCTTGAAGACATCCTTCTAGGAATCTATGAACTTATAANTATTCAGAGGTCTTTTTCAGTGAAATTCTCCTGAATTTACTGGGCATTAACAAAATAGTTTCATAGAATTTTTCTTTTTTTTTTTTTTATTTTTATTTTTAAGGTTACAATACGTCTATATATACTTCTTGAAGACATCCTTCTAGGAATCTATGAGCTTATGAAGAAATTGGTATATGATACATTAAGAAATGCAATATTTTTAAAAGATATACTCCTGTTCCAATTTGAATAGAGAGAAGAATTTATTAAATGGGTTTTATTGTACAATAGAAAAGATAGATACAGATAAAAAGTGAGTGGAGGACACTGCTTACAAAAAATAAGAAAAAAATGTAATTTGTTGCACTTGCACATTTTACAACATCTCTCATTTAAAAGAAAAAAAAAAAACCAAAACTAAGAACAAACAAAAAAGACCCCCACAAAACAACATTTAGTATTTCCTGGGTTTGTTTTGAAAAAGGCCCAAGATTTTCCTGACACTGCAGTCCAACAATATATCTGTGACTAATTTTGTCACTTTTTTTGTCAGACAACTTTCTGTCAGACACTTTCTTGCAGAATGGTGGAAGAAAAGGAGGAGGATAACTTCCTGAAGGCTGTAAGCCCTGTGAGACATGTTCCTCAGGAACATGAATACTCTTCTGACTCTCCTGGTTCCCCGGCCACAAGCTGTCACATCCCTGTTCCCCTCATCCCTGGGGGTCTGAGTCTCTGAGCCCAAGGCCTGATTTCCATGAAGCATATCTGTGCAGCTAGGGTTTAAATTTCTGAGAAGGCTGATAAGTTTTGATAAAACACTGCAAGAAAGTCTGCAGAATGGAGCAAGGAAGGTTTAAAAAAAGACAGTGAGAGTGGCAGACTGGTCTGAATATTGAAAAAGGGACAGTTCTCAAGCCAAGGATTCAACAGGAAAAATGCTATCAGAAAATATTCGTAACACTAAAGAAATAAAACAGGGATCTCAAAACTGCAACTCAGCAACACTGAGGACGTGTTGATGCTGACCTATCCCTACCTGAGAGACAACTTCCTAGAGAGAAAATACGTTTTGTGTGCTCTAATGGATTTAGGGAGACATGCTATTGTTCAGCCTGGTAGCTCATTCTCCTTAACATTTATCACCTGCATCACCCATTAAATAATTCTTCATACTTTGAAGCTCAGTGACTTGCTTTCGAACTGTCTGCAAGTAGTAAAAGATGTCTGAATGAACTGCCCCAAACAGAAAGGGGCAGAAGAAAGACTTCTTCTCATCTATTCCACTGATGTGTGAGGAGACCTTACTATTAGTATTATAATTTGTCTGTTAGTCCCCTGTGTCTGCCCTGGTAGGAAATTTTTCCCACTACAGAGCAGCTGCAGTGCTGCACTGGGAATGGAAATTGTATCTAGAAAGAGGCCAACGGGAATAGTTAAATTTCACTTTCTCCTTCATCCTCCTCCCTGCAGATCCATGTATAGGGTAGCTTTTGGCACAAAACTGGAAAGAGGTCAGGGTCACTATGGAGTGCAACACCTGTGGAATCCCACTGATGGTTAGAAAATGAAATACCACTGATGATCAGTGAAACATCTGGAGGTTTGTTAGAAGAACTTCAGGAAACCATATCCCATGTGTTGCACAGGACTGATGTTTGCTGTTCTCTTAGATGATAATTGTCATTTATAGTGAGTTTAGTCAGCAATCAGAAACAGGGCCACTGCTTGGACTGAGGTTTCTGCATTCTAATACTGAACACATGATATAGGTGTGGTCTGATGTTTTGGAAAGTTTTTGTGAACACAGTGGATGCAAGCGTCAGTCAGGTCACCAGGACTCACTAAATTAAATTGTTTGACATTGGGATTTAAATGAGTATTGCACAAATGATTCCGTGGCAGGTTATATCCTGGCATATCAAAAATAAAGGATTTAAATAATTATTTACTTTAAGGGGAATGCTGTTAAGGCAGACCTTATCTTCCAAATATAGCTTGAGAATTATGAAGTAATAAAAAATATTAATCCACAGATTGGGTTTGTATAATTTAAAAGCTTCATTTAAATGTTTTAGGTACATTTTCTTGAGGTTTTTGCTGAGGCTTCACCGTTGTTAGTGAGAATATTTTAATGGTACTTGAACAAGTATTAAGAATCTACATGGAAAGTAAAGACTTTTGTCACATTTCTGATTCATCTCAGTGGAAAACTTGCATTTACATATTGTATTAAGGACAGTAATTAGGGAATATGCTTCTCTGATTGTTGTCTCTATTATCACCTGAATTCAACTGACAAAAGCATTGTTATGGTTTTTATAAATTGTATTATTATTTAAAAATAAAATAAGAAATCACTAATATTTTCAGAGAAGGAGAAAGAAGTCTTTCTATAGTCATGTAATGGTAAAGTCGATACCAGGATTAAACAAACACTAATATTGATAATATATAAGTATCATAATGTGAAATAAAAAATTACTTCCCACACACCTCTTTCTATCTACTTGCTTTCCTTCAGCAACAGAAACATATAATTTCTGTAGCACATTATACAGAATGTGCATAGCAAGATAGAATAAATATCTGTCAATAACAGGAAGATGAAAATTCTTTTAAAACAGTATTAAAAGGTATTTAAAGTATTTACCACTTCATCATCCCACTTCTAATATAATTGAGAGCTAGGATAGTACAGCATATACTAAACAGTTATTTCAGGCAAAATAATACCTAGCAATTAAGCAATTTCTTAAAAAATCTTTTCATAAAAATGTTTTTCCCAAGGTATTAATGGCTGTTTAAAAAAACTGTTGAATGTGCATATAAATTAAAAATTCAAAGTGTTTTGAGATGAATAATACATTGATATCCCTAAAGGAATTAGCTTACTTTGAATGTATAACTGATTTTTGTCCAAACTGGTGAAATAATTAATTATTTCACACTAAGTTCATTACAATTTTAACAATTATGAGATATGACAGATAGTTTGACACTTAAGTTTACTGACCTCTAGTTTCTTGTAAAATGTTTTGAATTACCTCTAGTAAAATAAAATAAAATCGATATATAGTGGAATAATGTTGTTGTTTTTCATATAATGTACAAAAATTTCCAGGCACAATATTCAGTGGAATGTTTTGCACATATAAGCTGAATTTGAGACTTTGGAAGTAATGTGAAACATACAGATGTGAAACACAAACAGCAGCACTGAGGACTATATAACATTTTGCATTAAATTTTGATTGCAATAAAGTCTAGTGCTATAGAAGAGAATGAAAGTAAGAGTACACGTAAGTGTGTTGTTTTGTTCTAAATGTGGAATAGAAGAAGCAAGTGTTTGGTTGTCTGTTTTGTTGGGTGTTTTTTGTTTTATTTTGCTTTGTTTCATTTTTTGTTAGTAGATAATGCAATATAAATTTATGGAAGTAGGAGTAATTTATCAAAAAAGTAATAGATTCATAGAATATCCTGACTTGGAAGGGACCCACAAGGATCACCAAGTCCAACTTTTAGCCCTGCACAGAACTGTTAAAGACAGGCAAAGAATACATTAAACACTGCCTTGTCTCTGTCCCTGTTTGTGAGGTGACCACATTCATCCTGTTATTTCTACAGGATGATGTCATTTCTACATCTGATGTTATTTCTACACTGTCTTTTGCTGTCAATATATTTTAAAAACCTCTTTTTATTGTCCCTCACATTTCTGGCCATCTTCAACTCCAGCTGAGCTTTGGCCATACAAATTTTCTCCCTGCAGTGGAAAGCAGCATCTCTCAGTTCTTCCCATGTCACCTGACCTCGCTTCCACTGGGCATACACCTTCCTTGTTTGCTTTATCTCCAAGAGAAGATCTCCTGCTTGACTTCCCACATTTGCAAATTACCTACTCCTATGCCCTTAGGAGGTGATGTTTGAAAAGTGACCAGCACTGATGGACAACAGCACCTGCAAAAACATTTTCCCAGGGCACCTTACCAGTTCCCTGAGCAGCCTGAAGTCTGCTCTCCTCATGTCCAGAGTTGAGTTTTTTGGTCCCAGTTGATTTTTAACAAATTCAATTCTCCCATGGACAAGGACAGTTGACTTGGAAGTGTCCCTTAGTTCCTCAGAGTCTAGACTATTTAGAAATTATTTATTTTAAAATTATTTGTTAACAAATCAACAACTATGAATAGACTTTTTTTTTTTTTGTGAACCTGGAATACTATATAATTTAATTTAACTGAGAAATTTCTAGGAAAAGTATATCACTTTATGGAGAATAACCATTTTTATTAAACTAGTCCAATCTATTTAATAAAGCTGATCAATCTGTATTTGGAAATTGGTTATATCTGATAATAGTACCTAATAAGAGACCACAACCTAAACTGTGTGATATTTCAAAATTAAGTGCTTTTATAAGTTTGAAAATTACATAAACGCAAAACTAAAAGCTCTTTGCCAATACGGACTTATATATGTTCATGAAGAAGAAAATAAAACTCACTTTTATTTTAGGTAATCTACTGCCTGGAAAAAGTGACATGATGAGTGAAGAGTTACAAGCACCTACCAAACTGATAAGCAGCTGTATCTGAGCCTCTCTGTCTGCATGCCTGGTAGGTTCCCAGATGGCACTTTCATTCCTTTGCTCCAGATCCAGAGCTCAGCAGTCATCTTGAGAAGGTTCATTGAGAGCAAGAAGGAACCCTTCTATATAGAAGGGTTTCTCTGTCAGAAAGGTGACTGTAAGGGATATTTACTTGTATGACTTGTCAGAACACTCACTTGCTGGATCTAAATGTGGTCTAGGAAGGATTTAGCAAAGACATTAATGGGCAGAAAGTTAGACATCTAGTGGACCTTCAGGTAACAAAAGATGAGACCTTAGTTTCTAAATATAGGGGACTAGTAAGCATGGACTTTGTTACTGAAGCCCACTAAAATCCTACTTGAAAAGAGTTTTCTTCATTATTTTAATCTTCTTTGAGAGCTTTTTCTACCCTTTAATGAAGCTATTCCTGCTTTGAAACAATTTTAAAGACTTGTGCTTCAATAGTAGACTTTTACACACACACATTTGCTACGTTTGGTATGGGAAAAGAACAAGGGACAGAAGTATCAGCCCCAAGGATAATCTACAATATCTCCAATGTTATGGCAAATGAAAACAGGTCATTGCATTTCAGATGACTTCCATTGACAGGTGACAGTGAATGTTTGGTTATAACTTTACACACAAAGGAGTTCTACTTTGGAACAACAAATTAATAAATGTTTATCTATTACAATGGGGGGGGGGTTGCTGATGCTTTTTCATTCTATATTTCTGATTCAAATAGCCTTAATCTACTAAATTGCCTTCTAATAAATCTTGTAGATTACCAAATGGGCTCAAGGGATAATTATCCCTTATTCGTGCCATAACCCTAACAGATGCCATCCTCTTCATTCTTCAGTAAGTCTTTGACGAGATCATCAAACCAACATGTTTAATAAAATTGAATTCTACTAAAAGACTCTGAAAAGATTTAGTAGAACGTCATGTTTCAGTAATTATTTTATAATGAGGCAAACAGTACACAAACTGTGCTTTACCACTTTAAAGTATCTACTGTGTATATTAGAATATGTGTTTGTTTAAATGGTCGATAACACCACAGTTTTATCTGTTAACTGAAAATTAGCCTTATGGTTAATATGTATTGTTTTGATCTGATGTCCTGTGGAGAAGAATTGTAGATTTTTTCATCTACAAGATTCAGAAATGAAATGTTAAAGACTTTATTTTGCCTTTGATGGAAAAAAGCACTGCAATTTGAAAGCAAATTATTCTCATTATTTAAGTCCAATATGCATTTGTAGGTTGTTATATAATCCATTTCTTTCAATCAGCTTGCTATTTAATCCATCTGTTCTCTCTTTCTGATGAATTATGTTAGTTGAATAATTATAGAGAAAGGGAGTTCAGAAAAAGAATCTCGAAGAAAATCCTACATTTATAAGTGATGAACATAATGCTCTGTCATCAGAATGTATATCAGGTTTCTAAAGGGGAATGGAAATACCTCTATGAGAAAAAAAAAAAAAAGAGAGATTTTATTTTTAGTCTATTCTTGCTGTTTCTCTGGTTTATGCTTTTAGATTGTGAAGAAAAAGAAGGAAAAGAATATTTCTGTAAGAGTGTCTTGAAGGATTTTAAGATACTTTGCAGAATACATAAATGAACTTTTTTGGTTTTGGTTTTGGTTTTGGTTTTTTTTGTGTTTTTTTTTGTTTTGTTTTGTTTTTGTTTGTTTGTTTGTTTGTTTTTGTTTTTTGGTTTTTTTAATTTTTAAACAACTTTAAGCCTATTCTTTAAAGAGGAATAAACCTTCACCTATGTGCAGTGTCTGAGATGTGCAGGACCTGCATCATTAGAAATAAGAACAGCTCTAGATCATGTTCTTGTTGAATTTTTAAAGACTGTCCAGGTAAGTGTGCTGACTATGTGGGAGCTGGATTTTTCCTGAATATGAACAAGCAGAGTAAGTCTATATTTTTCCAAAACAACAGAACTTTAAGACTTTGAGGACAAGGGAATGTTGGAGAGAGCTGAGCAGGGTAGAAAAATGATGCTTCATTCTTTCATTATTATATTAGGAGTCTGGAGAACCACAGAAGATGGAAATTAATTAGAAAGAGGAGAGAGTCCTTGTGATGTAATAGGGGTCTCAAATATTTCTCAAAAGAGGGAGATAAAGCAGGACACGGATACAAATAAAAATACTTGTTTTATTCTGTTCTATTTCTTTTATCATCTTCAGGAACTCATGTTAGCAACTTTGGAAAGTAAATATATCCAGGTTTTTTCAGCTGTCATATATCCTTAGAAGAAAAACTGTAAATTCAGATTTGTCATTAGGAAGGTTCTATAAAAAGTTTCACTGCTGTTCACAGTGTGTGTGTATGTGTGTCTATGTGTCTGTATGTGTGTTGATATGTGCGACCTGTGCCTTTAAACGGAGCAATAAAGCCCATTTCCATGATGATAAGTCCAAGAGTAAATGAAAAAGTACTGTGGCTTTATTCAGTCCTTGAAAAGCCCTTGGAAACATGGTTATGAGGAAATCTATATACAGCAGTGTAGTGATGTTGTATTAAGGACCTCTACCCAGACTGTGACCCCAGGCTCTCCAACTGTGCCTACAAATAATGCTGAACAAGTTACACTTGCAACCATGTTGTGTTTTCCAGACATTATCAAGAAAACAACTGCTGTTTCAAATACGGGAAGAATTCTCCAATTCAGCTCTTTCCAGTGGCAGATACTTAAAAAATGAAACCTGTAATATCAAAAAATGAAGACATTTCTAATACAGAAAGCCAGAATTTTAATGGAATTTAAGTAGCAAACAACTGTCTCTAAGATGATAATTTTACCTTAATATTAAAAAATAAATAACACATTAAAAATCTGATGAATTTGAAGGTGTTTTCACAGAAAACACTAGGGAAGTGAATATATAACTGCATAACATAGTAAAAACAGTTCTTTTTTCATATCATTGCTGCATTAAGACATTCCATTCTTTCTTATACTATAAGACAAACAATGGTGCAGGAAAACAGGTAATTCCAGCCTGGATCTATGACACAAAGCAAATATTTTGCTCTCTGGGAATCCTTATGCAAGCTGTATAACTTTATTCTGTTTGCAGTCAACAATTAGTAAGAACATTACAACCAGGACTTGAAGAGCACTGAAAGCCACAATTGAGGTAATTAGCAAAATGATAGTGAATTACAATATCTTTGTAATGAAGGCATCTTTTCCATATATCACATATCACTCACTTAATTGTAAATTGAGGAAATCAGAGCAATCTGGATGAAGCTTTGTCTCTAAACTGCTTCTTATGATAAATGTCATCTCTAATAATCACCTACTGTTTCTCTTCTCCCCGCAACTACTGGATATTCTCCCTCCCCCTGCTCCCTATTTTTTTCCTTGCTTCAAAACATTGCTGTAGCACAGCAAGTAGGTATGAAGGCTGACTGAAAGAGAAGAGGCACCCTGCCCAGCCACTTCCACCCTGACTGTGCATTCAGAGCCCTTTCACATCCTGTAGCAGTGTCATTGCCTGCCTGTACTTGCAGCAGAGACATCACTGTGTGATTAAAGATGGGTTGCCTTTGTCAATACCACAGCAAGTTCTTTTTCAGAACTAATTCCCCAGTCAAGTTGTTTTCTCAGCTGATGGCCACATCCTCATAATTTTCTCCTTTTGTTGCCGTGTTTCTGCATTTGCTGTTTGAGTACAAAATTGTGCTTAATGAATGTGGCAGCAGTGTGTTCACCTCACATTTCTGGATTGCAATATTTTTTTTGGCACAGCTGCTCTTAATGTACCTCAAGAGCCTGGTGAGAAGCAATATAAGACTAGCTGTTGTTACAGTCATTATAATTATTAAGGGTTTCATTTGCAGTTCCTTGTTTTAAGGAAACCAAACCAAAAAAACCCTACAACATAGAAAGCAAATGTGCAGGAAGCAAATTCTGAAATATTTAAAATTAAGACTATTTCTGCTTGTTTCATAAACTCAAATATGCTGTGTATCTTGAGAAGATTAAAAAAAAATGACACGTGCAGCTTAATTTCTACATAGTGTACCAAAACTATTTCTACCACTATTCATAAGTGAATCACAGGAACTCAGTTTAACGTATTTATTGTTTCACCCCATAGATCTGTTCTAGAAACACTACTGAGCTGAAATTCAGGAAGAAAAGAAGATAAAGCCTCGTACATCCAGGACTCTGGACCAAGAAACATTTCACTTCTTGTGAACACCAAAGTATACCCCAGGTTTGCATTGTTACACTCCTGTCCTACAATAATCTCCAAAGGGTAGTAAGTTGTCTACTCCTTTTCCATGCTGGTTTTTCCCCTCTTATGCCCCCACTCCCTCTTGATGCCGAAAAACCTTGGAATGAAAGAACTGCTCAGAGACTTTGCATCTTTAAGCAGCAAGGTATTTGTTTATTCAACATTGGGAGCAAGCCAGCTCGTGCTGGGCAAACTTGCTCCACTCGAAAGTGCAAAAGCAAGCCATTTTATACACTTTAGATACATGGTTACACCCTGGCTCTGGGCCCCTATATGTAATTCAAACATCTAGTTTACCTGATTTATTACCTTGTGGTCTATTGTATACTATTCCCTAGCATTCTTTCTATAATGAAACTTTGGTCCAGTGAGCAGAACAGAACGATATTAACCAGTGCTCCTAAAATGTTCTTCTAGCAACATAGGCAGAGCAAACATTAGGCAATTACCTTCTCCTGGTTCAACAGGGCAAGGTATACCGATTGAGCCATCATTAACTCTTTTTGTGCCTTTCTGTCATCACCCTCTCACCTACCCTTACATATGTTCTTGAAAGGTTTAAGTAAATAGGGTATAGTAATATTTTTACATGATAATGATGGCCTGAAATCTTTTGTGAGATGAATTCCATAGCAGAAAAAGCAGTTAATTCAGAGGAGAATTGACCCACCTGACATCAGAAATTCTTTTTGATTTGGGAGCAGATTGGAGCATAAAAATAAATCTTAGAAAGAAGTTGGTTTCTTTTATTTTCCTTTCTTCTTAGAACCACTTTCTGAGTATTTCCATGTAAATGCAAGAAAAAAATATTTCCAGTTTAGCTGTATTTAAAATATCTATTGTTATTGTTATTCAAGACTTTTTCATGGTATAATGAACAATATTTCAGTGATTAAAAGGAATAATGAACAATTACCAAGAACTGAAAATCATATCTTTAGCTGAAAGTATTTTCTGAAAGTACAAATTATCATGTTTGTTAAAAGGTGTGCTAATTCCCAATAGCTAAAGGAATAACATTGTTGAGATAGTGTTCAGATACATTGTTGAGATTACAATGTTAGCTCTGTCAAGATAAAGGTAACACTTCTGATTTGGTTAAGCTTAGATCATGTGCATTTGAAAATAAGGCTAACTTATTTAGATTAAGATTTTATTTAGATTTGACCAAGTACATGAAGGAAATCTGGGAAACAGTGGGAGAAATTTATTTCATGTTAAGAAGCAGCCAGGTAACAGTGAACTTTGCCTAAATGTAATATTTTTTTACTCTTACTCTGATCAGTATAAATGTGTAGTACTGGCTTCACTTTGAAATGCCAAGTCATGGTCTGAAAAAGGAGATGTATCCTACACGAATCATCTCCATATGGGCCTGTGCAAAATGGACAGATGCCAATGGCAAACTTTTAGTAGGACTTCCAAATTACCTGGCATTTCCATAAAGGCAGGAGAACTTAAGAAAAATCCTGTTGTTAAATTTTGTTTAGCATATTATTCAACATATCACTAGATCAAACCCAACACGCACTAATAAAAACAATCCACTCTCCAAAAGCGCATCTAATAAGAGTAGGTATGTGAAAAGCATAAGAATGTGAAGTCCCATTGGAAAACATGGTTTCTTAGGTAGGACCTGACTTATTTAAAAGCATCTGTCTCCCCAAAACTCCTTTGGAAATCCAATCTCCAAAGAAACTTCTATGGGAGTGATAAAACAACCTTAACTCCTACGTGTCTGAAATGGCATAGTTAACTGCTTATTTAAACACTTGGATGATGTTCCATTCCCAAGAAAATGAAGTTCAGCTGTCCACTTGAGACCACGCTGTGTGATTGTTGCCTCTGGATCCTTTGCTGTATAGCTCCAGGTGAAAAACGATGCCAAACCTGAATAAAGAGTCATCAGAAGAGTCTGTACCCAGAGGTATCTGTATTTTTTGCTAGAACATCACATGGAATGTTTTACTTTGTTTAAAGATTTTCCTCTTATCCTTTGTCATGTTTACCTAATGATCAGTCTGATATGAATTGCATTTATAGCTTGTAGAATAAAATTGTATCGAAATATCTTAAGTCATTGTTTCTGTATGTCTTTAGAGTGCAACTAGATGCATTTTCAGTGCATCTATCAGAAAAGCATCCCCATCCCACTCTACATCCCTGTATTTTCTATCTGTGTACTATACAGATTATTCCTTACTCTTTGAACTAACTCTTCCTCCAAAATTGTCTATGTTGACATAAACATTTACTTCTGTTAGGACAATGACAAAATGGAATATCAGTAATCTCTCTGGTTTTTTCTTTATTATATATTTCCTAACCGTGTGAAACAGTGTGATTATTGTTGTTGAAAAAAGAAGTTGTAATTAAGGAAAGAAGAAGAGTTAAGGTTTTTCAATCTTTTTGGAGTATATGAGGTTTTCTGAAGGCCTGATAGTGATTTATGGCTAATACATTTAGGGCAAGATAAATTTATTGTAGTTCAACTCCTTTGTGCTCTCACAATATGAAATATACTACAGCAGATTAGTTTCCCTGGCTTTCTTTTTGTTCCTATTTTCCTGTTAGAGGATGATGCATGTGGAGAGAACAACCAGTATCTGAATAAAATCCAACACCAAACATAACATGGCATTACCAAGCACTTAAAAAATATTCCAAAATATTCCTGATCAGTATAGAGAGAAGAGACACGATTCCCACACCCTGTCCCTGATAGCTAACCTTCTGCCTAAGGTTGTGCCAGGCAGGGTATACCCACTCTCGTCTGATGGTGAAAATTAACATTTTGTTAGATGGCTGGCTGACCAGCTGAGAATACTGAATGCCATCTATGCTGAAGGTACAGTCAGATGTGTTAGGATGCCTGTACCTGATCTGGCTTAAGTGTTGTTCCTTCCCATAGTATGTGTTCCTTATGCCAGCATTAAGGAAAGCAATACAGCGCTTAATGATGACAGGAAAATGAATAAGAGAAAAAAGGAAAATAAATCATATTTTGCCAGAGGTTAATGGAATTAAATATAATCCAGAAATATTTCTTTAAACCTGCGCAGTGTGTTACCAGAAAAATCATTAAAAGTATCTTTTTATACGTATTTGGAGTGATAACACTAATTGTTCTCCTTAACACTAAATGGAATATTAACTTATTCTATTTTAAATTCAACTAGTTGATGCATAAAGCTAAAGAAGATCTAATTTCACATGCTAACCTCCCTATGTAGAAGAGAAAATTAGAGGAATAGAGAAATTGAGTTGTAATCAAAGTCTTCTGTGTATATTTTCTCTATCTCTTTTTGAAACCATTTGTTAATAACAGAGATAAAAGAAGAAAGCATGCTGTGCAATTTTTATTTCCTATCAGAAATTATTAATTGTTTTTGGCAGTACAGAATTCGACACAAAGAAATGACTTTGCCTTCTTCACTCAAAGGAGGTATGTAACAAGGAGAAAACTGACGTGCAAAAGCTTTTTAACCAAGTCCCCTGAACTTGTCTCTCCTATATAATTTCCACAAAGTAAGCATCAATTGAAGTATTTCTGACCTCCTTCATGGGATATGACTCATGCTTCATCAAGACCCAAATTCATCCTTTGAAACTACTGAAGCTGCTTATTAGATTTGGAATTAGTCTTCCTCAGTACAAAGGGTGGAGAAAGACATCCTCTCCCAGCTGCAGCTGTGCTGACTGATGCTTAGAGGAGAGATGTCACCTCACACCCATCTGATCTTTCCCGCCTCCCTGCTGGAAGTAACCAGCCCTTCCCTTGCCATCAGCCAGATGAGCTTTTCCAATCATTCCCTTCTCCATTTCCACCAAAACTGGCTGGGAAGGGTGTTTAAATACTTCACAGAATCACAGAATATACCAAGTTGGAAGGAACCTACAAGGATCATCAAGTCCAGCTCCTGGCCTTGTAAAGAACCATTCCCAAGAGTCACACCATGTGCCTGAGAATGTTGTCCAAATGCTTCTTGAACTCTGTCAGGCGTGATGTGGTGATCACTTCCCTGGGGAGCCTGTTCCAGTGCCCAACCATGCTCTGGGTGAAGAACTTTTTTCTAAAATCCAACCTAAACCTTCCCTGACACAATTTCAGGCCATTCCCTTGGGTTCTGTCACTGGTCACCACAGAGAAAAGATCAGTGTCTACCCTTCCTCTTCCTCTTTAATCATCTTCATCACAGCTGAAGCAAACTCTCCAGAGGAGAGTGTCAGACCTGAAGGGTGTCAGACAGCAACTCTTCAGCCCCCATACTGCAGATTCAGGGAGATATCTCTCTGCTGCAGGGCTGTGACTGTAGCAGGATGTCTTCCTGGGGTATATGGGAAGTGGCAGAAGTAAAAGGTACCCTTTTTTACCCATGTACTCTGTAACCTTCCGCTCTGATGCACTTGACTTAGGAAGATCCCCACCCCAGCAGAGACTCCTCACCTTGCAGTGCCCCACATTACTCCACTGCTGTGTAGGTGCAATGGTTTGTGGACTGAATGGAAAACCACCTTTTTAGGATGATGTGAGTATAGTCTTCTCTGGCTTACACTGCTCTTGAATTTGCTGCCAGCTCTGACCAAAAGCAGTGGACCTTCCCCTTTTAGTCACTGACTCTACAGCACCTATATGAGTTATCAGCAAGAGATCAGATAAGTTAATATCACAGACTGCAAATTCAAAAGTAAATTTTTTTTGTTTTTGTTACAAAGCTATTTCATAGAACTGATCCTACATCTTGAATCTTGCTTTGGAGAACAGAGATTAAAAACGTGACAGGGATGAAAGGATAGAAGTGTCCCTTTCAGTCACAGGCTGGTCTTGGATCTGCTTGTACTAGCAGTGTTACTGCATTCCTACTTAGCATTTCAAGGGTTATGATTAGTGCACTTCATTCAATGTGGGAATAAATGTTTGAGATGCTTGCTCTCTGAGTCACTCCTGCAAAAGCAGTCACCATTAAGATTTTAAAAAGGTTCGCTGGAAGCTTTCTTGCCTGTAATAATAAAAATATTTGAAAAGTACCAAGCACAGAAACAAAAGTTTCAGTAGAGAACTGCTGTGAGAATTAATCAGAGTGTGAAGTGAAACATCCTCAAACCTTTAGCAGATATGTGATAAGTCAGTAAAGCAGAGAACCCTAATGTGAAAAGCAGAAGTTGTTTCCGTGACAAAGAATGGGCTCTAAGCTGTAAGCAACAGCAACTGTTGGCTTATAACAGCAGTGATCATCCATACTCTAAGGGTCTGACTACATGTAAGGTAAGTGACATCAAAAATAATTTTCATTTGTATCAAAATCAATGGTAATTCTTGTTCAGAAGCATCTTAACTGACTGCAAATATATGTGAGCTGTCAAAGCACACTGATTGGTAGTACTGATTAGTAGTACTACATGTCTTTATCTAATCCAGCCAGCAGGTCTGATTATTAATCAGCTTCTGATCATTCAGTTCTGAGTTACATTAAATTATGCTTGTAAAATTCTGATGAGAGTCCAGATTCCTGGTCAAAAGTCATATTTCTAGAACATTTTTTTATATACTGGAGAGTATAAAGGCATCAGGGACACTGAAAGATTGAGAGCAGAAGGAACAATGTTCTTTACAGAGAGTTTTGTGTCTGAATCAGAATTTATTCATGTATCTAAAAATTAAAGTTTGAAAAAATCCACAGTCAAAAGCAGAACAGTAAACTCTCAGATGACCGGGACTGTGAGTTTCCAGTATTTTCTCTCAATGATTCAAATAACTGTGCAAGTTTGAAAATAGATATGATGTATTGCTGAGATGGGACTGGTGTGAAAACATTTAAATAATGGGAATATTTTGGAAAAAAATACACTAAGACACTTTGAGTGTGTCTTATCTCTTATATTGTATGCAATTTTATTATTTTTAGCTGCAAATCTAATATTCATACTCATGCTTTACAGAAGGTAATTTATGACCTCTCCTGTACATTTTTTAAGAAACCTTGCAAAAATCATAGGTAATAATTTTCTCTATTTGCTTAATTCATATAATCCATACAAATTAATTTCATATATATTAATGTAATTTAACTGTGTATACATTTGGACGATAGTTTATTACTAATAAAACGTAACTTTATGTTTTACAGGAAAAAGAGATAGATGACGTGGCTCTCTAATACTGTTGTAGGAGAGAATTACTTTAAAATTGTAACCTTGGTAATCATGTTGTACAAAGTAATTATAATGGAGTTTCATCTTTTGTGTTTCTATCTGCTTCTCTGTTTGTTCCTGTACTTATTGTCAGAATTGAGCAGGAAAATGCAGTTACTAAGTCCAAGCCTGACCTGGAAATCAGGTCACATGAGTTATGGAGTAATCCAAGAGGGAGCATCTCAGATTAGGTAAAAGGGGATTTTTTTCTATAATTTTTCCTTTTACCTTGATTCTCTGTCACTCAACCCTGTGTTCAAGGTAACTATCTAAGATCCTGGGTGTTAAACTTCAGTGCTGCCACAACTTCTTCACAGCTTTTCACAAGTCACTCCATAGAACAGATTTGCTTGCTCAGAATGATTCAGCACCATCCTTTTTTTTTTCTTTTTTGTAAAAACTTGGAAGGAATAACAAAACCTGATACTTGCTGGAAGCAATGATGAACAAGGTGATGGGTCATCTTCTGGGTAAGACTAAACTGTGGGTAAAAGCAGCAACATTTATTTATTATTAATCTGATCAGATTTCAGCCTTGCTTTCATTCATTCTACTTTCAACAGAGTAAAAAAAATACAATAGAGGATGGGGACTCCAGGGCAAACCAAAAGGTTTGCTTCAGTGACATTCTTCAGGAGCAACAATACAAAGGAGAATTTGAAACACAGAAACCACCCTTACAAGTTATCATAGGTGAAGGGAATTTTATAGGCTGCAAGTCAATTTTCTAGGCAAGCCTTGTTGGTTCACCTGATCAGAGGGATAATCAGAATGTTTTATTAACCTAAAATATATCAGCACAGTCTAATAATAAATTCTGAATTGAATGGCAACAATAGTTAAATTTTAAAATTCATGTATTCAATGAATTTAAGAATTCAAATATCTTCAAATCAGCTCATGTAATATATCTAAATCCAAGATGTGTGAAATTATTTGAGCATATGCATATACACCAAAAAAAAAAGAATGTTCTACTGAAATGCCGTGACCAAAAGAATGGATGAGAAAATGGATACTCAAAGTATCAGTATCTCCTCACAGCACTTTTTCTATATACCAGGCCTTGGAAGTATGCAAGGTGTGGATTTTTATTATAAATGTGGGCAATTGCATGAGTTTGTACCATCAAATGGTTTCGACATTAACTTATGTAAGATGAGCATCAGACTTATTTTAAAAATAAATTAATTAAGCAATAAGGCCTTGAATAATTTCAAGAGCTTCAAAAATTGGTAATATCTTATGTGTTCATGAAATCCACAGGAGTTAGTGAGATCATGTACTTTCCTCTTTCAGCAATTTTCCTGTGCGCCCCTAGCTGTACAACTGTGCTGTA
The DNA here is from genome assembly GCF_001715985.3 of Manacus vitellinus. Lineage (NCBI taxonomy): Eukaryota > Metazoa > Chordata > Aves > Passeriformes > Pipridae > Manacus > Manacus vitellinus. Next base: position 8,830,106 of record NW_021940813.1, read on the forward strand.
TGTGTCTCTGGTACGTAAAAGAAGTGGACAGAATGGCAACTCCACCTTCATCACCTTCTATTCTGTCTATGCAACTGATTTGAAGAAATCCACTTTGTTTTTTTTTAAATTATTTTAAAAGCTGAAATAATAGCTTCATTTAAATCAATCTATATTTTGCTAGTGATTTCAATGAGTCAGAATTCCACCAATACCAACATACATTCAAATATGTGAATGATGCATTTATGTTAAATCCTTCATTCAAAACGGAAGAACTGAGACTCCATATGCAACCCTGTGCCCCCAGTTATAAAAATGTACAACGAAGACTTTAAAATAGCACAGTTAGGCAAATTCACTGGTACTGAACTCTGCCTATTATTAAGATAGGCAGAGTTATTAAGATTTTAATTATTAAGATTTATGGATAAAGAAATAATTCTTTCTTTGCACAAAACTATTTAATTTTAAAATGTGTGGGAATATGTTGTCTTCTTTTGTTGATTACACTGGGGAAATTATATATTAATTGAGATTATCATAATGAGTGATGAAGTAATAGTCAGAGAATTGTCTTAACCAATAAGCATTTGGAAATACTGTGAACACTGTGTATTTCAAATCAGAAAGAATTACTTTTTTAAAAAATTTATTTGGAAAATAAAAGTTTATTGTAAACGAGGAATTTAAAACCAAGATAATTTTTTCTCAGGTCATAAGGACTGTGTTGGCATGAAATTAATGACAAATCTGGAATTTTACTTCCTTATTTACAATAAAATAGCTGTTTCAGACTTATATGAAATATACGTTATAGACAAAAAACTCTAGTGAAAAAGGACAAATTTTCATTGACTTCAGATAGAAGACTTGTCAAAGCATTGCTTTTAAATTGTCTATGCCCCTCCTGCACTTCCAAAATTGCTATGAACACCCACTGCAAATGTTATTTTCTATGTATGCACCTTCCCAAATGTTTATACAGTAATTTTGTTTTTATACTACCACATTATATTTTAATGAAAGTTTACTTTTCAAATTATTTCATAATCAGAGTGCCAAAGCTTACAGTGAAAGATGCTGCATCAGCTCTTTTGATGCTTGATACACATCTTTATAAATGCAGCTGTCAGCTTTCAGGTGATAGCTTTTTGAAGTTTAATGTCACCATTGAATTATTAAAAAAAAAAAGGAATGCAGATAAGCTTAGACGGTTTGGAACCATTATTTGCTCAGCAAGTTTGCATCAAACACAGAATAAGACTATCATAAAACCAAAGCTGTATCTCTTTGGTAATGAGACCTTGCATTTTACCTGAGTTCCACCTGTCACAAAAAGCTGTGCACAGAATGCTAATAAAGGGAATACGAGACTCATTTTTCTACTGAGTTGAAGCCTCAGTGAAGTGGAGGTTTCACTGTAAATACCTGGTCTGTACTCACAACTGGTGAACCTTCTATAAATTAAGCAAGGAAACAAAGGCTGACACCACTTAATTTCCATGTCACTGCTACTACCATTAGTACAGAAGAAGATAAGCAAGGGAATCTACTGTAAGCAAAGTGAATACTTCAATTTTAAATATTCCTTTTTTTATTATTTTTTTATTGAGTATTTCAGCTTCAGGATGGTTCAGTTTCCTAAAGCCTCAGCTGCTGCTATCATTAATTGCCTTAAAACTCTCCCTCAGGTTTTGTCCTTTATGTTTCAAGTATACCTGAGGGTAAGACTGGTAAAAGGTGGAAAACAAAGAGGAAAATATACAGAGGAAATATATGAGGTAAATATACAAGAGGAAAGTAACAGAATTTTTTTTTTTTTAAAGACTTGCACCATTACAGAGAAAGTATAGACAAGAAGTGAGAAATGAACCGGGGAAAGCAAAATTTATATTTCCATTCATTTTAATTTGATAGTTGACAATGACAGACTATAAATAGGAATACATAGGATTTTTCTTTTTAAAGAAACAAGTGATGGATCCTCTATGAATTCTGCCCTGCTTAAATATCATCCTGCCCCATGGTGGTTTTTGTTTGTTGTTTTAAACATTTAGGTCTATTCACAACAGGATATATCTTTCCCTGAGAATATTTCGAGCCTGTCTGTTTTTTCCTGCCTCTGATGCGCATAAGGACTTTTCCTTCTATTCTTTTGATTGTAATAGATTGAATTAGAAGAACCAGTATATAAGGAGCTTCTTACTGTAGTATGCAGGATGCGAAGCACTTATTTGCTGACTTAACAGCAAACCAACAGCTTAGTCTGGACATAGACGATTACAAGATTGTGACCAAATGGGGATGGATTTGAAAATGCCAGCAATTGCACAAGAGCTGCATCCAACAGACTCATGGGAGTCTCATGGGAGGAGGAATTTACAATGCAGACATTGGTGCCTTTACCATTGGAACTGACATAATTCAGTGTATTCCAAAGGAGAATATAAGCTCCTATTTACGTGTAATGTTACTTGTAAGCAACAAGAACTGAGCCTCTTGTTGCTACAAATGCATTCCAAGTTCTGCCATACACTTTAATTACTAAAGAAAGAGAAGCAGTACTGCTCAACATCTTCTCCTGAAAAACAGCTATGGGTTATAAGGGGTTTTTTCCTACGTCCATCTTTTAAAATTTAAATTATTATTACTGAAGTGTTAGAATGGCATAACTCAGTGGATTTTGAACAAAATTTTCAAAAATATTTCAACTCAAAAATCTATCCAAATCCAAAATTGGTTTTCCATGAGCAATATCCATGCTGTTTTTCAGACCACCAAAGGAAAACATCTTGCCTCCCTCCGTCTCTTTCCTTCTTCCTTCCTTCTTTCTCTGCTTCCTCCTTCTGCTTTTCCCTTCTTCTTTCCCTTTCCTTCCCTCTGAACACCTGTGGCATCCAAAACAGAAGAAATACCATAAAACTTTCTCCTGCACTGCTCATTGCTTTGTTCTCCCTTCCAGGAACATAAATACAACCAAGCTACTGCAAATGCCTTCAAGATAGGAATTGGATTGTCCTCAAAGTGTGCCACATATAAAGTGTGTTGAAAGCATACTAAATATAGACACAGTACAGGAATGAAAGTTACTTACATACTCTCTTCCGAGGCTCAGGAAAGCAGGGAAGAGTGGAGAATAAAAAAGACAGCAATAGAAAGATTATTTTGGTATAGACACAAATCTTGGAAAATTGGAATGTTGGAGATTGGTGTCCACCTTGCAGATAGCAATGGCTGGTGCAACTAATTAATCTGTTAATTAATTGATCTAAAATTACGTGACAAATTTTAAAACCAAAATGTATGAATGTCTGTCATGGTTTAAGCCCAGATGGCAACTAAGCATCATGAAGCTACTCACTCACTCCCCCACCAGTGGGATGGGGGAGACAACTGGGAGGGGAACAGTCAGAAAACTCGTGGGGTGAGATAAAGTTTAATAGGTAAAGCAAAAGCTGCATGCACAGGCAAAACAAAACAACAAATTCATTAATCATTTCCCATGGGCAGGCAGGTGTTCAGATATCTCCAAGAAAGCAGGACCCCATGAAGCTCAGTGGTGATTTGGGGTGACAAACGCCATAACTCTGAACACTCCCCAGCTCCTCCTTCTTCCCCTCTCTTCATATACTGAGCATGATAGGGTTGTGGAATATCCCTCGTGTCACTTGGGGTCAGCTGTCCTGGTTGTGTCTCCTCCCACCTTCCCATGTACCCACAGCCAGCTTTCTGTTGCCAACACTGTTTCCAGCACAAATCCAAAACATAGCTCAATACTAACCACTTTGAAGAACATTTACTCTACTCCAACCCAAACCAGCAAAACTTCTTGCCTATCTTGTACAAGGTAATGATAAATCAGTTACAACTCAGCAATATTTTTGGCTGCATACGTAATTCTACAAATTTTTCTGGAAAATTCATTCAAATATGCAATATTTTAAAAACAGCAAACCTTGTTACATCAATCTATGTAATTTAATCTGGAAAGAAAAAAACACCTCTGTGTGAAATCCTAATCTCACTATAGCCAGTATACTCACTAAGTTTGTCTGGAAAATACTCTTCTAAGGGTTTTTTTGTGTGATTGAATGGTCAGATAAGAGATCACTTATCAGAAACAGACTACAGGGAAAAAAACCCACTACCAGCGTATTCTCATCAAGGATTTATAATTAGCGGCAATTCTGACTGTTTTTTTCTGTCAGAATTTTGTCTGGGTTTTTTTTGGTTGTAGCAAAAAACATCACTTTTATTTCTGTAATAAAATTTAATGAAACTATAAGAAGAATATGTTTGGTGGGCTTTTTTTCCTGGTTGGATGTTTGGAGGAAAAAGAAGGCAGGATACAGGATACTTTGTGACACAGGAGCATACTTTTTACAGCACCTATGGTGAGAAAACATAATATTTCTGTTTGAATCTCTGCCAACACCAAATAAATAAATAATTTAATGGTTTAAAGAAATAAAATACTAAGATGTAGAGTTATTTTAATTTGAGACTCTAGTAAAAATAAAACTTTATGGTTAGAGATATCCAAGCAAATATCTTTCTTTGATGATAAGGAAATGGTAGATCATATTAATGGAATACCAATCTGGTGCTGAATACTCATCTAGTCATTCTCACCTCCTACGTTCTGTCATCCTCCTTTAATGGCATATTCAAGGAAAGCATTATATAAAAGAAGTTTATTATAAAATAGGATAGAATGAGTCACCAAAGGATACTTAAAATCAGCCTGTCCAAGAGGGTGGTAATATTGTCCTACTTAATTTGTTTGCTTATGAATTATATGTCTACTATACTAAAAGGACATGTATAATAGGGTTCCAGCTTTATGTTGGTAAGTCAGTCTACATTTACTCCACACCCAAATGTACAGGTAACGTTGGATATTCATTGTGCCTTAAAGGACTAAGGTCTTAAAAACAGTGGATCTGAATCAACACTGCACTTTAGCAAAACTGAACTTTGCCAGTGGAAATGACTCATATAAGTCAAGTTAGGAACATACTAAGCATTATTCTTAGATCAAGGTCTTTGTCAAGGAGTAGGTCTCTGCTTCAATCAGAATTTGATGAAATTAATTTTCTTTTTTTGTTTATGGATTTTGTCTTCCATAGAAGAAAACTATGTACAATAAAATAAAAGTAAAATATGATTCTTGCTTCATTCATTTGGAAAATTAAATTTATACAAGTAAGAAAGGGATGTCAGCTAGGAATCAAATAATGACCTTTTTTTAAGAGATCAGATTTTCTGAAATAAAAGATTTAATGTGCTGCCTACAATCAAGGCAAATACTCTTCATTGGTAAGGAATTCAAACACTGTTGACATGTAATTAAAATTTTATAAGCACTAAAATATACTTGAAATAAGTTAGAGGAACAGCAGATTTTTTTCTACTAATTTTTTGTGACACTCTGTTTTTGCTAAATACAATTCTTTTAGGAAAAAAGAATCACCCTGGCACTATGATAGCTTAGGTGTTTATTTTAGAAGGGTTAAATTGTTATTCCATTGTGATTGATAGTTACAAATAAAGTTATATATATCTTGATATGTATACCTTGTTAAAGGTACAGCTTACTATTTTTTTTGGCCTGAATATCCTTGAGAGGCCTTGCTTTTTCTATCCACACCCGTCTCTACTCAAGTAAGAAAGCATTCTAAAGCAAGTTATACTTATATTTTTATAGCACATGGCTTTCCTGCAATGAATGCCTTATGTAAGAATTCAGAGTGGATGGAGAACATTTAAGTAGAGATACACCTGGTTAAAGGGATTGTGCTCCTTTGGAAGGGTGCATGTCTCAAATATGGCAGTTATTAAAACTTGTTCAGAAAACATTCAGCCAAAGAAAATTGATATAATGCAATGCCATTTATGTAGGCTGGCATTTCTGAACAAGAAAATGTATCTGTATGTATGATAGTCACACATATTTTTAACTGTGGTCCAATGTATAATATTATTCTAAGCTATTTTCTTTCTCTGCAGCAGCTCTTAAAAATATCTTCTGTTCTCAGATCCCATGAAAGGAAACAGGCTCCAAAATAGCAAAGGCCAATTCTGAACAGGTTTGGGTAGCTGTTTTTCTTTTTTTTTCTTTTTTTTCTTTAGATAACTTGCAGATACAAGAATAAAGCTATGCCAGGTTGGCATTCTTTGATATAAATTTCAACGTAAAAAAGTCTATCAGGAACAGAAACACTTCCATGTTTTCTTTTCTTCTTTGTTTTATTTTGGTCAAACACAATATCAAAATTCAAATATGCACGTTCTAAGAAAAAAGACCACTGCTAAATCTGAAAGAGGATTTATGCCCCCTCATTTTGCCTAGCTTCCCATATATTGGGATGTTCAAAACCATGATCCATCTGGTGTTTCAGGAAACTAAAGTATGTAGGCAATTGACTTTTCACTCATAAATGTTTCTTCAGCACCTGAAAATATTTACTTTTACATGATTACAGCTCTCTATAGGCTGAATATTTAGCACGATTTCCTTAAGATCCTTCAGCAAGACATCTCCCAAATCTCCTCCAATATCAGACCGGCAGGCATTTTTACCATATGAATCACAAAATTAGTCTTGAGAGTTAAAAAAAAAAAAAAGACAACTACACTGTCAGATAAAACTGTAGGTCTTCTTCTTAATAAGGATTTTAGTGCCCCAGCTAGGACGTAGGAGATAAGGTTACAGTCTCTCCAGTGATGGAGGGAATTTAAACTCTTATTGCCTAACAGACAAATGCTTGGTAGTATATTTCCTGTGACAGGACTCAGTTTTTTCCACTGTAGTTGTCCCACGTTTTATACAACAAAATGAACACTGTTTGGCAGAGATAGAAGTCACACATAAAAATTATTTGTTTTCATCTGTCTCTGGTGTAGTTGATGAAAAATGCTGATTGAAGTATTTGATACAGAAGGAAGCATAAAATGATTAATAGGTCTTAATTGTACCTGTAAATAGAACAGAATAGCACTACTTAACTAAAGAATAAAGGTCTTGCAGACTGGAAGAAGTCAAAAGGAATTTGAAAAATACCGTTCAAAGATATTTCAGTGCAAGGAATCTAAATGAGGTAAATAATATGCGTTTAGGGCAACTCAGTTTTTCAATAATGAAACATATCATCATAGTAAACTCATGCATTTCATTAAATGCTGTTTAAGGCAATTATCTAAATGGCAAAAAATCCTCATCAACCAGAATAACACTCCTAAATTCTAGAGAGAAAAGAACAGTTTTCTACTGGTCTCTTCATTCTATCTAGGCTATTTTAGCATCATAATATGTTTTTGAAAGAATCTAGGATATAACTTCTACTCATTCATGCATTGCATAGCTTCCTTTGATGACTAGAATTTTGATTTGGGAATTTGTTAGATGGAAAACTATCTACAAGTTGATATTACAATATTCAGTATTTGCTAAAGTGCTTAAATCAGTTTACTGTTTTAGAAAAAAGAAGGTGAAAATTTACATTTTAAATAAAGGCATAAAACCATTATATATTAAAGAAAAATATTAAAATTGTTTAAGGTTATAAACCCTCAGAGAAATAAAATATCTTTATGCAGATTTTAGATGATGGTTTGTTTGTCTGTGAAAATATTTATGAAACAGAATACAATCCTTTTATGAAACAAAGACAATCCTTATTCCCATAATTGGCAAGTGTGCTTAAGCTATTCCTTCTACATTATTATTCTTTAAAAAAGATCCCAAAGTTGGACTAAGAATAATTGTAATATCTTTCAAATCAGATAGTGTAACTTTACTCCTATATGCAGATGATTATCTAGTATATGTAATACATATGACTAATACAATATGATGAATCTTCTACTAGGGAATTTCACGACTGTTTTTTATAGTCCACTGTTTATAAACGAAGACTTTCCAAATTTAAAATAGGCAGACCCAAACTGAAATATGAGACACTATGGTAACAGTGTTCGTCAAATTCTAAACGTGTCTCACTAATGGTAATTAAACAGCTCATGTAGGGTGCTATAAGACTGAATCTTACTGGCAGACTACTTAAAATAGGAGAGTGCAAAATATACACAGGAAAAAATAAAATAGCTTTCTGTCACAAATCAAAGTGCAAATCAATTCTGCTAAAATACTTTAGCAAAATGTGATAGGAGGAAAATTTATACACGGAAAAATCAAAGATGATCTGGAAAACACACATTACTTTGTGTAATCCTAGAAACAATTGCAGCTTGTGTAAGGACCCTAAGACTATGATTTAGATAAATTATAGTTAAATACTGAGAGGAAAAAAAATAGGGAGAAAAGAAGACAATAAAAGTAGCTGAACTCTCCTCCAAATTCCTATAGATTCCTTTCCAGCAGACACATCTGCAAAATGAACATGTATGAAAAATAATTTGAAAGTAGGAATTAGAGGGGTATCAGTTTCAAATTTATCTCAACCATGACATTTATGAGGACTAGAGTTTGGAAACCTACCAGATTTTTTGTACATGTTCAAGATAAAAGAAATAGAAAAGTTGACATATACTTCATTTGTCCACTCTGTCTTGAGTACCTGACATGACAAGTGTATTTAGGAATAGGAGATTTAAAAAGGCAAAAATGAGGAATATGTCAATCATCTGGGATGGAAATTTACTGAAACCATAGTTACAAAATATTGATGTTTTTAGGGTACTTTTATGATTCAGTGTGAAAACTGAAAGCTTACCCCAAAACCCAAGAATACACATCACCTGTATCTCTGAAAGGCCATGATTATTTATATGCCTTTGTTATACCATTTTCACTTCAGGTAGCTTAAAAGATTTTGTCCTGAAGATCTTTCATAGAAACAAACAAATAAATCCCACAGCACTAAAAATAAACATAAATTACCAAGATCCATTTTATGATGATTCTTTAAAAAAATATTAAAAAAATCAAACAAATGCACGCTTCCATAGCTTATCTCAGTGAATGTATCACAAAGATGCGAAAACATTTTTATAAGAGAGCCTTTGAAGTTTATGTCTTCATTATCTCTCTTCTCAAGGCTTATAGATGTGTCATCAGTAAGCAGTTGTTTTCAGAATGATAATGTGGATATGATAGTCTGATCTATTCTGTTCTCAAGAAATGTTCTTCACTAAGAGAAAAGTTATTACCATTTTGATGGTCTTGGAAGCTGCTAATAATCATATCCATGAAGCAGGATATGTTCTTTGGGAACTGCGTTTAGGAGAGGCAATTTGGAGAAGCATAGTTTCTTTTCAGTTATTGACAGCACTCTTTCTGTTTTACTTAATTTGTGTGTGTGTGTGCATGTAGGTGTCTATAAAAATAATATTTATTACTGGGGTTATTACAATACACCATGAAGGAACACACTGGTAGTCCCATGAAGGTTTCAAAGAGCCCAATGTTAGTCTGATTCCTTTTGCCATTGGTGAGATACACACCTTATCACATGGAGAGAATACTTCTTATAACAAAATGCTAACAGAAATACATTGCCACTAGCAACATCACTATAACCTTTGGTGAACTACATACAATTATCTGCTTGAAAAAATACTCATTTTGTTTTTTTTCTTATGATATAATAAGATATTGTCTCCTTATTCCCACTGCAAGATGAACATAATTCTAGAAATAGTTTCCTTGGTTTAACCATAGATATGGCAGCATAAATACTCAACATTTCATGAATCATGAGTATGCCTCATTAAATGTTTTAGTAGCATAATTTAATGTAATTTAATTTTTCCTGCCAACGTCCTTCCAGAACATTCCCTTCTGGCTTCCCAGAAGAGAAACCATGATTGCTACATTGATTTGAAACGATCAAATTTACCCAGTATATATTCTGAAATTTTTCATTAAATGAAAAATTGTCCGTTTGTCCCCTGTCCAACTGGCATGATGATCAGTTGAAATTATGTCTTTACTGAAGTGATAGACACAAACATATTTTGTTGAGATTTTGATTTCAACTATTTAGTGTTGTCTCAAAGCTGGAGATCAGAAACCAGAGTACCATGGTAATGCCACCAACTGAGTCAAAGTCTCTGGAAAGGAAGAAATCATGGTCATTGCCACCTCTTCTTTATTTTTTTGTTAGCCGCAGAGTTATAAATGTTGTTTTAAAATCCAAAGCTCTTCTAAGTATGTAGATATTGCCTAATATCACAGAAAACAAAAAAAAAATAAAACAGAAAATAGCTTAGACTTTAACCACATCATTGTTAGGTCTGTTTTTCCTGGTTATCCTTATACAACTAAAGCATCACAAGAAAATCTGGTGAACTGTAGCTGGCAAAAGAAGAACCTGTTCGAGTGTCCACTTGTGCAGAAGAAAAATAAATTTTACATAGATAGATACAACATATCCTTACATTTTTATGTAGTAGAATTGAGTTATGTTGAAGAAAGGTCTGAAGAAAGAGTTATGTTATGAGTAATGCCTGAAAATCTAACCTTTAGAGATTTTAGGCTGAAGATAAAAAGTGGGTAATTTTAAGCCTGGGTTCACATTTGCAAGAGCAAAGTTTTGAGGTTATCTTCTGATCTCCACAGGTTCATGTTTTTGTGTTTTCTTTAAAGGTGATGCTATTGGGAGACATAAAACACACTGTATTTGAATATAGATTAAATTATAAACAACACAAATCTTTAGACACCTGCTTTTCTCTTCAGATAGTTTTCTGTGCCTTAGCATGCACCAAAAGTGTATACGTGCAGAAAGTGCACAAAGCACTTTGTGCATTGTAAGTTAATATTCCTCATGTCCTTATAAAGTCTCTTGTAAACCAACCCTAATGCAGAGAACATCCATTTTTTCCCCCATGCTCTTGACTTGATTCATTCAGCCTCTTTAATAAGAATCCTTGCAGGTTGTCCCTGTTTCTACAATTTGTATTTAAACTATAGAGATAAAACAAGAACAGCCAATGGAAAGCTTATGTTTTAAGGACTGCAATAACTGTAAGGCCAACAAAGACTGTTGAGTGTTCCTGCTATTAGACATGTCAAGTTCAGTAAATTTCACCTATTTGCATAGGCTCTGAAGTTCTATTTGTATTCAATTGCTGTCATAGACATTTTTCACTACAGGTTGGATCTCTCTGATGAGAAATGTTCAATACACCCTTCGCCCAGAGATCTGAGGAAGTCAGATAATACATTAGCAGCAGAACTGAACAAGTTTTTTAAGCTGTCATTTACAATAATCAATGAAACGATTGTTTTGTGGGCTGTATTCGGGAGTATATTATATTGCACTGTCCTCCTGGATAATGGATGTTCTTTCCACTCTCGTGTAAGTGTACAGGACACTTAACCTCTGATTCTCTTATTATTAGGTTTACAGTGAAACAGTGAAAGGAGTTTTAGTAGTTATGGATGGCTTGTGAAATTTGTAAGTGAAACTACTTAATGGACTGATGAAAGCCAGAGAAATTTACTGTCGAATCTTATTTTTTGCAGTGGACAACAATAGGACTAGCAAATTTCTTTGGAGAGATGAACTGAGGAAATTGGGTTACAGGACTTCAGCAAAATAAAACAGATGCATTCATTTCCCAGTAGTACCTTGCAGAAGGTGAGGACAGTTTACTGATGGAGCCACAGCTAGTACTTATTTGCATGAGTTTTTAAAAATTTAATCAGAGAATCACAGAGGCAAGAAGGTAATTTGTATCTATTTTTTTTCTACAGGAATTGCTCACTGTCTTTCTTAAAATAATTCTTGGGTGCATTACACTGAGGGGACAATGTGATTGACCATCCTTGCATCCAAGTACCATGCAGAGTATATACAACTACGAATGTGTAGCTACAAAAGTAGCTCTTTACTTTTAGGTATTTTGTTCAGGCTATATACCTTCTCTGTATCATCAGAAAAGGCCTGAAAGATACAGAATAATCAGCATGTACTTTTAACCTTACAGACCATGGCTACTTAAGTGATTTCTAGGTGGAAGAGGAGCAGTATAATTGGACTGAGTTTTCACATAAATCCTTTCCAACAGGAAATGTAGCTCTTTTATTGATAATATACATAAAGCTTATTACTGAAAAATGCTGGTTAAAGAAATTAATGATTCCCAATATGTGTAGAGAGACATATCAAATGGCATAGATTTAAGAATAATTTTATTTGCCTCCAAAGTTACTTGTTCAGTGTTAGAAGAAAATTGCTACGATCCTTCTAAAGTATCTTCATTATAATTATCATATTAAAAGGCATACTCTATCAAAAACATTATGCTGAATTTATTTTGTATTTTCTAGGGCACAATGTTAATTTATATGCACACACATACATATGTATCCACATACATTTTTTTTAGCTAATTACATTAGCCTGAAAAAAAAAAAATTAAAGTTTTGATGGTTTTGAGTTTGGTTTTTTTGTTTTGTTTTGGTTTTGGTTGTTTTTGGTTGAATAGCAAATTATATCTTTAAATAAATGGAAAAGAAGGGAAGTGTGATTAGGAAGGTAACACATATCTTGTTACAATCATCTTCATGGCCATTCACTGGTCTTGCTCCATGTCCTTGTCTGTCTTGTCCAGCACTGGAAACAGATATGGTTCACCAGGGCACAGTAGAGAGAAAGGATGATCTCTCTCAACCTGCTAGTAACCCTCTGCCTAATATGACACAGGATGCTTTTGGCCTTTGTTACTGGTTCATGGTCAATGTGGTGTCCACCACGTCTCCCAAGTCCTTCTCTGCAAAGCTGCTTTTCAGCCAGCGTGCAGTGGTACCTGGCTTTATTCCTTCCCAGGTACAGGACTTGATATATGTCTCTGCTGAAGTTCAGGATGTTCCTCCTGGCCCATCTTTCCAGACTGTCAAGGTTCCCCTGAACAGGAAGACAACCATCTGGTGCATCAACTAATCCTAATTTTGTAGCATCTGTAAATATTGAAATTTTAAAGGTAGAAACTACTAAACTTATGTTTTTATAATTTATCATACAAATCTTCATTTTGCATTCACTTTGAGTAGTATTATGCATTAAAAGACCTCCAATAAATTAGTTACATTACTTGGTGAATAAAAAAATTGGGTCTTATTCATTATGCACAAAGGTTTCAGAAGCTGACTGTATATTATTCATTCTCAAACCACTTTCACACACTGGTTGTACGATTTGTTTTCAAATCTCCTACATGGTCTATTATTTTACAAACAATAATGTGTTTTATTCTAAACTGAAATTGATATTACATGCCACAGGTAGCGAAACCTTGTGCAAATGTTCCTCTTAAAAAAATAAAAGATCCTCCATAGAGATACAACAGTTCTTGTGAATAGGAAGTTGCACAGGTATTTCTATACCTGTAAGTTAATGAGCATCGGGGAATGTTTCCAGAACTACACCTTTCTTTTTAATAACCAATTACTTCTGAAAATTTTAAGAATGATCCCCAAAATAATTTACAACAAAGACAACTATCACTGCCCCAAAAATTCCAGGGCATGATGGGGGCAGCAGCACAGGTCAGAATTGATTTCCAGTGGACAGTTTGGATGTGCATGCTGTGTTTTGGAGAAGAAGGAAGTGAATAATATAAACATGAGGCACTCCTTGACACTAAGCAACAATGCCAGGGAACAGCCCCAGGCACATTTAGTTTTGTAGCATAAATAAAACAAACTATGGACTGGGAATCCCATTATGGTGAATGCCAAAGTAGGTACAAGTTCCAGTGTCCTCATTGCCCAAGACAGAGAAGCTCTTACTTAAGACTGGATAATCTTTTTGTTTGTTTGGACAAGTCAGGTTTGAGTATCATCATATGTAAAACCTGGAGATAATGTTTAAAGGCCTGTAGAGATTTGAGAATTAGACATTACACTAAGCAGTATTTATGTATTATATAATTACATATATAGTATATAATATATATATACTTGCATATATAGATACATATACAATACATATATAATTACATATACAATACATATGTAATAATTAATTATAATTATACAATTAAAATCAGCAAATAAATAAATGTATTTATTCTTCTTTGCTTTTTAGGATTCTTTTCCACTTTGACCATACTGCGTTGTTCATGCTCTTCTCTCCTTCAAAATTCCTTTACACTTAACAAAAAATCCAATACTTGTAATAGAAATTATCTGGTAGGAATTCAAACTCCAGCTCATGAATTCCTATTCCTGCTTTGAATTGTGTCAAAATTAAAGACTTCCCACATCCTGCTTCCTTTCATTCTTCTGTTTTACTTTTTTCCTCCTCAGGATTGAGCCCTGTGGATTTATCCACAATTAAACAAGCTTAGAAGTCTTTCTCACATACATAAATTTATGTATAAACTTTCCTTTATGCATAGATGCACACATAACAGACACACATAGCATTGCAAAGAGGAATTGGAGATGTAGGAGTTCTCCTGCCATTAGAAAGCATTTCAGTCTTTGTCCAAGACAATAGAAAGGGAAATTACATTCTATAAAACCCATAAAAGTCTGAGAAGGTTATTACTAAAGAAAACACACTTGATTTTTCTACAGACAATTTCAGAGAATGATAGTGATACAAGTACAAAAAAAACACTAGCTGATGCAGTCAGTTCACCTTTAACTATGTGAGAAGTTCTAAGATAAATACTGGAATTATTTATCTGAAATATATTCATCCTAAATATACTGACTCAATACAATTTTTTTCCAGGGCTCTGATTCACCTGGAGTTGTGAATTAAAATCTAATGGCTGAAGATATTTTTGCTTTTACCTGTGCATGTGTGCTGGTTTAAGAGTTAACCAGCAGGGGGAATGAACTCAACTCAAAGGAGAGATTATAAATCAGAATAACAATTTATTAAAATAATACAGTAAGTACAATAATACAAACAAACAATTGGTCTCAACCCACAAAAACCCAAATGTATAACCCAGTACCCTGGGGCATGAACAAAGTGGTGTTCCTTGGGCCCCGCTTGAGTCCAAAGTAAAGGGAGAGGGGAAGAACCTGCTGGTGGGAGAGCTGCTGCAGTCTGGCCAGAACTGGTGATCGCAGTCCAGTGGTGGTCTAAGTCTGGTTGAGAGCGATGAGATGCAGCCGTCCTCTGGATCCCACGAGTGGGTTGAGAAATGTTCCAAAACTCCAAGATTATATATCCTCCAGTTCAGGCAGGAATGTTTAGTGCTCCCCTCAGGGCGGGGAGTTCCACAAAGGGTGTGAGGACAGAAACATCCTCCTATCTCACAGGCCTCTTAACACCTAGTTTATAGCCTGAGGAGTCAGGCTCTATGGGCAGAGGGTGCGAATAGTCTATTGACAACAATAGTCTAGTTTCTGGGAAATGGCATGGAAGGCTATAGAAAACACCGTTTTGGGTTACACCCACCATGATGAACTGATCTCAGCTGTCCTAACTAGGACAGCATGCTTCTCCACTGATGGCTGATGCTTTTCAGAGTGACATTCCCAAAGAGTACTTAGCAGAAGACCCTAACCACCAGTTTTTTACCTGCTGTTTTAAAATAGCTGAAAATCTCATGCTTAGGAGCAGGAGTTGCAGGTGACTCCAGTGTTGACCAGGCACCCACTACACTCGCCAGCATCAGGCAGTATCTGAGTCCACACACAGTCCAGAGGATCCAAGCATCATCTCAGGGGCAGGGATGGAGACTGTGCCTGCTGCGGCATGACTGGGACGGGTCCTGGGCTGTAGGGTGAGGGGGGTCTGAGACCAGCTTAGTTAGAGCCCTCAGATCCTAAAACCTTGCTGGTTTTCCTTTTCGGTGGAGGGAAAGCTAAACATTCTTCATAGTTTTGTGATTAGGGTATTTTGGCAGTCGTAGTAATGTGTTTGTTGATGCATCTTTTTACTTTGAAAGAAAGTGTAGGTGGGCAGGGGAGGGAACTAGGTTAAGATGCATGTTTGTATTATCTCTTTTCTCATACCACTGCAAATGTTTTCACCTGAAATCTATCACTTTGAATCAGGGTGACTTAAAACTAGTGTTCTCCTTTCCTAGGCAAGTGTTCTCAAATCTGTTTTCTGTACACCTTTTCAAAACAAAGTAGGAATAGAGAAGTCTTCATACTTTTGCTTTCACACACAGAGGTTCCTGACAATTCAATTGTTTCATTTCAGGAGAAATGAGAGAAAAGGAAATTAGGAAAGCTCAGGTGGAAAGCTACAAAATGGATGTGTTATGATTTGTATATCAATAATTAGAAACCGAGTAGAGCAGATGACAGAATGGTCATTTGTTAAGTGCTCAGACAGAGGAGACTGTTGCTTCTGTACATGCAAACAAAGACACCTTTATTCTGTTATAGAAAAGAGGAGGAAAATAACTACTGTATGAATAAGTATTCCTCAGGAAAATTGTTAACTGAGGAGGGGGTTTGAGGATGCAAATTATGACAGACAGCAGAGGGCCAGAATATTCACAGTTTGAGGCTTCTTAAATTTGCCTAAGCAACACAGCTTCAGCTGGAAGCTCATTTTCACAGTGTGCCTGAGGTTATACTGAATGAGTAGAAAACCTGCACATAAATGCATGAAACAGGAAAGCCCAAGGATGCCAGGGCAGACTTGTATTGAGAAACAAGGTTGTCTTGCGAGAAGGCTTCACCCCAGTATTGCAGCACATTGTTCAAATGCTTTTGCTAGAGCACTGAAGCAAACAAGATAAAAACAAAAAAAAATTAAATATGGCAAGGAACCCCTCATTTCACCTTTGCTTACAAGTACTCTATTTAACTTACAAAATGATGTAATGAACAACTCAGAAACATAAGTATGATTTTTCCTGTGTTTCCTAAAAAAAATTAGAGAAGGTAGGAAACATGATAATTTGGGGAGAGGTAAGAACAGAAAAGAAAATTAGTGAATGTAAGCTCTGATATGTGTAGGGAATAAAAATGAGAGGGAAAGAAAAGAGAGAATTTAGGGACAAAAGATGAGTATTCTAATCTCTATTAGTCCATTTCTAGCCACTGATACCTACTATTAGGGGAAAAAATAGGCAGAATGCCACAATTGCAGTTTACCCCTTGCTGTTAACAAAACATCTGAAGAGGTAGCTCAAACCATCTAAATGGTGAATATTAAGCTGTCTAAAAACTAGTTACAAAGAGAATTTAGCAAATTATAGTCGATGAAATATATATACTTCAGAAAAAAACTCATCACAGAGTTAAGCATTTACTTTGAATGTTTTGTGTTCAGCTACATTTTCCACTGGAAAATGCTCTAGTGATTTGTTTCAGTAACAATCTTATTTATTCTGATTTTTGAGATAATATTTGAATATAAAATTGAAATTATTCCATATCAACAGTTATAATTTAGATGATTTTTAGTAGCTTCTATAGAAGAATTTGGCTTTGTGAGAGATGGTGGTATTCTGATTTGTGATCCAAACTGGAACAAAATTATATTTTAAAATGAAAATATTTAATCTGGAAAAAAAAAATAATCCAATGCTCCACACTTTTCTGGTTTATTCTTAAAATTTTTAAAGTGTTTATGGAACTTCCGAGCAGGTGGGTAGGGTAAAGAATAATGTATATTAGAGCAGGAAAGTACCAGATAGAAAGTAAGAAAAGTCTTGCAGGCTTTTAGACAAACTAAATTAAATTTTTTTCAGGTCTACACTCAAGAAAACTTCACATTAGAGATAAAGAAATACATGAAGCCTGGGTCAGTCATCATATATAATATGAGTACGAGCATGAATTTTGCACATAAAACAGTCTTCTGGGAGACAAAATATCAGTGCTAGTGAGCAAAAGAGTGATGTGGTATAGGAAAAAAAAATAGATTAAAGTTAATCTTTTCTGCATGTAAAATTAAAAAAATAGACAAATAATATTTAAAAACAAGCAGAAAGTATATTTATGGATTTATTTATAAGCATTTTATTTAATTATAGTTATCGTCATTTGGACTTCAATGCACTTAATCAGAAGTAACTTAAATAAGTTAAGTCTCAACACTTTCAGACAATAGAGAAAAAATATTTTCCTCTCTTTTCCAGAGGGTTTAATTAACTTAGCTGATTTCTCCATAACTCTTGTGGATTCATGATCAAAAATTAGCTTAGAAATTTAGGATATTTCCATATATTTCAGTGGAGTTTTTCTTCCCTTCTTTAGAAGTTTTCATTTCGAGTCTTAGTTTTTCTACTTACTGAAGAACAGCAATTCTAACTTAATTTTAAAATTAGTTTGTATGACTGCTTGAGGTCTAGCCTTGTGTTCCTTCCTTCCTTGCTGCAGGCAAGTTCGATCACTCAGGTAAATGAACACTGAAGAATAATTGCATTTGGTGAAAGCATACTGGTCCCAACGGTGTAAGCTAATTTCAACTCTGTAACTTCTCTCTGGACTCCATTTTGGATTTTAGCATCAAGAAAAGTCAAGGAAAATGCTGAACGATCTGACTTTTTTTACAGACCGTTTTATGAGACAATGTCACCAGTATTTCCCCTTCATGTACAATACAACTTTTTCACAGAAACATAACTGTTAATAAATTTAGGTCTATGATGTTTTTTATTTAATATTTTGTGCAACTACCCTGTCCTTAAATAATTAGGATTCCTTTGGGCTGAGGCATTTGCAATTCATCAAAAAGGAAAAGTATTTATTTATTGAATATCCATTAGATTGACTGATATAAAAATTCCTTTAATTGACTTATCTGCATGTCTATGAGAAATGATTTTTTTCCCTGTGATGGGTTAATCACCATTGCAAAAATGTTACCAACATATTTTCTATCCTAAGTTATATTTTTCTTTTCATTTAGTGTATATCAGGATCTCTTCATTAGACTGAAAAGCTAGTCCATCAAGAGTTGATGAAGTGAATAAACTTAAATGCCTGGTAGGGTTAATCTTTAAGATTAAGGCTGAAATTAATCACAAGCAGTCAGTTTAGTTTATTTTTTCATTATGCAGTAAATGACTATGTAAGAGTGGCCATGACTATCTACAGTAGATGATGTCTTTCCATATTATTGGGAGTTTATTAGTGAAATATTCCAGAATAAGTTTAGCACAGAAAAGGCTGAAACTTTCATGCCACTTTCAGTGACAGCATTACAGTTAAGCAGGTGCTGTCTAGACCAACCTTGCTTCAGTGAGATAAATCACTCAGCAACTGACTCAGATCAGTCACTTTCTAGTTTCACTCTGGAAAATTTGGCACAAGTATATTCAGCTTCCTACTGATGTAAGGTCAGGATGACTTCTTTTCTGTACGATGTTGCAGTCAATGGGGATTTCAACTACTTTTAAGATGCAAAAGATAATTAAAAAAATAATAATCTCTAGCAATTCTGGTCTATGAACCCCTCTAGAACTGTTAGTAGAGATTTGGGTAATTGGGGTTTTTCCTATTGCCAAATATGGATTATTCTGCTTTAATATCCTAATTAATAAGACTTATTTTGAGCAAAATAAAATCTATATTATTTATAACTCTCTTGTTTGTTTTACTATATAGAGATAATGGTGTCAGAAGCCAACTTATTTAGGTCAGTCACTTAAATTTTCAATCCCTTTATGCTGGAGAATAATTTTGAAAATTGAATAGTGATAATATATAAAATAATAATTTTGCATTTATATATATCTAAAATTCCTACATATGCAATGGACATTATATAATACCTCTATATTAACATAAAGTACCTTATTTTCAAATATATATGGGTTTTGTATTTCAGACACACACTATGAGTATGTGTGTATGTTTGAGTGTATGTGCAGGGCATACTCTAAGAAACCTGTACTGAAAAAGTATTTTAAACTATTAATTTCTTTAAGTAGAAGTTGTATTCCAAAGCAGAATATTAGATACTAAATCACTGGCTCTGCTACTCATGGAAGTGTAATAGTCTTAGTTTTTCTTTTGATACATGGCATAATCTTAGGCTCAAAGTAAAAAGCATGCTTTATCCTTGTATTTAAGAAAATGAACTGCTGATTTCTGCCAATTATTTTGTCTCAGAAAACACAAGCTAAAAGCTCATTAACATCTTCTGCTACCTCTTAGAAAAGAATTGTTCATTACAATGAAAATGGAAACACAATTTGGCAAAGCTTGTCGTAACTCTTACAGATGCATGCAATAAATTACTAAAGAAAGAATGTTATAGCTCTTCATGTCATATTAAAATTAGCATCTGTCATATCTCCAGCTATGCAAGAAACTTGTGTAACTGAACTGAGTGTAACAACGTTCTATATGCGAACCCAACTGCAGCAGGCCTTTTAGATTTCAGAATCAGTTTAAGACTGAAAAAATTAAGAGCTCTCGAAAAATATAAGAATACCATGGCGTGGAGGCATTTTAATTTTAGATAATAATACTATAATTACTATTATTCATAATTTTATTAATAATTATACTAATGTTATTAATATAGGCTGATTTAATGAAGATTATACAGAGTGAAACTAATAGAAGGTACACTAAGACAGAAGATGAAGCAGAAGGAATCAACTTAGAAAACCTGTTCTAAATAGAATTTCTACTGCATGAATACTTTATAACATCTTTTTGCCCTTACTGAAACCATATGAATTTAAGAATTAGTATAATTTTTCACGTTTTTAAGTGTTATATATGCAAATAATTAAGTATTTTCTGTAACTAGGACTGCAAAATGGTGATTTAGTTAGATCTTGATTTATGATCTTGATTTATAGAAGTTCTGGGAAGAGACTGGTCATTTGTTTTTTTAATATCTTGCTCTCTAACATAAAACAATGACCACTTTTAAAAAGATACTATTTTTACATGAGCAGCTGGTGAGGGTTTAGCAACTCTAATTGCTCATCTTAGAGCCACATTCCTAAAAATAATGAATAAACTCAAGAAATGGATGTTCTGGCTGAATTCTGAAGTGAAAACTTCAACAGTAAATAAGCAAAATTACACTACATAATAGTGAAAAATAGGGTGGAAGCTCCATCACTTCAGAGCTTCAAAATGTGTCTTTCATTACGTATTTACAAAGCTGTTTACCCTAATTTGCTTTCTACCTTTTATTTTCCTATTAAAATATCCATTCTTTGTTTGAATTTAGGTGGGTTTTTTACAGATATTGTAAAGTCCTGGTTCTAAGTGACAAGGACATAAATTCTCATATTTATCCCATTTAACTTCTGTTGGAAATGAGTATTATGTCTTTAAAACTTATCTACTGAAATATGGAGATATATTTCCTCATTAAGTAGTTGGGAATGTAAGTAACTTACTTTATAAATTTGTTAGAAGCCAATATATTAAATGTTTAATGAAAGTACACTTACAAACATGCTCTCAGATTTATTAACCCTGAGGTGGCAACTAGTTGTCAGATATTTACACTAAAAAATATTCCAGAAATGGAAAACTAACTTCTTATAGTTTCTGAAAATATCTACTATATTTCCTAGAAAAAAATATGTTCTGCTATAGAATTATAAATAATTTATCGTTAGAGAAAAAGATACTGCTAGAAATTTATACTTTTAAACAGGACAGATCTATCTTTCATTTTATATTTGCTAAGACTCTTTCCTACTGGTAAAACTGCTAATTAAAAGACTATATCACTTCATAATCTCTCACTAAACCATTACAATTTTTAGTTACAGAACACAACTGTACCCTAATCAATTCCACTGGGAGCACATTTGTTCCAGTGTTTCCTATTCCCTGCAGAAACCGCTATGTTTCCTTATGTGCTTGTTTTGACTGAGTTATTCGCTTTATATCAGCCCATATGGTGCTACATTTTGGATTTGTGACCAAAAGGGTGTTGATAACACAGGGATGTTTTAGTTTTTGCTGAGCAGTGCTGGCACAGGCCTTTCCTGGTCCTCACACCACCCAACTCTCTGGGGGGCACAAGAAGTTAGGAGGGAACACAGCTGGGACAGCTGAGCCCAACTGACCACAGGGCTATTCCACACCAAATGGTGTCATGCTCAGCAGATAAACGGGAAAGAAGGAAGCAAGGCACATTTGGAGTGATGATGTTTGGCCTTCTTGCTTCCCAAGTCCCTGCTGTGTGTGATGGAGCCCTGCTTTCCTGGAGATGGCGGAACACCTGCCTGCCCATGGGAAGTGCTGAATAATTCCTTGTTTTGCTTTGTTTGAGTGTACAGCTTTTGCCTTACCTATTAAACTATCTTTATCTCAATCCACAAGACTCACTTTTACTCTTCTAGTTCTCTCCCCATCTCACTGGAGAGAAGTGAGCATATATTTGTACTTCTCACTGTTTATGTGATGATGAATGTAAGGTTGCACCCCTTAAGTGCAATGAATTCTCCCGAAGTTTAATCTATTCATGCTATCCAGTCTTCTCAATGGCCTTGGATTAGATTCATGATTAATACTTCTCTGCAAAGGAAACACATTTTTTATTATTAATTTTTAACTAATAAAGCTTTCACTATATATCCTTTATCCAGAAAATAAGAAAAGGAAGTATTATCTTACCATTTGTAACATCTCCTGATATTGCATCTGATAGTATATGAGGATTCATCTTGCAGCAATATGTTACCAAAATAGGAATCAGTGTTTATTTGTTTGGGTTGAGTTGGACTCAAATATCAAATAGAAGGATTATTTAAAAAATATAACCATAATTTTCTCTTTATTAAAAAAAACACAAACAAACAGACCTCCAAACCTTTAGGAGATTATAAAGTTTACACTTCATTTTGAATGCTTGAATCATTTGTGACACATTCAAAGCTTTTTGCTTTTTGTTACGCTTGAATAGTTTTATAAATAATCTGGATTTGGCAAAGAAAATACCAGTGAAGAATGGATGAGACCAGAATCACCCAAATGTCAAAAGGAAACCTTTCATACTGTATCAATATTTTGGACAAGCTACTTCATTATTTGACTTTGTATTTCGAAAGAATGTGTTTGCAATTGGGCTTATTCTGCAGCACACACAGAAATGCACTGCATTCTGATTGTTTACCAGTTGTACTCCATGTATTCTCAAGGTTATTTTTCACTTTCAAGAAATCTGCCCATTTTCGTGTTCAGTCACCCTCAAATATTCTGACTACTCTCTAGCAGGACTCCTATTCTCAGGATACCATTTATACCCAACATTTGTCCTCCAGAAAGGTTTAAACCAGATGCATTGTCATTAAATTCAAATGAAGAGATAAATAATGTGGACTTTAATTGTCTTTGCCTCAGAAAAATGGAAGAGTTCTTTCTACTGTGAAAAGAAATTGTCCCACTCTTAAAATTAATTCATTTGTGTTTCTCATTACTGTTCCACATTTTCTATTACACCACTAAGAGCCCTGTGACTCTTCTTCTGTCTTGTGGCTACAAAATTCTGTTTGAAAGAGTTAGAAAGGGAAGTCTGGGGTCAAATTAACATTGTAAGTTCAGAAAAGATAAAATACTGTTGATTTTGCAAAGGATGCTATTTGGCAAAAACCTGCCCTTGAGAATCTCTTTTATGTATTCTATAATATCTATGCTGAGATCTATGAAGTATGTTCTCTTTCTATTTTTTTTTCCTATACAGAAAAAAATGAGAAGGAAATGAAGCAAAGAGAAAACCTTGAGGTCTTTCACTTCTCCAATTAAAAGTGTGGCAAGGGAGATGTCATTTGGTTAAATCAGCAGATTTTTAAATTACCTGTTATTTTTCTTCATTGTGTATCCATTTAAACAGATTTTTAAAAAGTTTGTACTTTGTGTGGGAGCATTTACAATAAATCCTTTTTACAAATTAACCCCTCAGAGTAATTTCTACAGGCCAGTGTGCCAACAGTGGTAGGGTATTATGGTTATCTGGAAGGAATATCACCATCAACTGGCATCATATGGTAGCTATTACAACATCCTTAGAAGAGGGTAAAATAGACCACATCCTAGGCTATAGCTACTTCCACTAATATAATCTGGTTAAAAGGTATGGGCACCTAAATATAGGCCGAAGAAAAGCATCTAGACCACCATGCCTCCAGAATCCCTTTAAATATAAAAACAGCAAAATTAGTGAAGTCAGCTTTTTATTTTGATGGGTTTGGGGTTTTTTTAGGGTATTTTTTTATGAGTTTTGTTTCTTTGTTTTTAATTTATATGTGTTTATTTATTTATATGTATTATATATAACAATAACCTCTACTGAATGGCATATTTGTATGTACCATACATTCTCAAAACCCCAAGGATTGGTTACTGCCAATAAGGTGCTTCATTTTAAGATTTAAATTAGACAGATTTAAGTTCATGCTGTTCATTTCATGAGAAGTATCCTTTGCCTGACTCCAGATATCATCAGTCTTAATATTTTATTTTCCTCCATTGTTCATCCTTTGACTTAATTATAGTAATTTAAGCACTGATGTGTCTTATCATACCCCTTAATTGGTCTGAGATCAACATGGGTTTTCCAAAATAACTCATAGTTATAAAACAGTAGCAACAATATAACTCTCTATAAACCAGATGCTGATGTTAAAAATAATTTCAACAAATGAATACTTTTTAGGACAACAGGGTAGGAATAAATTCCAATATGGTATGATAGGGGCATCTAAGGATACAGCAGAGCGATGAAGATCATCGAGGAAGATTTGGATTCCTTGAGTGTTATTTAATTGGATGGCACTTAAAGTTTGCATAATATGGTGAAAAATATGTAACATTCACAAAGTTTATACTATGTGTGTACCTATGCCAGTTAGATGTATGTATTCTTTGTTATCAGTAGAGAGAAAGAGAACCTCCACTAGATGACTAGATTCAGACCAAGCCTATGACTCGACTGCTATGAATTGTGCTCTAGAGAAACCTAACTATCCTCCTCTTGTGTAGTGGAGATTAGCCTCTTTAAACCTTTTTTTATAGCTCCGTTCTTTTCCATACTCTTGAAAACAAATGGAGCCACATACATCAACATTATTAAAGAGGTCCTTTCTGCTTACACAGACTAGTAATCTAATCACCCTTTAGTTTCTCTCTGATCCTTTGTTTTCTCTTTTAAATGACATTTTAAGAATGGCATTTGAATAACGATTATAATTGTCATATGAGTTAAAAAATAGAATTACTCTTTCAAAGTAAAAAGCAACAGAAGAGCCTCTGAAATGTACATGATGCAAACACAAAATGGCTTCTATTGTTTTCCAATTGTATTTGAGACAGCTTTTGAAATTAATTTTGAGAGACTTCAAAGGTACCTGACATGGACTTTGCCAAGAAACATGACACATGAATATTTCTAGTACTGTTTGATTGTTTAAAACTATGCAGACATGCTTACTATTTATGTTAATATAACATGTATAGAAACTTATGGTTACCAAGAAATATAACATGTATAGAAACCTATGTTTTGATTTCACAAGTGTGCTACAGAAGTCAAACAAAAACATACATTCTACTTAATTCTGAAATAACAAATATATGCCTATGCCAACTATGTTGAGATTACAAGGAACCACTTTTTAATTTACATCAAGAAGTTATAAGTCAATTTGATAACTGCGTTCTTATTCAGGTGTCTTGATTATTTCTTTAGAAATAGTTTTAGTTGCACGTGTTGCTTTCACCCAGAATCTTCAAGACATAAAAGCAACAGTGCTGAAAAAAACACTGAGATACGATTCTCTCTTGACTTGCTAATGTTTGACTGACTGAAGGCTAAGGTTTAATTCACCCAATTGCAGGGCCTTATAGATACAGACAGGGAATGTAGAACATATCCTACATAATATTTATAATTATATTTTTATTGTTTTGGAAAATAGTTTTATTTAAAGATGGTTACAAATCTCTGCATGCAACTAGGTATGGAATCCCACTCACACTGCATTTTGCAGATTGCAATGATGAATGTGAATATAGAAGTGACTCCGATGACATGCTTACTGAAATAGAACTTAATTTATACCCTTCTAAAGGATGCTGAAGTGCAGTGGAGGGTTCAGAGAAAAGCTACAATAGCGACTCAAGATTAGAATAATTTTAATAGAAGATTAAAAGGGGATTTGATTATAATTTTAGTCATCTACAGAGGGACATAACACATAACCACAGACAAGGCTTTAATCGAGCAAAGGAATACCTAACTTCGATTTGATGAAACTTCACCTAAGTAAAGAATAAGCTGGAAGACATATCAATATTTGATTTGGAGAGTATTTTTTAACTGTAAAAATAATAAACAAAGAGCTATGAAACTCCCTCATAATTCAACACATTGAAATCAGAAATATTTTTCTAAAGGACATGATTCAACTCCAGCACAGTTGTTGATCCTACGAATATAAAAAGGGACAGTTTCTTCACGATGAAGAACAACTAGGTGAAACTCTAAGATTATGAAAATATTGGCTAAATCGTGAAAGTTTTTATATTAGGAACTTTTGAAGTATTTAAATATTTAATATTTTAGGTTAGTGTGTACATTGTGTATATTGATAATTTAAGCAGAAAACAGAAAAAATAATAAACCAAAAGGAGGCACTACTGAAGAATCCTTTTCTACCACTAAACTGTTTCCAATTACATCCAATGTTGATGCATTATAAGAATTCAGTTGTGGTAATCAACTATAAAGACTAAATAGAGGAAAAAAATAAGTATCCAAATATTTTATTTTCATATCTATGTCTATTAAAATAGATGTGCTAAACTATTTCCTTTGTTTAAATTGTTAATACTACTTTAAAACATTTCTTTTAAATCTACTTCAGATTTTCTTTCAGTCCTCTTGCTTTAAAAATAACTGTGAATGCTTTATATTGGATTACAGAACAGACTTTCTAATTTGTCTCAATACATTCAAATGTTCCTCCACCTGCAGGTCAAGTTATATAACTGCCTAGTCACAGCAATTGAATTTCTCCTTCTGTAGCTCATAACTTGGTATTTGAATTCATCATTTACATGAATGCTATAAACAGCCATCTTCACTGACTGAGGATATTACTTGTTTATCTGTTAGATAAGAGGCATGTGGTGAAAATATCCAAGACAGTGAACATTCAGTTATGTTTTGGATTAAGTTATTATACACTGAAGTGTATACATTGACATTTCCTACTTTATCAGTGAAGTCTCAAAAACTATAGACATGCACATTTATTGTTATGCAGTTTCCATTTTCTGTGCATTTATGATAATAAGAGAAAATGTTATTGTAGCTTGAATTATGACTGCTTCTCTCTTGGTGCAGGTGTAGGTATTGTATTTTCTTCCATGTGTAAAAAGTATATACTTACTTTTTTAATACTGTTTCAATAGTAAAATATTACAGCAGGCTGTGCAAGGTGCATCACAAAATATCATCAGAAATACATGAGCTCTAAGAAAATTGTTGGTTATATTTTCTATCAAGATACAGCTATTCCCAGACTTGGGCTAGATATTTCAAAGAGAAAGGACATAGCCTGTCATCCCCTAGAGCCTGGGGCTGTGCCCCTACCCCACATTCCCAGAATAGGGCTCTATTGCAAAGGGCAGAAGCAGGAGGCCAGGCTGGGCACTAGTGCTTGCCTTACTGCAAAGCATCACAGGGGCAACTCAGATCCTGTGATGGCAGTGGCCGTGACCAGCCTGCAAATCACAAGTACTTCTGAGATCCTGGGTCTGGGGGTGCTCCAGCAATGTTCAGATTTGTTGCAGGGAAGGCAACTTTGTACGAGTATAAAATACAGTGAAAAGAAAAGTATGTCTGAGAGCAAAAACGGACATCTGATTATAGGTCTATATTATTTAAATCTCTTCCAGGTATTTTACTAAATAATGGAATCACAGAATGGGTAAGCTTGGAAGGGATCACAGTCCAACCTCCCTAGGGAACAGTACACAGGATTGTGTCCAGGTGGCTTTTGAATATCCCCAGTGAGGGAGACTCCAAAACCTCTCTGGGCAATCTGTTCCAGTGCAGAGCCACCCGCACAGTAAAGAAATTCTTCCTTATATTCAGGTGGAATTTTCTGTGCATCAATTTCTGCCCATTGTCTTGTGTCCTAGTGGCTGGCACCAACGAGAAGAGCCTGGCTTCAAGACCCTCCTTCAAATATTATTTACACTTTTATGAGGTCCTCTCTCAGTCGTCTCTTCTTGAGGTTGAAAAGGCCCGACTCTCTCAGCCTTTCCTTGTAAGAGAAATATTACAGACCCTTAACCCCCAGCTGCTTTACGGCTGGTCGATCCAAGCCTGTGCCAGTGCCTGGAATTGTTCTTCCTCAGGTGCAGGACTCTGCATTTGCCTTTGCTGAATTTCAGACAGTTCCTCTCTACCCATCTCTCCAATCTGTCAAGGTCCTTCTGAAGGGCTGCACAGCCCTCTGGGCTATCACCCACTCCTCCCAGCTTTGTGTCATCAACAACTTGATGAGGTGGATTTGACATGGGGAATGATATTTTTCATTCAGTATATATTAAAATAGTAGGTATTCAATATATCAATCCAGATGCAATGAATACCAGGTAAAAACTGAGGTTTGTGAATTTCAGTGAGGGACAGGTAGGATAACAGTGTTCAGAGTAAGATGTGAATTTGATGCACAGAGAAGAGACCAAAATATATACAGAGGCCCTTATAGGAAAACCTGGCAAACAGTGTCTTTACTGGATCCACTAATAGAAAGCAGTGAAGAATTCAATAGATATAACCTTCCCTAACAGAAAGGGTAGATCCATACATGCTTACCCTTTGTAGCAGACAATCTATTATTTCTTGAACAAGAGTTCAGAACTTTCATCTTGCTGCTGTTACACACTTTGCAGCATTTCCAATTTACTCCAAAGTACTAATAAGAAGCATAACTGCAGTGCAGCAAATCTCCATGTACAATGGCACCCAGCCATTCACTGTGTTAAAAGACCCCAAATCATGTACCCAACATCAAAAGCTAGCCATATGGGGAAAAACTGAGTTTTAACATGAAACAACACCTTCACTAGAAACATCTGGCATTAGCTTAAACTTGTCTAATGTGAATTTTCTTCAGTGTTTGGTAATGCTCCAGTTTTCTAATTACTGTCTTGTATTTAAGACATTGTATCTGACTAAAAAGAGCTTGAGAGAGAAAAATTATTTAAGATCCTTTTTATATCACCATTTATGTAGATGATATAAAGCTGTTAATGCATAGTGTTACATTTAAAAAATCCTCAAACACAACACAGTGCCTACTATATTTTCTTTTTAATAAACTCCTAATTTACACATCAGTCAGCAATCTTTAATTTAGCTCTAGAGTAGCATAGCTACTTTCCCCCACTAAGCAAAGCTTAGCTTGTTTTGCATGCTAAGCTAAGTCAGCAGCTGGACTCACTTATTTCCAGGATAGTACCTTCTACCTCAGACACCCTAAACAGAGATTTCAGTTAAAATCCACTGTCAGTGTGTTTTTCTATGGAGTTTATTGCTAGAGCTCTTATAGGGGTGCTACAACATCCTAGGGAGTTGTGGAAGAACTGTTCGTTCTTATCAGACCTGAAAAGAAGTGATAGAATAAAAATGAACTGTGTTTACTCTTCTGTAGGGATCTTAAAAAGTAATTCGACAATTCTCTCATTAATATATTTGGAACAATATATTATTGTACCCTATAACAGCACAATATTCTCTGTGATAAGTCCTACTGTTAATGTAGAAGAAAGAGGCATAAAGATTTATCTATTTGATTCCTATTAGGTGAGTGTATTAGAGCCACATCATAGCAAACTATAACTCCAGCAGTGTCTTTTTATACATACATATATATATATACATATATATATATGCATGCATACATGCATATATAAATATAGTTACATACTGTACAGATGTACAGAAGTAATGATAATGGTTTTCTCATGGCATGAAATTTTTCCAGTTATAATAATAAGGTAAACATCTATTATGTGACTATCAAAAACTGGGCATAGACATAAAAAAAGATTCAGCTTTTATGGGTACTATTCAGAACAATAATTTTATTTTTAACTGTTAAATAAATTGGATAGGTTTTACACAAAGTATTTGTGATTTTGCAGGTCATCTTGAATAACATATTATTCGAGTAAAACAAATAGTGAAAACTCACAACTCAATTTTTCCAGTAATTGAAATCTTTTATTCATAAATAGAGCATCATGTAC
Organism: Manacus vitellinus; assembly: GCF_001715985.3. NCBI lineage: Eukaryota > Metazoa > Chordata > Aves > Passeriformes > Pipridae > Manacus > Manacus vitellinus. Next base: position 8,860,233 of record NW_021940813.1, read on the forward strand.
TTGTGAATATAAAGGGAACTTCTTCTATATAAGATTGACACAGCATGGGGATTTTTAATGTAAATACATTGTATTGCCTCCCAAATTCTCTGATACTTTAGGTAAGGAGTTCTGACAAATACATAAATTTATAAAAAGTCCAATTAACTTTGCATTTGGTTGTTGGGGAGCAGGCTTATTTTCACACAAATTGATCTGGATTTCTGCTTTAATAACTTTACACACAAAAATCATTGTATTGTTACAATCAATGAAACTTATTGTATCTTTTATATATATTAAATCAAACCTCTAGGCCTGTGTTTAGTGGTCCAAGAAATATATACTCTCTCAGATTTCTATTGAAGTGATGGCCATTTTAATTAATTCAAACACATGGTCATTTTGCTAGTAGAACCATAGCACTTCTTGCCAAGAGAAAAACCTGTGCTGTCCAAATTTTTCTTTTTTACTCTAAGCTGCCAATATCTCCCAAATCGATTATAGTGTCTCTGTAAGCTGAAAAGACTGAATCAGCTTTGACTTGGTCATATTTGACCTTGTTGTCTTTTATTTCCCTAGAAGACTCAAAAACCTACGCAAACAGTGCTTAATTCTGACCAGATTTGAATGAAGCCCACATAGAACCATATTTTTATTAAAGTGAAAGCTAATATTAGATGGTAATTAAGTTCCCTTTGATAAGAATTCATCCAGTTCTTAACTCAGCACAGAGTACACCTGTCCAAGCCATGGGCTGTCAGCTTTTCCAGGAAATTCTATGGGAAATGGTGTCAAAGGCTTTGTTGAAGTCCAGGTAGACACATTCACAGCCTTCCCCACATCCACCAGGTCGGTCACCTGATCATAAAATGAGATCAGGTTGGTCAGGCAGGACCTGCCCCTCCTAAATCCCAGACTCCTGACTGGGTCTGATCCCCTGGCCATCCTGCAGGTGCTGTGTGATCACACTCAAGATGATCTGGGCACCAAGGTCAGGTTGACAGGGCTGTAGTTTCCCAAATCCTTTTTTAAGCCCTTCTTATGGATGGGTGTCACATTGGCCAACTTCTAGTCATCTGGAACCTCCATGGTGATCTAAGACTGTTGATAAATGATGGAGACAAGCTTGGAGAACGCTTCCACCAGCTTCCACATCACCCTAGGATGGATCCCATCCGGTCCCATAGACTTGAGAGTATATAAGTGGCTCAGGAGGTCACTAACTGCTTCCTCCTCTATTACAGGGGGGCTGCTCTGCTCCCTGTCCCTGTTTACTAACTCAGGAGGCCAATTGTCCTGAGGATGACCTGTCTTATTGTTGAAAACTGAGGCAAAGAAGGTGTTAAGTACCTCAACCTTTTCCTCATCTTTGGTAACTATATTTCCCTCAATGCCCAATAAAAAATGGAGGTTTTCCTTGTCCCTCCTTTTGTTATTAATGTATTTATAAAAAGACTTTATATGATCCCTTAGAGAACTGGCCAGATTAACTTCTATTTTAGCTTTTTCCTTTCTAATTTTATTTCTGCATGACCTAGTGACATGTTTCCACTGATTCTTAAAATTTACCATACAGGCAGAAGTTGTGGTATTTTTAATCTCTTCATGCCCCTTTAATTGTGAGCATATTTGTTTTTTACTTTTTTCTCACTCTAATCAATCAATTCATTTTCAGCAGCAAAAAAGGCCCAAACACATCTGTTCTTCCTATTTTGGTGATATGGTAATTGCCATTAGTTTGGTTATGAGTCCTTTGTGTGTACAGTAATGAAAAATTCTTTGATGGTTTCCCATTACGTATTGGTCATATCTGTAGCTTACTAAATCCACATGATCAGTTTGATTTAACACAGTTTGGCAGAATAGAAAGCAAGTCTTCCCATGTGTTGAAGTAATTGGAAATAAGGATTATGTCTTTGGTAAGGAAATGAAGTAGTGCCTGGAGCAGTTATCTTTGCAATGACAGCAGTGAACTTTAGTGAGAATAAAGGTAAACGTCTATCTTCTTGACATACAATATGGGCTACTGACTCATCAAGCTGTTTTTCATTTGTCTAGTTAGATTCTCATGCTTTCATTTTTATGCTCCTTTCAATTAGCACTATGTTCTGAGCAGATTAAAAAACTATTTTTGAAGAGAAAAACAACCACCCAAAACCCATATGCTTCTCAGAGGAGGAAAAACACACCTATTCAGTCATTGACTAGCATTGCAGTGCATCTTTCAAATTGTTAGACTTTGTTATCTTCCAATCCTCTATTTACATGTATGCAGTTTGTTTTTAACCAGAAGTTCTTTCAATATGTTTTCCGAGGGAGGTATGTGTATTTATTGATTTATTTATCATTTGAAAGCAGAGTTTGCTTGTTTATAAAACATGAGCCATGATGCTTAAAAATATCTCACAGAAAATCCTCACCTTGAGGAAAGTCAGCTACTGCTTTGGTGAAATTAAATGCTGTGACTAATGCCGGCAATTATCCTCCTTTATTAATAGCTATAAAGGACCTATTTGTTTCCATGTTGGTGCTTACCAAATTGATCTCTGTTTTAGTGAGTGCTGAAGATCAGATTTATTAGTGTTTCTCTCAGTATTGAAGCAGTAGAGAGCAGCAGAGACAGATCTGCTCAGAGAAAAGTTAAATGGAGTATTTTGTAACTAAAAATTTATAACACAGAGCAGACAACCAGGAGAGGCTGCAGTGAGGACTGCTGAGATCCTGGTTACTGCAATAACAAGATCAGAGCATGACATCATCGATACAAGACCATCCCCTCAATGTCTGATTCAGCTGAAACTACTTGAAGATTAAACCAAAGGACGTACACATGAAGTCTCACCAGCTATTTAGTGTTTTATAGAGTGAGAGTTTCATAAACTGAATAAGAGAGACCAACAATGACAGTGTGGATAAAACCATGTCTGTCTTTTAACTCTAATGCACACCAGGCAATGAAAGCAAATTCTGCCTTTCATTTAAAATTCAGGTTTCATCAGAGGTATTAGGATGGTGCTGTATTAATACCAAACTAATGAAGATGATGTTAGGAAGTTCCTTTTTTAATTTTTTTTGGCTTTTGCTACAGCTGAGTACTGCTCCAGTCACCTTTTACTTTGAGAAGATTTAATTACCATAATTAACTTTAATTTTACATTGATTAAAGTAACTCAAAGGAATTACGTTAGGGTAGCATGCTCAAGGTCCAGATTCTATACGCAAATAAAACAGATAAAATTAAAAGCTTTGTGATTTGTACTTCTTATTGTAGTAGTTAGAATTAAGTCTTGAAAGGCAAATCTATCTAGTCATAGATTTAAATTTGACATGGTAGAAAACTTACAAATGTTCCTAGGGTATTTTTTCTTTTTAAAAAAAAATGTATTTGTCTAAAAGTAAAAACTGCAGTAAAGACTATGTTCCAGACATTTCAGCGTATTTTCAACATGAGTTTTTATTTTGTTATGGATATTCGTCTTATTTTTCTATTACAGCACTGCTTACATGCCTAACTGGAACCACTGTACTATTGCACAAGACACAGCTCTGGCCAGGACAAATTACATAAACAATACAAGAAATGACAACTTTTATCCAGCACACAAAGGTACAAAGATTATCCTCAGGTCTTATGGGGATCAACACCATGACTGCGGAGTGCTATAAGATCAACCTTGGACTCAAAGTCTTGGTTGCTGCCCAACACACCCATACTCTTCAAATACAGATCTATTTCTATTTCTGGTATTCACATGAGAACATGAGGTGTATTTCATTACTTTCCGCCAAAAGTTTATGTATTCTTTTGGGAAGTGGAGCTGTAGACCTCTAGCATTTGAGTAACCTGTTGCCACCAGTACATAAGAACAAATCAAACAACCCTTTCAAGCATAAACATACCTGATGCCACTAGTGTTTCAGGTTTGAAAAGGTAATCGGACTCCTAAAGAAGGAAACAAAACACACCTGCCCTGGTTAGATGGAGTGCTTAACTTAGATGCCTACCTTCAATTTTCATAAGATAAATCATAGAATAGAATCACAGAATCATTTAGGTTGGAAAAGATAATCAAGTACAACCATTAACTCATCACTGCCAAGTCCACCACTAAACCACATCCCCAAGTGCCACATCTGCATGTCTGTTAAACATCTCCAGGATTATTCAACTATTCTCTGTGCAATCTATTTCAACGTTTGACAACCGTTTACATGAAGAATTTTTTCCTTATATCCAATCTAAACCTTCGCTGGTGCAACTTGTCCTATCGCTTGTTACTTAGAAGAAGAGACTGAAACTGACCTCACCCACAAGCTCCGTTCAGGTAGTTGTAGAGAGTGATAAGGTCTCCACTGAGCCTTCTCCTCTCTCCAGGCTAAACAACCCCAGCTTTTTCAGCCACTCCTCGTAAGACTTATACTCTAGACCCTTTGCCAGCTCTGTTGTCCTTCTCTGGACTTGCTCCAACACCTCAATGTCTTTCTTGTAGTGAGAGGCCCAAAACTGAACAGAGAATGTGAGATGCAGCCTCATTGATGCCCAGTACAAGGGGACAGTCACTGCTCTGGTCCTGCTGGCCACACAATTTCTGATACAAGCCAGGATGCCACTGCCCTTCTTGGCCACCTGGGCACATTGGCTGACTGTCAATCAACATCTCCAGATTCTTTTCTGCCAGGCAGCCTTCCAGCCACTTTTCTCTAAATCTGGTACAATGCATAGGGTTGTTGTGACCCAAAGACAGGACCCAGCACTTGCACTGTTGAACCTCATGCAATTTGCTTCAGCCCATCAATCCAGCCTGCACATATCCATCTGCAGAGCCTTCCTACCATCCAGCAGATCAGCACTCCTGTCCAACTTGGGGCCATTTGCAAACTGACTGAGACTGACCTGGATCCCCTTGTCCAAATCTTTGATAAGGATATTAAACAGGACTTTCCCCAACACTGAGCCCTGGGGAACACCCCTGCTGACTGGCACCAGCAGGATGTAATACCAGTCACCACCAATCTTCATGCCTGGCCATCCAGCCACTGTACTAGATGTAAGGACTGATTATGAAAATATAGAAGATTAGCTCCTGATTATTTTGTTAGTGTCTTTTTAAAATATGGTGACATAGTAATATGCCCCTTATTAAATTTTACTGTACTTTTGTTTCTTTCAAACCACTTTTCATAAAAGGAATATTAAACCAGAGTCACCAATGCACAACAACAATGGTTGTTTTGAAAGCATTCAGAAAATACTTGTAAAACTGCACATAAAGGTCATTCTGAGCTTCTACACACCTCAATCTATTAAGTCGTGTTAGGGAAATGGTCACTGGATTAGAGTTTGCACAAACAATTTTGAGGCTAATTTACATCATGAAAAGAAAAAAAAGTAGAACTTGATACTACAAATGCTGATAAGTGTAGTCAGTAGTTGAAATGTCTGTTACTATTATTCCCCCAGGTTTGAGCTATGGAATTGTTATCAAGATAAACAGACATTGTTAATAAAATTGAAACTTACAGTATCATCATCTAGGGAACCATCCACAGAATAGAAAGATTTACTTTAATCTAATCAGTGAACACAAAGAAAAAAATACAGACTGTTTCATACCACTGAGTTATTTGAATGCTTTACTCCCAGATGATATTCGTGTATTCAGGCACTCCATTCCTTCCAAGGTGAAAAACATAAGTAAACATAGAAAAAAACCCCACTGGATAATGCTAGGCAATAGGTTCTTTTGAACAAAACTTTTGGCAGCAATTGTGTAGATTCACTTCTTATGTATGGAACGACCATGACAAAGTAAAAATTGAAACCCTCCTTAGCCAAACTAAAACATTCAACAAAAATTCATCAGCAGTGAAGGCAGGGATAATATTGTAGTGTAACCTGGCAAGCAACTAAACACCCTACAGCCACTCCTCTGCAGTAGGATGGAGGGGAGAATTGGAAAAAAAGGTAAAACTCATAGGTTGAAATATAGAAATTTTCATAGGATGGAAAAGGAAGGGAAAGCAATAAGAATAATAAAGTAATATTAAAAAGAGATGATATACAATGCAACTGCTCACAGCCCTCTGACCAAGGCCTGACCACTCCCCAAGCAGTGGACCACTACCCACCAGCTTTGACTTCACCCAGTTTTATTTTTCAGGATGGTGTCATAGAGTATGGAATATCCTTTGTCCAGTTGGGTTCAGCTGTCCTGACTGTATCCTCTCTCAGATTCTTGTGCCCCCTACCTTCCTTGCTAGTGGGGTGCTGAGAAGCTGAAAAGCCCTTAACTTACTGTAAACATTGCTCTGCAACAACCAAAACAACAGTGTGTTATCAACATTACTCTGTACCACAGCATTGTACCAAATACTAGGAGGAAAATTAACTCTATCCCAGCCAAAACCAGGACACCATGCAATTGGTACCCACTGATCTTTGACCCTCAGCAACCCCACAGGAGAATGTTGTTCTGAGAAACTGAGAAAGATAGACAAATGTTTTAATTTCCTCTGTCTCCAAGACAGCTATACCAAAAGTCCACTGGTACATTTTTTCATTTTTGAAATACCCTCCCCTGAGTTAGTCTATGCCAGGGATGCACAGAGCCTCTGGACTAGTCACAATGGGGTGCATTTTCCACTCAACCCCCATTACGCTCACTTTGACCTCCAATAGTTAGTTGTTGGGATCCCCCTGTCACTCTAGAAATACAAATGTGTTCTTCCCCTTTATAGCTTGATGGCATTAGGATACACTGTGCACTGACATCCCCTACAGCCTTACACTCCTGTGGGTTTGATGTGCCAGGCCATTAGATCGACAAAGTCCAATAAATCCGGTTGTCCTGTTCCCCTACCTGGTTGGAGGCAGGGTCCCTCTAATCCTGGTCATACTGTTCATTACTCACTTCTTGTAAATATGAATCAGAAGTCCCTTTACTAGGATCAGAATTAAAATCAGCCCTTTGTCTAGGGAACTGCACACTGGAAGTTGAGCAACAGTTTTTCCAGAAGGACCCCATTTTGTGATTATGTTTCCTTGCGACTCACGTACCTGCGCCTTTAGGGTCAAGGTAAATTTTCCATACCACGTCCTCATGCTCTCTCCATGATCCCCCAGGTAAACCATAGGGTGGCTCGTGGAGTGTCCCCGTTATACCCACTCTCTTGAGTAAAGGAACGCTTACTCCTAATAGTTTAGATACAGGTCTATACAGGTGGGAGGAGGACTCATCCTCTTTTAATTGCAACTCCTGGGACACTATCTCCAGAGCTGAAACTCAGAACCATACAGAGGAAGAGAGGTTTTCTTTGTATTGCTGGAGATGGCTGGACAATTCATCCACCTCTTGATGTTTACAGCTGGGAGTTCTGGGAGGGAATCAGGAGAGTCAAAGCACTTGGCTAGGCATGTAAAAAATAATGTTTCTTCAAGTACATAGGACAACAATGGAATTTGAAAGAAATTTTACCCCCTCCTGATGAGCAAAATAGGATACCTGTCTACAACTGATTTGGAGAAGGTTGAAGTACTCAACAACTTTTTGCTTCAGTCTTCACTGGCAAGTGCTGTAGCCATGCTACCCAATTTAGAAATTCCAAAGGCAGGGACTGCAAGAATAAAGTACTGCCCACTGTATGAAAAGATTGGGTTCACGACTATCTAAGGAACCTGAAAACATACAAGTCTATGGGAACCGATGAGATGCATCTGCAGGTCTGTTATTGTTTACCTTGGCTGAACACCAGGGATCCACAGGGCCTGCACCCAGCCTACTCCCAGAGGAGAGGGGAGGAGGAAAGAGTGGAAAGGAAAAAAAACCTGCAAAACCGAACCTGCTAAGAAAGGTGGTTTAATATTTACATAAAGAGGAAAAAAACTATAAACACTATATACACACAGAGAAGACCTAACAATAAAGACTACTTCCCCACAAGAACACTCTCCTCCTCCAAAGAAACAGCCCGACTATTCTGTGCAGCTACCCGGAAGAGAAGATGGCCTTGCTTCCTTCTCATCTCTTTCATATCTGAGCTGACGTAACATGGTATGGAATACCTTATTGGCACAATATGAATCAGGTGATCTATCTAGTTCCTTTTCCCTCTCAGGGAGGGTTACAAACCCATTACAAGGTTCTGAGGGAACTGGCAGCTGAATCTGCTAAGCTGCTATCTATCATATCTGGAAAGCTGAGGCTGTCCAGTGAAGTTCCTAATGATTGGACAAGGGGAAATATAATCCTCATTTTATAAAAGAGAATAAAAGAAGACCTGGGGAACTACGGGCTGGGCAGTCTCACCTCTGTGGCCAGCAAAATACACAGCAGATACTCTTGACTATTTACTGTGAGGATGGTGAGACACTGGAACAAGCTGCCCAGCTGTGGAAGCTCTCTCCCTGAAAGTGTTCAAGGCCATGCTGAATGGGTCTTTGAGCAATCTGTTCCAGTGAAAGGTGTCCCTTCTCATGGCAGGAGGGGTTGGAACTGGGTAATATTTAAGGTCCCTTTCAACTCAAACCATTAAATGATTCCATGATTCTCTTTTATATGGATTTCCTTATCCGTTCTCCTTCCCGCTTAAGCAAGAGCAGCTTGAATTTGCTTCTAGCAGTATGTAATCAATCTGTAGCACATGACTTGATTTAGTGGGAGAGGAAACACTGGAAGGAGCAGAAAAGGTTTATAGTGAATTTGGTTGAGTTCTGAAGCTGTTCCTATTCTGAGTTGCCAGTTTCCACTGTTGATAGCAAGTCAGAGAAGGCACATGATATGAAGATCCATTTTTGGGACACTGATGCATCTAAAGGTAGCATGCATGAATCTAAACAGGAATGAGTGGAATGTCATTCTTCAGTAGTCAAAGACTACATCTCTGAGAAGAATCTGTTTGGAAGAAGGAGGCAAGAAATCCTTCCCTTATTCTTTTACTGGAATCACATCTATTCAATGACATTGAATAGACTGTGACCTTGGTACCTTGTTAACCGAGAGATGTATTTTTTGTATTCTTAGTTCTGTTTTCACCTTCTGATTGACCAAATGCTCTGTCAAATGCCTAGATCACTATATACCTCTTACCCATCTTGCTTTTTCAATTAATAAATTACTAGCATTGCACAGATATTTAAGGCATTCAGCATTAATCAATTAAAGAAAAGCCACAAGGCCTTTATGTTCCTGTCTAATGAGGAACAAGGGATAAGGGATTATTTTGTCTAGGACATGAACACCATTCTTTTGAGTTTGCAAATAGAAATACTCTGAATTTGAGGGATAGCATTTTATTGAATATATGGGTGTGGTCCATAGGGATATGTCATACTGTAAAGGAAAAATGAGTTATCTTATTAAAAAATGTTAAATAAAACATAATTATTCTCTATATTATCAGCAGAGTAAGGTATGCATTTTTAGGCTCTAAAGGCTATTTTATGTACAAAAATTCTACAATGTATCGTAATACTCCTTGAAATCTGAGTAGATAATTTATCAAATTTTCCTTAAAAATATCTTTTGCTTTTGTAGGGAGTTAGAACATTTTGTATTGTTACCTCACGATATTTCAAGATTAAAAAGAAAGGGATATTTTTAGAGATACCATATTACATCTGGATTCTCAAACCAGCATACTCACTGAGCTACACAGAATAGTACTTGTCTTTTTCCTTAGTGTTTTGGCATAAAAATATTTTCAGAATGCTTGTTGGGTGGAAAGTAGAATAGAAATTATTTATCTATTGGAAATACTGGGTGTGTTTCTTATTTTCTAACAATATAATATGAGCAAAATATTTGCAATACTTCTTCAGATTTCACTAATATCTCCACTTGGAAAGACTTGCAAAGTCCTCCCAAAGAGGTATGTACTTGCATAATATTTGCATAATATTTTTATAAACCAAAAAGCCAAACAAATGTGTATTTATAATACACTGAAGAATAATTTAAACCCTCAAAAATCCAAGAAGACTTGGAGGTGGATTTAGTATTTTCTGTTTGTATCAACTTCTTGAATAGACAAAGTAAATTACTGAATAGAGAAAACAAATAATGACATAGATTCTAATACAGTCTTTCCTCTATAGAATTTCTAATTGCATCTTGTACTTTAAATATGGCGCATGTCTGGATTTTTGTTCAATCTTCTGTCTTTGGGAAGCTTCAAGAGTACTTAAAAACATACATGTTAAAGATCCCACTGAGATAATAAGATTAAACCTGGTGGTAAACAAAAATTCCATTTCTTAGTCAAAGACTTGTATAGAAAATATTATAATTATATGTAATGTTGTGTTGCATACTACTTTGCTTTCATAAGTGAAGGTAATTTTATGACTTTATGAAGTAAAATTACACATGCAGATAATCAACATGCACTGGAGATAATCAACTTACGGAGACAACCTTGTTGTCCTATGTCCATTCTTTTAGTTTCATATCAAAAATAACAGCATAGGTTTTAAGCACATTTCGTAAGTTGTTTCAATTTGAAAAGATCTACATTTGTTTGAGGTTACTCAGACAAAGCCAAAGATTAAATAAGCAAGAACATGGGAAGAAAAATTGACAAGTTATGATCAGCAGATATGAGAGTTCCTGAGCTCAGATCTTCCTGTCTGCCTCAGAAAGTCTGGCAGCTGTTATGAATGGATTTGCAATTTTGGCCAAAAATTTCCCTAACAGAACAATTTTCTTCTGATTCACAGCAGCAACATTTCAAATATTTTTAAATGGAAGTTTCAAAACATTTAATTCCAGAAAGTGTCAAAATGTTTTATTTCAACATTTTCACTCTCAAAATTCAAGTATTGCAGTAGGATTTGGAGGGATTTGGAGGACTTTTTTTTTTTTTTTTTTGTAAATGCTGTGAAAGATTCCAAGATTTTGGTTCTTCAGTTGGCATCTAGAAATTAAAGGCTGAAATCTTGGCTAGAGCTCCCAAATTTCAAATACATTTAGCTGCAAAAGAGATTTTGACTGTTGTTTTACACTGGTAGAGCCAAATAATGGAAATCAACGGAGGGAACTAATTAAAGAGAAGTAGGTGTCCATCTTTGAGTACTTCTTTCAGTTTTTAAGAGAACTGATGTATATCAGCAGGTAGAACATAGTATTAGAATACAAAATTAATTCAGAATCCGAGTTTCCATCCTTAAAATATATTCTTAGTAGCTCAACTAATTTTCAAAAAAACCTTTCAAAATTGATAGCATAATTCTACCATCAAATCAAATAAAAATGTAGGGGGGTTTCATTTTTGTAGTTTTTTTTTTTTAATTTCAAGATTATAAAAACCAGACTCATGACTTTAAGGGAATGACTCATGATTTCTGAATTATTTGAGTCAGATATTATCAGAATTTTTAGACAGATTGCTGGCTCAATAATGTTCCTGAATAAAAGGTTAAGTGAAACCTTCTACTTCTCATTTTTCTTACATTTATTCCTTGCTGATATACAAACTGCAGAGAATTGGACTGAGAAACCAGGATAGTAACAATTTATGCATTGATAATTTATGTATGGTTTATGGCTTTCGTTTACATAATTCTTTCTTTATTCAATAATAAATGCATAGTTGCCATAGAAACTGCTACAACATAGGATTTGGATTACTGGGAAGAGGCAGGGCATTTTTCTAAACAAATAAACACAGAAGACACATAAATCAAATGTTAATCAGCATCATGTATACTTTTAGGACAATAAAGCCTGAGTTTCCCACTATTGTTGAGGGTGCAGAGGGTTCAGAAGACAGTCTCAATCTCTCCACTGGCATCCTCAAATATATTACTCAAAAGTGTATTGAAGTTAGGTTATTTCCCAGCCCCAATGACTGTACTTCCAAACAACTGTGCTCAATAGTTTGTTTTTAAGCCCAAATAGATCCCTGAGCAAGCTTTTTATTCTCTAGGTGCTTGCTAAAACATGGCCTCTTAGGAACCAGCAATATTAAAGGTATAACTGTCTAAGAAGAAGATACTGAAGCCAATACTACTGCATTAAACCTACAGGAGAGAAGAAATCTGTGTTAACTGTATGCATAGGACAGAAGGGACAAATGAGTTTTATTTTATCTACTACTCTCATTTTCATTTCCTTATATATCTTGCTTGTCTATTTTTTCCTCTTTTTGCAAATTCTTGGCTTTTCACTGCAAATTAAAAATAATTGCAGTTCTCCCCCAACATGCGCACACCCTCCCATCTACTTCATAATGAGGTCTATTAAAATCCATCCCTGTTGCTATGTGAATTCTGTACACTTATACTTTTCTCTACTTCTTTGTGCTGATTGATTTGCAATCACAAAATTGAAATTTCAGAAAAAAATATTTGGTATCTAGAAAAAATCCTGATACCAGTTTCAACCTAATCAGTCATGAACAAGGGGGGGGTTAAAATTTATGGTTTGGGTTGGAAGGGACATTTAAAGGTCATCTAGTCAAACCTCCCCTGCAATAAGCAATGATGTCTTCAACTAGATCAGGTTGCTCAGAGTCCTGTTAAACCTGACTTTAAATGTTTTCAGGAATAGGGCATATACTACTGCTTTTAGTTTAAAATCCTTACCCCTTGTCCTATCACTACAGGCTCTACTAAAAAGTCTGCCCCCACCTTTCTCATAAGCCCTCCTTAAGTATTAAAAAACAATAAGGTGTACTTGGAGCCTTCTCCAGTCTGTACAACCCCAATCCTCTTAGCCTTTTCTCATAGGAGAGGCGCTCTACCCCTTTGATCATTTTTGTGACCCTCCTCTGGACTTGCTCCAACAGGTCCATGTCCTTGTTGTGTTGGGGACCACAGGGCTGGATGAAGCTCTCCAGGTGGAGTCTCACCAGAGCAGACTGGAGGGGAAGAATCACCTCCCTCAACCTGCTGGCCACACTGCTTTGGATGCAGCCCTGGGTACCACTGGCTTTCTGGGCTGTAACTGCACAGTGACAGCTTATATTTGGGTTTTCATTCAACAGTACCCCCAAGTCCTTCTCCTCTGGGCTGCTCTCAATCCAGTCATCACCTATCCTGTATCCATGCTTAGGATTGTCCTCATCCAGGTGAAGGACCTCACACTTGGCCTTGTTGAACTGGATGAGGTCTGAATTTTACAATCACAATTTAATTTTCGAATAAAAAATAATTTCAAAGTTGCCCAATTAAATATCTATTTCATCACAGAGGAAATTTTTTTCATTATTAAATATTTTACTCCTCAAATTAAAAAGTTGTTTGTTTCCTGAAAAACATTTCACCAGCAATAATTTTAATTTTCTAAAAAAAGGAATATTTTATGGAAAATTGCTGCTTGGCTGCAAAAATTAGCTCATCTTTTGTAACATAACTCACAGAAAAGGGCGCTGAGTTCTACAGAATATCTTATTTACATTTTTCCTATTATTCATCTAAGTGATTCAGTGTTACCAGGGAACAGTAGAAACAGTGATGTTACAGTAAACAGAAGATAACGTAGTTAATATTGTGAACTTGCTGCGCTGAGGTAATTTTTAGCAGGGTTAGCCAGGGTGTTAGTTCAGATTCTGATGATATCCTGCAGTCTCCTGTCGTCCTACCATTCTGCAAAGAGGGTTTCAGCTCTGCACAACCTCACTGCTTGTCATTTCTCCTCCTGCTACTAGAGGTTACTTAGTTAGTAACTAAGTAACTAGTAAGGTACAGCCTTCCCTAGCTTTTTTCTGAAATGGACTAGTGGATTGACCCTGTCCAGATGCCAGGTACCCACTAAGGCCACACTCTCGCTCCCTCTGCAACTGGACAGAGGAGAGAAAAAAGAACAGCTAAGAATTCATGAGTTGAGATAAGATATGGGAGAGGTCAGTTACCGATTACCTTCATGGGCAAAACAGACTCAAAGTGGGGATATTACTTAAATTTATTACTAACAGGATAAGAGCAAAAGAGTGAGAAATAAAACAATCTTAAAAACACCTTCCGCCAACCCCTCCTTCCTTCCATGTTCTTCCCTCCTCCCTCCCAGTGGTGCAGGGGGATGGGGAATGGGAGTTGCAGTCAGTTGTTGTTTCTAATGCGGCTCAGGGAGAGGAGTCCTTCCCCTGCTCCCATGGGGTCCCTCCCATGAGAGTTAGTCCTTGATGGACCTCTCCGGCATGAGTCTATCCCTCAGGCAGCAGCTCTTCCCAAACTGCTGTCCCGTGGGTCACTCCTCCATGGGGTGCAGTCCTTCACAGATGAGCTGTACCGACGTGGGTCACCCACAGGGGCCACAAGTCCTACCCGGGAAAAACCTGCTCCCAGAGTGTGGGTTTCCCTCTCCAGGGCTTACACGTCCCTGCAGGCCCCTACTCCAATCTTAAGTCTCCCCACAGGTCACAGCCTCCTTCATGCAATCCACCTGCTCCAGCAATGCTCCTCCATGGGTCTGCAGGGGGGTCTCTGCACCCCTGCATGGTCCTCCATGGGCTGCAGGGGCACAGCTGCCCCACCATGGGCTGCACCACGGGCTGCAGGGCCTCAGCTCCGGTGCCTGGAGCACCTCTTGCCCTCCTTCTGCACTGACCTTGGGGTCTACATTGTTGTTCCCATGTTCTCACTCCATCCTTCCCTGCCTGGAATTCTTTCTGCACAACACCTTTCTGTTCTTAAATATGTTATCACAGAGGCATTACCATTACTCCTGATTGGCTTGGCCTTGGCCAGTGGCAAGAAGTCTGTCCTGGAGCTGGTTCGCATTAGCTCCATGGGACAGGGGAAGCTTCTAGCATCTTCTAACAGAAGCCACCCCTGTAGCCCCCCACTACCAAAACCCAGCCACAGAAACCCACTACGAATGGTAACGTAAATGCCTGCATCATTTTGACACACTGGGTTAGGAGAACCCCATGTGCAGATGTGCTAAGAGAGGTAGAAACAGAAACTTGATCATGTGAGGCAGCAGCAGTAACCTCACAGCCTTTAATTATACCACCTAAACAGTACATGCTGGCTTTGTACCATGAGAAACATCCACTAAGGAATGAGAGAGTGCATTAAGTCCTAAAGGAAGGATAGAAAGATCATCTCAGGGGGTTTTGTCCTTAGAAGGTCATAGTATTTTGACAGCTTTGCAAAAGTTCTACTCTCTCCTACATGACAAATTTTTTTCCTCTTCATTGCCTAATAAAATATATATTACACCTTACAGTTTTAGGTATCCAAACACATAAATAAATGAAGCAGCAAGTATATGGGAATTAATTACTGTTTTATGGAATTTATGCCCCTAAACATGGTTACACACTAACTGCACTGCAGTTAAATGTCTAAATCTAATAAAATAAACCAGGTCCTCTAAAGCTACCATCTAATTAGTGTCAAATGTTTACTATAATTAAATTCTATATGTCAAATGGAAAAAAAATGATGATGTGAATCTGCTTTGCAACCAAATTAAATAGTTTGCATGGGAAAAAAACCCATTAAGAGCCCACGGTAATTAGAAACTTACAGTAGCTCTTTCAGTGGATGGGAAAGCCTCTGTAAACTTCACCATTATTTACAATTACATGAGGTGTCACTTCAAAAAGGAAGTGACATATTATAATTTATTTCCTCAGCTGAGGTAGTGATACAGACCTAATGACTGTGAAAAACCTTCAGTTCTGAAAGGAGAAATTTTGTAACAGCATCTATTTCCTTAAACTGTTGAATGACAACTAATTTTTGTTAGGCAGGAGAAGAAAGTTTTGGAATGGACTTGATGTATGAGTTTTCACTAAAGTGTGGGTTTGGTCAGAAAATTAAAACTTTTCAAAACTTATATATCACTGCTTGAGGTATTTTGGTGACTACAGTGTACAGTCCATGTTAAGCTAGTCAGATCTACTGCTAACAGCACTTTCATAACCATTTAAAACTCAGTATAAACTCTTGTGGCTGCAGTGTGGACATACTCTAGCACCCCAGCACTCCAGGAAAACATGGTACACACATAGAACTACTGTATTCAAACACAGTAGTGCAGGCAGATCTCCCCAATAGTACATAGCTCGCATTCTCTATCAAGGGGTATTTTACAGCTTCTCCTAATGCCTTTTTAATTTTTTTAAGTTGAACACTGTAATATGCATGACCAAAGGAAAGAAGTTATTAACAGTTTTAACTGAAATTCTTTCTTTCCCAGGAATCCCTATGAAGCATTAAGTTATGTTTCTCCTACTAATTTGTGCTACCCAAAATGGAGGTTAAGTTAATCATTGATTGTGATGGGTTGACTTTGACTGGAGGCCTGGTGCCCACCAAGCTGCTGTATCTCTCCCTTTCTTAACATAATCATAGAATCATAGAACTCTTCAGATTGGAATAGACCCTTAAAATCACCTTTAAATCTGATCTCCAGCCTAGCACCACCATCATGTTCACCATTAAACCATCTCCTCAAGTGCCACATCCACACATTTTTTGAAAACTTCCAAGGATGGTGACTAGGAGATAAAAAGTTGGAAAAAACTCCCTCATAGGTCTAGAAAAGGGCATTTTAGTAAATAAAAATTTAAGGTTGTGTGTGTGCCAGCAAAGGAAAAAAAAATTTCACTTCCCATCAGCAAACAATGAAGAAGCCAGTTCCTGGGAACACTGAGGGGAAAAGCATCTCCAAGGCAGACTGATCCTTGATAACTTCTCTATAAACCTATGCATAAGGTTGTGGCAATATGTTAATGAATGTCTGAAACCCAGTTTGTGACCTGATGATGTATGCAGACCTAGATAACAACATGCAATATCATTTACATTTAGAAGATTGAAAATTTACCTGCCATTTTACTTTGATCATACTTACATATGTTTGTGTTTCCTCTTAGTTGCATACTAGGATGTGGTGAGAGGGCAACTTATGATAAGGAAAAAGAAGAGAAATATAATAAATACTTTGCTTACCTCAGTAATGCCATCATGGCAATGTTTAAAGCAGTAATGTTTGTCACAAGTCTCTCATTTACAATGTCATAGATATCAAATTCCCTTAGTGTTCATCTTTCTATCAGTAAAAAATGCACAAGGCTACTGCAAATGTAGTGAAAATTTTGACCGATTTATAATCAAATCATGTTAAATGGGAGCATTTTTCCAGAATGATTTGCAAATGAAAAGGGGCTAGGATCTTTATGTAAGTACAAAGCATGGTATTAAGGGGAAAAAAAAAAATCCTGAAAAAAAGTCCAACCCTGCTTTGGGATCACTATTACAGTTGTTCCTATGGTAACCAGTTATTTGTGCTGCATGCATCATCATATATATTTCAGGAACTGGAGTGCTGGATAAAGGGGAGGGAAAAAGAGCACGTATTACACTAAATTAATTCCAAAGACAAATCCATATTGAAATACTTGACCCTTTTAGTAAAAGCAAAACACCTTCATATGATTTCACCCACTTGACACTTGGAAGTGTGGTTCTCAGAAAAAGGGCTATGAAAAATTGGCATATACTTACTCATCTGCTTCTCATTTTATTCTGAATCACATCTCTAATTCATTGCTAGATAGCAGTTTCAGACTTGTCTGAGCTGCACACCCAAAGGCTCTGAGGGGAAAGTAAAACCCTCCTCTCCCCGATGAGAAAGCATTCAGTTGCTTTCAAGACCACAAATGTCCACAGGACCTCTGGCACTGACAAAACATGCCATGACAGCCATGCGAAGTAACTGGTCTTTACAGAAGAGGCCCAGAGAGGAGAGTGGGTTACACTACAGAAAATCATCTGGGAGACGAGATCCACCAGCTTCATTAGTGTTCAGTCTTTTGGTACTGGTAAAATATGTTCCTCTCCAAGTTTTCTTTTGTTATTGCAATTGGGGCTTTGGTGTGAGGTCTCCAAATGTTGAACTTCTTAGTATGATGCAGAAAGATTCAGCCGCTTCTCAGCACCTGAACTAAATAAACAAAGCTGGCAGCTGTTGAAACATCCTTCCCCCATCATATCCTGTATCTGTGAAGGAATTTAAATCTGAAATTTTTCAAAGTTTTGTAGTCAGTTACAAAGAAGCATCGTTATTGCAGCCTACAGCTTCCTCCTGAGGGGAAGAAGAGGGGCAAGTGCTGATCTCTTCTCTGTGGTGACCAGTGACAGGACCCAAGGGAATGGCCTGAAGTTGTGTCAGGGGAGGTTTAGGTTGGATATTAGAAAAAGGTTCTTTCCCAAGAGGGTGGTTGGGCACTGGAACAGGCTCCCCAGGGGAGTAGTCACAGCACCAAGCCTGACAGAGTTCAAGAACTATTTGGATGATACTCTCAGGCACACAATGTGACTCTTGGGGATGGTCCTGTGCTCCTAAGATTTGGACTCAATGATCCTTGTGGATCCCTTCCAGCTCAACATATTCTGTGATTCTGTGATTTTATTTACACTTCCAAAATCATACTGCAAAGAATAAAAGGATCAAATCCATAAAGCCTTTTGAGTACCCTACCCCTCTTTATATATAGCACAATTCCAGTTGAAATCGAAGGGAAGTAAGACTCCATAAGAGATATTAGACTCCTAAATAGCTTTGCACTTCTGGTTTTCACTTATGCAAACCAGGAATGTAATGGAATTTGGTAGAATTCATTCAAAAATATTAAGGTCATTCTTTAATTTGTCTTCATGTCATGAGTTCTGCCTCTGTGCCTGTGCATAAGTACTGAATAGTTCAATCTGTATTTCCTATATAGGCCCTGGTGTAAGTTTGTAGCTTTCTTCCAAGGCATCAAGAGAAGCTCAGCCTGGTGGGCTCTGAGACTATTGAACACATTCAGACATCTTATAAAAGGCAGCTGTGATTGCTATTTTTTTCTAAAAGGGTGCCACTGTCTGTCTTTTATGCAATACCTCAGAGAATTTGTCTAGAAGTAGGAGTTCAGTTCAGTCAAAAACCTAACAGAGGTTTCAGCCCACATATCTCTCAAAAGCACCCTATCATCAATATATAGATTGTACTTAACTTCTCCAAGCCATGGTGTTGTGCAAGGAAAAATCTGATATTATAGACTACACAGAGAAAAAGTGTGTCTTTTTGACTGCCTTATCTATGAGGAGGTTCTGTCCCTTTTTCTAAAGCTCTATCTATATTTATGTTCTTCAGTCCCTGAGTAAAATGCAACCCTGTGAGCAGAAACTACATTTACTTCATGGCTCAGTGCTTCCAGTGCTAGACTAAGAAATCACATTTTTTCTCTCTTTTCTTTCTCAATAAATCTTGAATGATTTTCAATGCGATCTTATGGGATCATATTGACAGGGAACACAAGTCCCTCTGCATTCCACCTGGTTAATGTGCAGTCTAAGTTTTTTCAGCATTTGGTAAGTGAAGCATTATCCTGAACTAGGGAACAAAGTGAAGGTTGTATCTCTTGAGGAAGTTCTCTGAAGAGGAGGAAATTGAAATCTCTATTCCTTGCCCTGCCTTTTCATCCCATCAAAACCAGTATGACTGGAGAAATGAAATACAAAGGTGAGGAACTGGGAGAGGGCTTGCAATTAGAACGGTAGGTTGAGATGGTGTTACAGTAGAAAGGTGAGGACAGGGAAAAGTTTAGGATCCTGATTTGGGAGAGGGACTGAGAAGTGTAGTTTGAGGAAGATGAGCCTCTTCCATGCCTGCGTAAGAAGAGTTAAAGCTTTTGCAACCTTGTCAGTTTTCTCATTAATTATCAGTGCCATTGGATATACCTGTAAATCCTACTAAATTGTAGCTGTTACTGAGAGTTACATCTGACTGTCCTGGATTTGAAAGCCTGGTACATTATGGTGACTGATGGGCAGGACCAGCAGCACTACAGCTGTTCTCGACACAGTTTAAAAGAGCTGTTGAAGATCCTTTACAGGCTCTTTCAGCTTCTTGATTCTTGCCCTTCTTCTGTGGAAATTCTGTAATCTTCTCTTACCTGGACTCACATGAATTATCACCAGGCAAAATTCAGACTTATCTAGATCCTTGCACACAGGAAAATCATGAGAAAAAAATATTCTTTTTAATTCAAGTGTTCATTTATTGCATAACAAACTGTTGTGCAAATTTATCACATCTCTGAGTTCCTTGGGCTGTAAACTGGGTACAATAAGTATTATATTTTCAAATTACTTTGCCTTGATGGTGTTTGTGTACCTCACTCCACATGTTCCCTGTGGAGATTTATATGCCATTATATTTACCCTCCAAAGCAACCTTTATATTCAGTTCATTATTCTATGTATGAAAAAGAAAGAATAATTGACAATAATTGAAAAATATTTATTGTGTCTTGTGAAGCTAAAATACTCAGGGAATGTGAGAAATATTTCACTGTTATTAATTTTTAGTAAGGTTCAGAAGAGCTGTAAAGTCTTAACTTTCGTCTTTATAATCTTTTACATACGTTTTCCTCCTGCACATATTCTAAACTCCTTCTTAAATTCCTGCATAGTAAAATTCAGATGAAAAAACTAAAGGGGCTACTTCTTCACTATTTTGAGACTATTTTATTAGTAATGTATACAGTTATACAGTCTGTAGACTGTTATACAGTCTCATACGTAAAATTTCTGACTTTTTCTTGTCTACTTTATGCTTTTTTTTTCTTTTTTACATGTCAATATTTAATTCCCTGAATAAAGTTTAAAACCCATATTCCGGCAATAGTTTGTTATTCCCGTTTTGAGCATATGTAATATCTTTTTGAAAATAAGCACACTCCCCAGGTTTTGGAAAAATAATGAAAAAAGAAAAAATATACAGTGGTTTACAGCTAAAAACTGAGAAGAGATGCTGAAGGGGAATCTGAATATTTTTACAAAGTTGCCTCTGATATTTGTGGAGCTAGAACACATTAGAAAAAATTATGGCCCACTTGCAACAGACAATTGGAAAGTTAATAATATCTCTGAAACAGGACACTGTGCAAAAGTCTTTCAATTGGAACAAGAATTGCCCATTTTTCATTTTTAAATGAGATTATCAATTCTGCTATAGATTTGTGTACCCCTATGAACCTTTTCAGATGTTATAATACTGAATCTTTTGAATGTTAGTGTGCTGAAAAACTGCCTCACAAATGTGACAGTTCTGTTGCTTCTGCGCTTCGTAGAACTCACACCTTCCATGAAGAGGATTCTCTCTCACTGGTACAAATGCATGCACTTTTTCTACAGATTTTCAATTTAAACATACAAAGAAACCCAAACCAACCACATTTTGAAGGCATCCTTGATCCTGTAGAGTTATTACCTTTCTCTCCAGCAAGAAAGGAGTTATCATCCCAACGTCAGTATGGGCTGAATACACAGCTCATTTCAAAATCAAGCTTTTGAATCAAGACTCACAAATATTAGATCACTTCTACAGCCACCCATGGTACACATAAGAGTGCCTATGAATATAAGGATGTTTGTATGATGATTTATTTTTAATAATATAAAGATAATAACATATATAGATGTCAACCATTTTTTTAATAAAGAGAAAAGAGAGTAAGTTACGGAATTGTGTGCTTTTCTATACTAAGACTTACTTGGAAAAAAAATTCATAGAGAAATAGAAAATACTTTTCTGTGAGGGTCTAGGCAAACTCAAATTTTGTTTTACTTTGGCAGTTCTAATGAATAGGACATCCACGTATACCAAGGGAAATCATCTACGTAAGCTATTACAATGGACGTTCCACCAAAAAAAAACCAGAATTTGCAACACAGCGAAAGCCCATCAAGAAATTTGTTTTCAGTCATGTTTTAATAACTCAAAATATTGATAAAGCCATTTAAAATACACAACCCCTATTTTTACACCTTTCAACACAAGAGTACTGTAAAATATCTGTCATGATTACAGAGTTAACCCTGAAGCAGTGTAAAGGCAGTATGAGGAAGCAACTGTACTGTGCCTGAAGGCTGAAATATTTTTGTTTGTTCTATTGACTTAAATATCATTTTAACTTACGGTTTAAATAAGCTTTAAAAAAAATGTCCTGTTGTTTGCTTTGATGTTTAACAGTTTTAAGCTATTTTTGCAAACTGTTCTTTTTCTCTCTCTGTTGTAATTTAAAGTTCACCCTCCAGCTCAAGCTGCTACTTTGTTTACACCTCATCAAATTTTCTTTAATTCTCTTCATCTCCTTCTCTGCTGATAAAGTCATCTCTCTCTTTCCCACTGACTTGAAAACAAGTCAATGGAAAGTACCTCCCTTGCAAAAGTTAATAATGAGAGTAAAATGATTTTGTAGTTTGATGTTTGGCATCATGCAAATAAAAGGACTTCCAGCAGAGCTTCATCTAACCTTGTTTCCTCTTTAGAAACAGATTTGCCTCAAACACTGATGTTGTCAGAAATCTTGTAATTACTGCTCTCCTTATAGTGACATGGTAGAACAGGATTCTCATTATAGCTATTGTATGAAAAGAAAATTTTCATTTATTTCAGCTCGCAGAATCAAATCTCAATTACACAGTAAAATTTGTTAGGCAAAGGTATAATAAAAATATCTTTCTAGATAAACTGGCTTGTGAAAGAGAGTAAAATAGTTCTGTCAAATTAAAGGCTAACTTAACTCTGCTATAGGTAATAAAAATAATACAGATGAGATCAAAGTGAAGTGAATGGGTCTATGAATATATTTTAAACTCTGAACAGCAATACTGCAAGCTTTTGCAATGCTCATTGAATTTAACTTTGTTTTGAAGATGTTTCTTCTCCTTATCCAGGGAAGCCCGGTTTATACCACATGAAATCCTTGGCTTTTTTGAAGTGGAAGGGGTGGCAGTGCAGACTGATATGTGACATTCTCATTTTCTCATGGTATGTTCTTTTCCGAATATGTGGTTGGGTAGCAATGGATGAGGCCACTGACTGCTGTATCCTGACTGTTCCTCTATGGAGGTGTTTTGCCATGTGACTAAATGTTCTATGGCTGAATATTATGGATACATGGAAGATCAAAGGTTCTTTGCTGAGGGAGGGAGATTTTCACCCTCTCCTGCACCCATTGCATTGACAAACTGTAATGCTTATGTGGTAGATGCAGATATTTTACCTTTTACACTTTAGTGTTTCTTTTACTGTATGTAATTTTGTTTTATATGAAATATAAGATCATGTAGTCTGAGGATTTGATTCAGTTTGGGAAAACCACTCCTCCCTTGATCCTTCTTTAATTTACCTCAGTTTTAAAAGTCCTTTGCTTAAGATCTTCACTAAACTGCTAGATCTATAAGAGAAAAAGCATACATCTGCAACTCCCTTTTGAGATAGTTCATCTGAAAGGCTTCCAATTTGCTAGTGAAAAAAATTTGTCCCTCGTACTAATATATGTACACAAATGTATGCTCATGCAGAATTAAAGTACATTTCTAAACTCTGTTCAGAAATAAGCACTAAATTAGTCTTATTTCTGAGGCACTTATAGAACTTATTCATTGGTGCTTTTTACATCTCTTGCTAGTTTTAAGCAATTTTGTTCCCTACTCTTTCCAATTTCATCTCGATAAATTTGTTCTATTCTCCTGCAAAATTATTCTTAGAAATGTGCTGGTTTCCAGTATTCTGCAATTCCTATCTGATGTAAGAGTCTCTCTCAGTCTTGCTGCCTTTCTCTGACACCAGGCTAGTTTAGTGTTGCACTTTGAAGACTCTGTTTCAGATATTAATTGATATTAATTATACTGCAATAGGTTCCTTAGATTACATTCTATACCTGAGTTGGCCAAAGCTTGTTTACGGGAAGCCCAGTTTTCTCACACTTCTCACACTTTCCCCTTCTTAGAAGGCTATTCTCTCCTCTGTTGGGGTGATTTTCATTCAAACTACCTTCTACACTTAAGTCTTGACCAGCTTTTTCCTTCTAGCTGAATTTGGCTCTAAAAATATCTGCTTCACTAGTTTTCTTTCTCTGAAACAAAGCATTTTCTCCAAATTAACTATAACAATCCTCCACTCTGCTTTATTTATTTTTTAAAGCATTTGCTATGGTAAAACAGTCAAAATCATAAAAGAACATGAACAGTTCTAAGTTTAAACGGTATTTTCCTGTAAGTTAAGAAGAAAATCTGTTACAGTGTGCAATATATGTAAATACAATTAAAAAACCCAATATCTGATTTATAATTACATTTAGCATTTATAGATTATTATTTTCTTGTGGAAAATGCATATCTTTTGCATTCTGTATCCTTTTAGCAAGATAGGTTTGCAAGAACATGTTTGAAGGTACATTATAATAATTTACAGCATGTTTTTGTATCTAGAGTAGTATTATTTGTCTTAATTTATCACTTATTTTATTCCTGAGTGATACAATCAAAATACATAAAAATATCATGTAAGTTGGAGTGGTTATTTCTAGTAATAACCCTAAAGTCTAGGTGCATCTTTGGTGTTCCAAATGAATCTAAATAGGGTGACTATTACTGCAAAATTCAATAAAGAAATACAACTTGTCAATAATCAGCAGAACAGTGGGGCTGTCTTGCACCTTTCTGCTACAGTCAGAGTGAGAAAAGATGATATGCACCTGACATATCACACCTTGAAATAAAAATAATTGTGCTTTTTTGAAGTGTATAATGCATCCTTTATTGCTACTGTATTAAACGTCCTGACCTTAAAATATTTCACTTTATTTTTAACCCCAAATTTGCTATAGAGCTCGGCCAAAGAGCTCATCTAAGTGAGAATTATATTCTCCAAGGACATCAAATGATGGGAGGATCTTGCCCTTTCGTCTACAGTTATTCCTTGAGGTACTCATCTTAAGCCTGTGAAAAACAGTTCTATTTTGCTAGATCAAAACCATCTATTTCTCTAATTCAGAACACTGGTTTGCCTCAAGACATACTGAGGGAAAAAATCTGATTCTACAGTAATGTAACTTGTCTCAGAAAGAAACAAATGAGCAAAGTGTACTCTAAGTAAATCATGATCTAGACCTGATTTTTTTTTAAGATTTTGTTTTTGTCATCACATATGAAGCCAAATGGCAATGTAGAGGGAAAAAAAATCCAGAAATTAAGAAGGGAAAGCACCATTGCTAACATTTTTGTATACAACAAAATATGTATACAGTGATTACATAATTCCAGTAAGAAAGTGAAAATACTCACCATAAACCTTTAGATGCAATCATATGGCTCTATATTCTACCAGTTACATATTGCAATAACGATCCCAAATGGGGATCAGAATTCAAGCATATTCAATTTATTTATTATTTTGTTTGGTGGAAAGGATGATACAAAAAACATATTTGAAAACAGTGTTTGGAACCATCTTCCTGATTGCTTTCTGCTAAATTGATTATCTGATAAAATTTGAAAGATTTCTTCTGCCGACAGATCATTGTAGAAGCAAAAACTGAGCTCTCTCTACTTATGATCCAATTATGTATTGTTATGTAATTGTACGTGGCCTTTCAATTAGTAATTGCATTGTTGTCAGGAATATGAGTGCCATTGCTTGTTTTGATCATTGCAAATTATCTATGAGATTAAATTTGTAATGATCATCCAGAATTTATTGGAGGAAATTAAGACTGTGGGCCAAATACTTTCTTTATTTTGCACAGAGAGGAGCAGAGAAGAGGGGAGGGGAGGGGAGGGAAGGAGTACCTGCAGGTGTTAAACATATATTTTAATTTGCTCTATTTTTCTGGCTAAAATATTTAAGAGCCAAAGCAGAATCAGTGGGTAGTCTCCTTACATGAAATAGACCACTAATATTATTGGAGATAATGTCAATCTCTAATATTATGGTTGGTTGCAATGCAAAAAGGGGACCTGCCATATGCATAAATAAAAGTTTTAGAGCTTCAATATGAAAGATTTGTGTGTGTTACTATACTAAAAATTCTAGTTTGTATTGCATGCTGAACATATGTCTCTTTTTATTTTCCTTTTTTTTTGTTTTCCACCCCCATCTGGCAGCCTATTCAAGACATCTGCCTTGCCCAGAAAAGCTGCTCACAGTCTCTTATTGAAGGATTATTACCGTGAGACCATCAAAATGCAGTCTAGAGCTGTTGACTCTTTCTCTCATTTTTCTTCTGAAACAGTGATTTAGCAAGAAAAAGCCAAGCCCCTGCAGGTGACACAGATATATGATGAAGTGTGAGGAAAGAGAGGAAACAGAAAGAGGCAGAACACAGAAAAAAGCTCTTAATAAAAGGGTTCTGCTTTGTACTGTCTCTATGCTTGCATGGGTCCTCAGTCAGTTTGAAGAATTTAGTGATGGAATCACAAGGTGGCATAGGTATAGAACCTATCCAACTCAAAGCATCCAGAGTATCTAGTTCATATATGGTGGGTTTCTTTGTGTGTGGTTCTTTTTTAATTTTTTTAATGTTTTTTAAAAATGTGTATACACAGCTACTCAGAAGAGAGGCTGGAACCACACTGTTCAGAGATACACAATGAAAGGAGAAG
Source organism: Manacus vitellinus (assembly GCF_001715985.3). Classification (NCBI taxonomy): domain Eukaryota; kingdom Metazoa; phylum Chordata; class Aves; order Passeriformes; family Pipridae; genus Manacus; species Manacus vitellinus. The sequence goes on from NW_021940813.1 coordinate 8,886,601, forward strand.
AAACAATGGTCATAAGTTGAAAGCTGGGAAATTATTTTCATTCTGTAGGTTAAGAAACAATGGAAAAGGTGCTCAGAGAGTCTCTGTATGTTCCACCCTGGAGATATTCAAAACTCCACTGGACATTGCCCCAAGCACTCTGCTCCAAAGTCCTACTTTGAACAGTTGATTGGACCTGACATGTAATTCTGTGACTATGTGTTTTGAGTGATTTGAAAGAAACACTTCTAGGGTTGGAAATTAATTTCCTAAATGAATTTACTAAGCCATTTACTAAATGGCTTCAATGATTTTTCTTCTTCATTGTCCGGAAAAGGATTAAGCTTTGATGGTTTACTGGCTGATTGGCTGGATTTTTCTAAATAGATAATTTCAAATCAGTTATGGCTTAGCACAAGTACTTCACATCCCACTATAATGCTAAATATCTTCTTATTATACATTTGTAACTTTGGACTTCTGTGGTATAAAAACAGGGAGATGCCAGAGGTTAGGTCAACTAAAAATTGGTTGTACAGTCTCCTCACCCACCTAGTTCAAATACTATTTCAAATATATTTAGGACCACCATACTTCCAGTGGTTAGAGTTCTGTCTCAAACTGAAATATCATAAAAATTTGCACGACTGCCACTTTCAAATAGAACATCATACAAGTATGTTCCCTTATAGACCTCCCACAATGGCTTTTTAGTATAGTTTACACAACCCTTTAGATTTCTAATAGCATTGAATTTAATTTTGAGATTAGACAGCTAGGTTTCATACAGTTTATAGGTATTTTGGTGTCTGTTTAGTATCCAGAAAGCTACAATTCACTTGATACAATATTAACTTGAAAGTGGTGACTGGATCTCTTTCTTCCAATCTACATATGATGCAGAAAAATCAGTTTTCCTTCTATCCTCCTTCTTGTATTAATGTCAAGAATTTTGCTCCCTTTTGAGTGAGCAAGTTTCATTGTGCTTTACCTTAAAGTGAAATAGTCATACATGCTATGAACCCAAGAATTTAGTACTCAGATTGATACGATTTTGCCAATTTCCTTCATAGGTAAGAATAAAAAGGCTGCTAATATCTTCTATTAACCATAGATAAACTAATGCCACATCAGATTTTTTTATTTTGGATAGGCTAGAAAACACAAGAATGTTGAATGACCTTTTTTTCAAATTATTGCAAAGAATGGTAGCACAACTCTCTAACCTTTGCATTTTACTTTAAATAATCAACCATTCATGACTGAGCAGAAGAGAAAGGGACATTACCAGTTCAGTTGGAAGTACAGACCTTATAATACATATTGGCAAGTGGATTCAAACCCACAAAATCTCTTCTTTAATGCTGACCTTTAAAGCTGTACTGGGTTCAAGAGTGTCGAAAGGTTTTGATTTACATGCGACTGAGGCGCTTTCAGAGCAGACTGACACAAGTGCTGCTGAGTCACATTCCTGGGATCCCTGATAGCATATGCAGACTGTCACTCCCAGGCTCCAAAGTGCCTCTAGCAGCATGTGCTGTACACAGTTATTTTCCCTGCTTTTCAGTTTCTCAGCCTATACCATGGATACCAAATACACACGGTCCTGTATATCAGCCATAATTGTCTATTTTTCTTGCATATGTAATACTCTGCTTTGTCATTAATAGATGTTTTTCAGAGCTGATTTTGAGTTTGAATATTTTTATCACAAATGTGTATTTTATGTGATTATGGCTACAGCAATATCAGTGTGTTGTATATTCTGCCTTTTCTCCTAAGCAAGGTGAGGAGTGAAAGCACTCATCGTGTCCCTGAGCTTTTTTTATCTTGAAAAAGCCATTAGACACAATTAACATGTCTAACACTCAGTTCCCCAATGGAAGTCTGGTGTCCAAATGTAATTATAAAAGCTAGTGATGAAAAGCTAGAAAATAATTTTTGAGAGAATATACAATGGTGTCTTTTCTTCTCTGCAGTTTTGAATTTTCTTAAATTTAACCTTACTAATTTCATTGTTTAGTAGTAGTTGTGGTAGTAATAGTAGTAATAGCAGTAATAGCACTGGTATTTTTATAACACAGTGTCCTAAAAAATTAATTTTTATAAAAGACTGGAAAACACCAAAATGACAGGACACATAATTTGGAATTCCACTGAATTTCTGTCCTTTCTCATTATACCTAGAAAGAAGAATCTAAAACAATCTACCCTTCACAGTCATTAGAATTAGCTAGCTGAAAAAAGGAAATCCATGCTTTTGGATGTCACGGGAAATATGAGAGAGTAACCATGCATTTGCCTTGAAAACAGCCTCACTGGACTCTCAAAAGAGTGGCAAGTTATTTTTACAAATAGCTTTCTGCAAGGAGATAAACATGTTCACAAGTGTTTACTATTCTCAGGAATAAAATTCTGTCCTTGATAAAGGGAAATCTTCACTTTTAATTAAATAAACCAGAATTTCTTCCTCACGTAATTTATTATGATAGTTTGTTTTACCACATTAAATTGAATGAACTGGACATTTTTTTATGATTTTTTATGATTTTGACATGGTTCATCATTTTCTTAATCATATATTAAAATATTTTTTCTACTTTTCTTCTTACTCAAGTTCAAGTCCAATAACCTTACTGAATTTACTGGATCTTGCTGATTTTAATAAAGTGAAATACAGCATCATTGACTTTGTTCTGTCATCCTTCAGATGTTGCATAATTTTCTGATTTCTTTGTTTTGTGTCTAAATATGAAAACTGATCATCAAACAGATTTTTAAATCTTGGCTGTTAAGTATTATTGGGTTAGTAATGTTTCAAGAAACCATACACATTCAGCTCAAATAGTTTATTGATCAAGACACTAATTAACCAGTAGATAAATGTGTTATTTGGGTCCTCTGCTCTCTAGTCAATGTGACAGCAAAAATACGGTAAGTCCATAATGTTCAATTAGCTACTTGAGTTTATACTCCTTCTGAAGCCTGAAGTTCACTAGTTCCCAGAGAATTGCATAATTCCCACCTGCTTAATCTTTGAAAACAGAAATACCAATGACTTAAAATATCAATCACATGGGCCTTTTCTGGTAACTGCTTTACCGGGTGGTACTTTAAAAGAAGAATATGGAAAATGGCAAGATGTACAAATTAGCCACATTTGCTAAAAAAGGCATTTCTAGATACATAGGCTAATGAGTTCCCCAAAGAATCAGATAGGCTAGAGGTCATAAGTTTAGCCAGTCCTAAAACTGAATAGCAAAGTATTATGGAAATTTGGTTCACTGATTAACACAGACATTCACAATCTTATTGTAAAGCACATGCAAGTTAAAATCACTATCTAAATAAAAGTATAAGACAACTATTAGTGGTTCCCGGGGGAATCAGTGACTTATTACTTGCAGGCCCAAAATTTGAACTTCCAAAATGCTAAGATCTTAATCAATTAAAGTCAAACAAAGAGAACTGAGGCAGAAAACCTTATTATGTATTTCCAGTTTGTTATTCCCATAGCAATCTGAGATAAAGTTTCCTTCACTGAAACTTAGGTACACAGTCACACATCTAAAAATGAAAGGTAAAACTATCTAAAAATGAAAGGTAAAACCTTTGCACAATAAATAAATAAATAAACAAATAAATAAATTAATTTGCTAGTGTAAACAAGAAAATCTTAACATATAACAAACAATCAAACCAAGTAGGAGCCTATCAAATACCCTAACTACAGTAAAAAAAAAAAACTATGGGCATCTTCTTTTTCTGCACCAGCCTGTTTCCTTTATTTACACACTCTCTCGTGTTTTTCATCTGGACTTTATAGCCAAATAGAAACCTTGAAATCGTTTCTTATTTTTTAAGTAGTTTTTCTTAACATGTTTAACCTGAAATGTTGATGGTATGGTTGTTTTTTAACAACTCAGTTGCACCCTCTTTAATTTTCTCATTTGAAATTGAGTACATTTTTTTAAACTGGTAAGAAAATTTGTATTTTGCCTATTCTCCACTAATTGCAGCATGTTCTGGTTTTAATATGTAAGTTTTCATCTTCTGCTTCTGTCCTTTACTGTAGAAGTTGACTCAGCACACCCAAGGTGTAGCTGTTGGATCACAATCCTGGTTGAATGCCTAATGAACTATTTCATTATGCTGATAAGGTGATGAAATATAAAGATTGTACTGTGTAATTTCTCCATATACTTCTAGGATCAACAGCTTAAAAAAAGCAATCCAACAGTTCTATTTTTTGTAAGGTAACATAAGGAAGGTCAATCACTACATTTTCTAACATACACTTTAAAAAAATGCCTAAAACTATTCCAAATATATCCAGGCATAAATCCATAAATTCAGTTGCAAACTAATGTTGATAATTAAAAGAACTACTACATAAGACATTAATTGATTTAGAGAAAAGTATAAAAATTTTTAAATATTTTTTTTACTTCAAGAGACTTCTAGGAACATAAACCAGTTATATAACAGTTGTACACCTTAGCAAAACCAGACTCAGGAGGAAGTGCAAGTTTTGGTTTCAACAACAAATCTACAAGGACTTACAGCTGAAAATGCAAGGAATATCAGGGATATCAGCAATCTAATAACATGAAATTGTAAGGTTTTAATTTAAAAACCTTAATAAATAACCTATCAAATAACCTAGTTCACACACTATGTATTGCAGTCATACTAAAATGTAGCCCCAAAAGGCCTTTAAACAAATACATCCTTTCTTTGATCAAAACTGGCCTTTAAAACACTGGGTAATTTTTTAGATGGTTGCACAATTGAAAAGGGTCACTCATTCACATGTTTTGATGGAATGAAGTTTTTACAAATTCATCAAAAAAGGAAGGAATAACAGATTATTACAAATATTTCCTTGGAATGTGTGAGGATGATAGCTGCATAAAGTAGAAGTAAAGTTACAGAAGTAAAGACACTCCTTCCTGACAGTTTATCTGTGAAACAGTGATGATGCTGGTTTTTAGCTCATGATGACAATGGGAATTTAATGTTCATAGTTTCAAGCTAATAAAAGGTTTTGTTTTCCATTCAATCACTATCTAATGAAAGTGCAAAAATACTTCCTGAAGTACTGGAGAAACATCTTCAGCTGCTGAACAATAATACACATTAATTACTGTGAATCATTCGGAAGTAGCTTAGCTTAGTGATCACATCTTTATGCTAAAAACAACTTTGTAGAACAATGGGCAACTATTGTTTTACGAACACTATAGCAGTTGTTACTCAAATCTTAAAGGTTTGGAAAATCTTGCTTGCTTTTATTGTGTTTGCCTTGAAAAGAAATATCTCCTTTTACTAGACAAAATCTCAGAGAGCATATGGATCACAGGCTGGTATTGTTATGATAGCATTAATAATTTAACTTTCTTAGTCAGTATCCTAATTAAAAAATATAAATCCTCCCCCCAAAAATAGCAGGTGACCTTAAAATATTTTAGATGCTAAAAATACTCATCCAATCTCATTTAAAAATTAAAAAGATAGATAGATAGATAGTTGAATTAATCCCTTTCCAAGGTACATAGAATTATAGAATAGTTTGTGTTGTAAGGGACCTTAAAGATCATCTTGTTCCAACCCCCCTGCCATAGGCGGAGATCATTCCATTAGACCAGGTTACTCAGAGCCCCATCCAGCCTGGCCTTGAACATTTCCAGGGATGGGGAATCCACAACCTCTCTGGGCAACCTGTTCCAATGCCTCACAGTAAAGAATTTCAAAGATTAAACCACACACAGTAAAGAATTTCTTCCTAATATCTAGTCTAAACCTACCCTCCTTCTTAATACCATTCCCCCTTGTCCTATCCCTCCATGTCCTTCTGAGAAGTCCTTCTCCAGCCTTCTTGTAAGTCCCCTTTAGGTACTGAAAGGCTCCTAGAAGGTCTCCCTGGAGCCTTCTCATCTTCAGGTTGAATTGCCCCAACTCTCTCAGCCTGTCTCCATAGGAAAGGTGCTCCAGCCCTCAGATCCTCTTCACGACCTTTCTCTGGACTTCCTTCAACTCCCTGGCCCTCCCCTCTGTCCTATTGGGGGCCCCAAACCTGAATGCAGCACTCTAGATGGGGTCTCATCAGAGCAAAGTAGAGGGGGGAGAATTACCTCCCTCTACCTCCTGGTCATGCCTCTTTTGATGCAGCCCAGGATGAGGTGGCTTTCTGGGCTCTGAGCATGCATTGCCAAGTCATGTTGAGCTTCTCATCAACGTGCCCAAGTCCTTCTCCTCAGGGCAAGTCTTGATAAATTCTCCACCTATCCTGTACTTGTGCTTGGTATTACCCCAACCCAGGTGTAAGATCTTGCACTTGACCTTGGTAAACTTCATAAGATTTGCAGAGACTCACCTCTAAAGCCTGTCAAGGTCCCTTTAAATGACATCCCTTCCCTCCAGTGTGTCAACTGCATGACACAGCTTTGTGCCATTAACAAACTTTCTGAGAGTGTACTCAATCCCACAATCCATGTTCCTGACAAAGATGTTAAAAGTCTCAATATAGACCCCTGAGAAACACCACTTGTCACTCACTGCTTTCCAGCTGGAGATCAAGCCATTGACCACAACGCTTTGAATGAGGCAATCCAGCCAATTTGTCACCCACAGAGTCGTCCACTCCTCAAATACATGTATTTCCAGTTTAGAGACAAGGATGTCATGCGGGACAGTGTCAAACACTTTACACTTCACATTCCCATAGTAAGTAAAGTGACAAAGTTATCTCTGCACTAGAGGTATTTTTTTCTCAAAAATTGTTCCGCAAAGAATCTAGATGCCTGTGTTAAACTAATCTGTAGCTTTAAAATTAATACATTTAGCTCATATGAAGTCTTAACAGAGATTCGTTTTGACCTTATGTTCCCATGAAGTTTGGGCTCCAGATCTGTGCTAAAGAAATAATGTCTGTCTAGCCCAAACCTTTATCTAGTCTAAAATCCAATCATTCTTCATGGTTGTTACCGGACCACTAAGAGAGTAAATTCTTCTGCTCTGTCTTCCTGCCTTCTGTCAAATAACAGATTATGAACTTCCTCTTCTGCAAGTTGCTGCTTGACTATCAATGAGAGTGCCATTTACACCTTGACACTGAAAGCAAACATTAGCAGAGAGATCCAAGGCAGAGTGGGTAAACCATGAAAGAAAATGAGTTTTTGTTCTAGATATGCTGCTACATCATTTCATTAGGTGTTAACTTTTTTTTTGCAGAGAAGTTTCTTCCTTTTACCTTTTTAGTAAAATGTGCTTCATGTCACCATTCAATTACATCTTCTCTAGGTTGAATTTTTCTTTTTCATGTAAAGATGATGTTGCGCACATCTGATCATTCTAATTCCTTAATCTAAATCTTAAAATATAGTAGTCTGATGATATGACTGCATATCATATTCAAAATACAGGATTAATATGTCATACTGATGTTCCTTATTCTTTATGTATTCCATAACAATTCTCAGAATTCTATTTTCCATTTTTGTCTCTTCTAATGAGGGAGATGATGTTAGCAGAAAAAAAACCAACCTGCAATTGCATTTTTATGTCCTTCCTAAGTTCCTAATTTCTTTAGAGCCTATTGCTATTTCTGAATACTTAACATTTTTCTCACACAGCAGTCAAATGGCAAACAGATTGTATTACTTCTGCGTGTATCAACTTTGAATTCTGACTGGCTCTCCTCACTGCAGTGAGAAGACAGTGATTTCAAGCACAGACTAGGCCAAGTTTAACCATACACCTTAGCATGTTAGCATGAGTGACTGCTATATAACCTGAGCACATTTTTGTTGTTCATCTTCCTTTTTGAACTGAAGTGTATGAATTTTTTTTCATTTTTTCTCGTTTGTATAGAAAGAAGGTTTTCTGAAAGCTTTCTTGCTTCTAATGACCTTCTTTAACCTTGTCATATTCCTTGTGGACTTTTTTAAGTCTTTGTTTGATAGATGGTATGTATTCTTCAGAACATCCAGGACAGTGTCTTTAAAGTACTCTCCATTGTGTCTGCAGAGATTTTACTCTTTTAGTTGTTTTACTTTCAGATTTTGAAAAACAAAATTCCCATGTAGCTCTCCTTTTTATAGTTCCTTTTCCATTTTATACCAGGACAGTTTAGTTTTTTTCAGAGCCTTCAGAAAAAAAACTTTGTTGAAAACCTTTTGAAAAAGAACTCTGTATCATCTGAATCCACAATAGAGCATAGAACTAATAAAGTTACAGTGTTTGTTGTATTTCCTGTCAATTTGTCTGGTCCAAAGGTCAAATTCACTTAATAATTCTTAATAACATCTTAGAAATATGATAAAGAGTAATTTCACCCTCTCCAGAACTAAGTTTTTATAGATTATTTCTGTTTGTGTCAGTATTTGATTTAACCTTCAAAAGGCAATAAATCCATCTCATATATTCCTATTGGCTTATACTTTAAACTGGACTCTAAATCTGTGTTTATCCGGATCATAGAACTTTTTGCTAGTTTCATTTAAACCAGAAGTACACCCTTAACCTGCTCTTGTGGTCCTTGTTTGCATCAATCCCCAGTTAAGCAAAACTGATGGACCCAAAGCAGACTCAGAATTACTACAGCCCCTATGACCTCTATCTCAAACATGTCCTTAGACACTGAGGTCATAACTCTTTGTCTTTCTTTGATGATTTCTGCTGAATCAAAAACTAATCATAACTCGTTGGCCTCTGTTTGCCTGAACACAATTTCAGCCAAAGCCGTCAGCTGCAGAATTAACTCTTGTTATTGGCCCATTCCTCATCCAGTCTACTCTCTCACTTTATAATTTCTTTTTGATAATGTCTAGCCACTTAAACCTGATTAACCTCTAGTGTTGCAGTGAAGAATGTATATGTTACTGTACTTTCTTTTAGTTTGGACTAAAGAATTTACACATTTTTCACTTGTTTTTGAACATCAGACTGTTATACTTACATTACTTTACTTAAATTCAGTGCCATTTGTAACTCTAATCCTTCTATCTGACCAGCCATAACAAAGGCCAAGACCTAAAGTGGTGTGGGTCTCCAAAGAGTCTGGAGACAGTACAGTACCCAACTACTGGTCTATTCTCTCTAGAAAAACACTTTAATTTCTATTCTACTGAGGGACAAAACAAATTCTGAATACTGAAACATTTCAAAACAGAGAAAGAACCTAGAATCATAGGTTAGAAACACACTGAGGTTTTAAGGACCCTTGGCATTTCTCTTATCCAGTATCATGCTTAAAGCAGAGGCATCTCTGAATTCACACCAAGATGCTCACGGCTTTGAATAAGGAACTTCTCCAATCATGAAGATTCTACATCCTCTCTAAGAAACCTGTAGTAATGCCAAGATATTCTTAGGGTACTGCTTTTTATTCCCCCCTATATCTCATCAGAAGTTTCTTTGTTTGTATTTGTGACTTGTTTCTTTTGTTTACCCACTGTGCACTTGAATAAAAAATCTACCCTTGTTTTCTTGATAACCCCTCACAGACACTAGCAGGTGTCTTAGCACCCCCACCACTGCCACCAAAAGTTATCTCTTCTCCAGTGTGTGCAAGTCACACTCAGTCATCCTCTCTTTATAGTGCAAGTGCTCCAATTCCTGACCATCTTGGTTGAGGGTTCACCTCCACTGAAGCCGTTTAAATTCACCACTATCACTCCTGGAGGGCCCAAAGCTGGGTATAGTGTTTCAGTTACAGGAAGCACTGAGTAAAGGGGTATAATCACTTCCCTCACTCTAAAGGCTGAGCTTCTGTTGATGTAGCCAAGTAACAGGAATTATTTTTTGTGGGTGAGAGTTTTGCAGAAAATTTCCACAATCTAGGATGCAAACAGGTATTAATGCTTTTGTTACATATGATGTGCTTGTGGTAATTTTAAAAAGTACTTTAAAAGTTGGTCTTAAAAACAGTTAATCTCAGATTTTCTTAACAGTGGACTGACACCTACGCTAAATCATATGCCAGGTTTATAAATCATGTATTTCTAGAAATAATTTAATTGATTTATAAGTTATGAACATGAATTATTACTATGTTACTGATTTATACATTGTTTGATGGTTTCTATAAATCATATAACCAATTTATGAAAAGTATTGGGTGATTAATAACGGTACTACATTCGTTTCAGATATGATACAATTGTCTTTTGGTTTATGTAATAGATACTATATGATGATATGTTTTAGTATTACTTATGAAGTTTACTTTCCCATAAGTCATTACAGTATTCTGCCTTAACCCATATTTTTATACTACAAAGTCTGATTTGTTGATTGATTTGCTAAGATAGCTGTTATCATACCCGTAATCAGATTTGTAACTAACATATTTTGCTTAATTCAAGTCCCAGTAATAAGAAGAGAGTAAGAATAACAGAAAGATCTTAAGCATATATTCATTAAAATGAATTAAGGAATCCTAACAATATATTGATTTTTTTGTGTCTGAGATTATGTCTGATCGTGTACCATAGTAGTCAGATTGTGCATGGGTCAACTATACACTGGCCAGCCAGATGAAACTGGTCTAAATTCTTTCTTCTGTTAAGTCATTTATTAAATATTAGGTCACAGCCTTGTGATTAAAATGTTTTCTGGTATTTCAGGCCTTCAGTTTAATGGTTTTATCAATAAGAAAAAGTCTTAAAGTAGTGCATTTCCATTTCTTACTGTAGCAGTTTGAGCCACATTAGAAATCTAAAATCCAATATTTAGGCTTCCCCCACCCCTTCTCAACAATTTATCCTAACACCAGAGAGAAACTTTCAGGACAGAGGCTTCTGCAGGGGAAGGGGGAAGTATATACATTTATTTACACAAATAAATACTATACAACTATACAAACTAAAGGCAACTATATATATATATTACATTACTATCAGTCAGTCCTTTCAAGCCCCTCCTTTAACTTTAGTCCAGGAACAGCCTTTAAGGCTGATATGTAACACAGTCTTTTACTGTGGGAGTGTTCTGGGCTCCTGAACACTCCCTCCTCACCAAGTTCCAGCAGTTGTTTGTTGTAGTCTCTCCTCCTCATGAAGTGCGAGAAGATAGCTTTGAGTCCTTGCTCTTCTGTTGCTGGTGATTCCTCCCTCTCGGTGTCCCACCTCAGTTCATAAGCTGCTGCAGTGTAGCTTAGCTTATTGAGCGTCCACATCCTGGAATCTTCATTCCTCCACATCAGTTCTCAGCTGCCCCCGGTCAGCCTCTGCAGGCAACTCTCGAGCTCTTGGCTTGTCTCCAATTTCACCTGGGACTCTTCTCCCAAGCACTGAGCTGATTTATCAGCCCATCCACTTGGCTCTGCTCAAGTGTTGAGCCTTAAAATCCACCCCCCACCAGCCTAAATGCAGTGGGGCAAAAAAAGCCCCCTTCTACAGCTTCACTGCAGAAAAGGAGGGGGAAGAGAGGGCTTGGCTGCAAAGCCTGCCTCTCTCCTCTTACCTCAGGTGCTGTAAATCTCTTCCTTCACAGCACACACTCCAAATGCTGACTCTAATTCTAGCCAAAGGCTGAGTTGAGGGGTCGCAGGGCTCCCCTCTCCCCCCCGGAGGGGAAGAGAGGGAGCCCAGCCACCCCCTGGCCTTGTCCACCTACACGCAGCAAACACCAACAGCAAAACAACCAAGACTGCACTGCCAGCACTTTTGAGCGAAGCGAACAACATGAGTGGTGACTGACTCTTCAGGGAACACTGTCCTGGCACCCAATCACCTCTGAGCCCCTCGAACTCTCAAGGGGGGCCAATTTCAAACTATGACACTTTACTAACATTTCTCTTTAATTTATCTATAGAATTTTGTGCATGTATGTAGGTACATATATGTACTTGAAAAGTTTTCTTGATTATTTTTAAAAGAAAATTAAAAAATTTGACGATTTGAACACCATAATAGAAGAATTTTAAACAAAATATACAATCTTGGAACTGTTTATATGCTAAATTTTAGTGCTTTATTAATTTGAGTTGTTTTATTGAGAAAATGAACCTCCAAATACTTATGTATTCTAGGATTCAGTTTAAGATTTGCAATTTGTTGAAACTGAAACAATTTCTGTCTTTTTTAAAAACAGTAAGAAAGCGTATTCCTGTAGAGCTAGCAATGTCTTTTTTGACACTATCCTTGGTTTTGCTTGAACTCAGTGACGACAAATGTGAAAGATAGGCAAAGATTTAAAAGGCAAACATCATTTGTAAGTAAATGAACCTGCCTACAAAGAATTTTAGGTTTTTTTCAAAATCTTATAGGGGTCTCTGTGAATATAAAGATAATGAAGCATACTTGGCTTAATCCTTAAATTCAATGTACTTGTACAAGCCCCTAAGTGTGTAAGAACACAAACACAGTTATACTAAAGCTAAAACATATTAAAAATATACTTAGCTTGTAAATCTTCACCAAAATACTTCATGAGAGTATAAAATCACGTTTTATGTGACTGTGCTGTCCACATCTGCAAAAAGTTTCTACTTTATCTAAAATGATTAACTTTTTGAATCTATGTAAAGATTTTTCAGTGCAGAAGTCTGCAGTAACTGTTATCCATTTTATGGAGCAAAAATAAGTAATATCATAACTATTTTAGCAACGAGAAAATATAAAAAACCAGATTTTCCAACATACTGTACTTTATTACATGAACATTGAAGCAGTGGTTTAGATTAAGCAAACACAACTGGTGTGTATTTTTCAATTTATTTGAACATCTAATCACAATCTAATGTTTTATAACTGAAAATTCAGTAAAATAAAATGTATATAAAAATCAACATTTGCTACAATAATAGTACATGCAATCCAGTAAATATCTCTTTGTTACTGCTAGTAAAAAGCCACAGGTTTTGGATTGACTTGACAGTGCAGGGCCTCAGGACCTGTCTGAGCTTGCCAGTATGTGAGCTGGTTTTTGATTGTTTTAGCAACTGGATAGTGGCCAGGTGACTGTTACCCAGCCGGGGTTAGTTTAAGCTCTATGACTCCAAGATGCAAGAAAGTTCTCAAAAACTCTGCTCATCACTGGGTGACAGTCCGTGTTAGCAGATGCAGGGGGAAAACCTGAAACTTTTCAGCATTAGCTGGAAACCACAGAGAAGGACATAGACAGTCAGAAGAAATCATTTCAAACTAAACCCAAGAGGACTCTGGACTGGGGAAAAGGAGCAACACCCCCAAGAATATGACATATCACCTGTCAGAGACCTCCATATGGATGCTGATGACTCCTTAGGAACACTTGTACCCTGTTTTTGAGAAATGAAGGTCCACCTTTAATCCCTGAGAAGCCCATGAAGGGTAAAGACAACACCAGAGAGGAGGGGCAGGTACCAGGCTTTTTTATTGTGTATCAATTTCAGCTGTATGATCAGTGAGGCTATTTTTGTATTAACAGAGTGATCTGGACTATCAGGCTGCTAAAACATCAATTGAACTAACAATAAAGTTTTTACTCCTGTATGTTTATTGTGTTTTTCCTTTTGCCCATAACATGACTTGGCGTGTAATATATGTCTCAGACAGTAATCTCTCACAGTCTTCATACCATACAGGCATGCACCTTTCCACCAGGTGGGAGACATCATGTTCTCACAACTACAAGGCCCCAACACACTGAGTTCTGCTGGGATCACTGGATACGTGTGGTGGGATTTCCAGTATTTCAGTGAGAGCCACAGAAGTAAAGGCACCAGTAGCCCTCTTTATGCTTCTAAGAGCAGAAGATTATACATACCACATATGCAGTGATTTAAAATATTAGCTAGTATGATACATTGATTCATCCTTCACCTTTAAATGCAAAACTCTAATATTCATAAATGAAATAGCAACATTTTCACCCTGTGAGATATTTGTTGTGCTGTGGATCCCAGAACTGGACACAACGCTCCAGGTGAAGTCGCAGAAGAGCAGAACAGAGAGGAAGAATCACTTTCCTTGACCTCCTGGTCATGCTTGTTTTTAAACAGTAATGCGAGATTTCACTCACCTGGCTTTGATGGCAATCTCTCTCCTTCCTACAACACATCTGTGTGAGAGTATTCCTAAGAAAAATCAGAAGGTTCAGCTTGTCCCTCTGTTTCAGGGCTTGCAGACCCACATTTTCCAGATTCTGAAAGCAAGGTTCAGTGATCTGTGTATTGTTGCTTTTCTGATGCAGCTCATAAAAAATATGTCAGTGATTTGGGGAACTAAAGGCAGGAAAAAGAAAATCAAATTGTGTCCCTTGCCAGGGAGGAGAACACACAAATTTACATGTGAGATCTGGAATCTTAGCTTTCTGTTTTACTTTTAAGAACTGCTAACAGATGCTGTCCAATTATTTGATTAAGTAAAACTTATAAACAGACCAGGTAGTAGGATTTCTAATACAATACTCTCATTTCTTAGCACTGAGTGGTACCATTTTGCTGACTGTGAACTCCAGACCAAGCCCACAGAATTCTAGATATGAGTCTTATTGAATCTACTCAAACATTTATTTGATTTGTTTTTGCCAGGAGAGAGATTACAAAAGATTCCTCAAGATCATTCTTCAGGAAAATTCATTCCATTGATAAATAGCATTCTGCCTAGCAAATTTTAACAACTGGATCAACAAGTAAATTACTAGGTGACACAGAAGCATAAACATCTTGAAAGCCACATCTATTACCACATCAGGTGTGAAAGTCTTCAATGCATAAGCATTTTCCTGCCTCTGTTTTGAAAATCTGGCACTGATCTCATTCAGGCCACTGACCTGTCTTGATCTGGACTGAAAGTATGAGCACTAAACAAACATAACTCAGAAACATCTTTGGGCATGAGATGTGTCTTAAATTTTCTGTGCTAGGCAGAAAAAAGAAGGTAAAGGTCAAATGGTTCTATATGTGGATTGCATTGTCAAGCCAAAATATTCTTCCCAAAGTAACGGAGGTCAAACAGAAATATTAGCCAGATTTATATTGCATATGGGATGGATAATGTGATTTGTAGAAGACTCTATGGCAAACAAAATGTTCCTTTCTCTGGTAATGATCCTGACATGGCAGTCATAATACTGAGAAAATTTATGGATGAACTGAACTGCTATTTTCTTTATGTAAGTGCTCTGTGGTAATACACCAGACTTTCATGGAGAAGAAAATTATAGTTGTATCAGTAAACATCTGTTACACCAAATATCTTTTTCTATTCATGTCAATTTTTATTGTTGAAGTAGCACAATATATTTTTTTTCTATTTACATGAGCTACCCCCACATGCACACTGGTATCATAATCTCAAATAATTCTAATGCCAAGCTTGCATGTTGATATTTTCATTTTCAAAACCCACAAATACTTAATTTTTTTTTTCAAAATACCAGGTTAAATATTACTGTCTTCTTCTGAACATCAAGGAAAACTAAGAAAATTCATAACTAAGTTATGAATCAAGGAATGATTAATTTTAAAAATGACTTGTTGTTTAAGCCTGACATTCCAGAGCTTTTAGACTATAGCCTGAAGGTGTATCTATAGCACAGTACTGAGTGATGTACATCTGTCCAAACAGGAAGCAACCTGGCCATACTGGTGCTCAAGGACAAGGCATTTCTGCTTTGTCCACAAAAAGTAAAGCTGCATCACTACAGCAGGGCAACCAAGGAGAAGAAGTTTATCTTGCTTCCAGCATTACCTTAAGCCCAGTCAGTGTTCTGCTTTATCTTGCTCAGCAGAGTTTTGGCCTGAAATGTCAGTGTTGAAAATAACATGGAATTAAACACCTTTTTTCTTTTTTTGGTTGTTTTGTTCTGGGGTTTGTTTGTTTGTGGGTTTTATTACTAAAGGAAAGATCCATTTTATATATTTTCAGCAGCATTTTCTTTTTTTTTTTTTTAGATTCCATAATTTTTTAAGATTGTGAAGATGAAGTACTTCTAAGAATTATTTTTTTTTTCTGTAGTCTCTCTATATATTACACTATGTCTAATACTACTCATGGCTTTGTCTAAACTGGGGGATGTTGGAGACTCACAGTTCCCTTATTTTGTTACTGCCCCAGTGATACTCAGGGCATGGGTCAAAAGCTTAGGTTTTGCTCCTACCCCACCAAATGTCTTGATTTCCTCTGCTAGGTGTCACATTCCAGTAACCTTCCAGCCTAGAAATGTGGAATCTGGACTACAATGAAAATTATGGACTGCAACTGGTCTAGACCTCTGGGCTAGTTTCATGCAAACTGAATTAATATCCTCCAGAAACTGTTCCAGATTCAAACTACTTTAAGGCCTCAGTCCTTAAAAGTTATTTGTGGTTTTTGATACACTTAATGATTTGAAGGCTATCATGAAATTTTGTCCCACAGCACTGAGGCAGAAAGAAAAATGAATTTTTAACAAAAGAATAGCTCCTCTTTGACTTGCTTAACTCCAATTGTCATTATATTTAAGATTGAATGCAAATTTTCAAGGTTGATTACAAAATTTTACATGGCTTGAAGGCATATTTTTAAAGAATCATGAAATCATAGATTCATAAAACTATTTGGTTTGGAAGGGAACTTAAAGATCACCTAGCTTCATTCTGGGACACCTTCCACTGGAACAAGTTGCTCAAAGCCCCACTACTAGTAAGCAACAGAGATAGCAAGTGTTTTATTGATTTGGATTCATGCACCATAGTGTTGTTATGCCCTGTGAAGTGCAAAGGTAGGTTAGAAGACCATACAATAAAACAGTATGTTTTAATTTGTCCTTTTAATAACTAAAAATACTCTCTAAAAATATAGGAAAAATACTCAGAGAGAATTAATATAGATTAAAATGTGAAATACTCAGAAAAAAAAGAAAGGAGAACTTTTAGCATTGTAAGTATATTGATTATTTCATGTGTTGATCCAGTCTACGAAAACCTCAGTTTAATTTAATGAGAGCATTTTATAAACTTTAAACAATATGAAATTAGTAGCTTTTCATAGGCATTACTTTGGCCTACATGTATGGTTTTACAGATATTATTGATACCCCTTTGTAACTCTGAAAAATATCACATGTACTTTAGAGTTATTATTAGTTATATAATTATTATTGCTGTGGCATCAAATGGCTCCAGTTCCGATTAGGACATTCTTACTTATGCTGCCATGGAGATAGGGAAAAAACCCATCACTGAACTATTTTCTGAACAAAAACACATACAGGTAAGGTTAGGGCATAAGGAGATATCTGCTGGAAAACTGACCTCAGATGATTGCATATATTATTGGCTTCAGGCATTTGGGCTTTTATATCCCATGACATGATCAGAAAAACTATGATTTTTTTCCAAGATTCTGTGTTTGAGGACTTCTTTATTTTTTAAGGATAAAAAAATCCCATTTCGGTAAAATCAATGGCTATAGCTAAAATATATTTCAGTTGTTTAAAATTTGCAAGCAATCATTTTTACCCTTATAAATGCTATTACTATAAATATTAGACAATGTGAAAAACAGAATCAAAGCACTCCTTCTGCTGGATTACCAGTCTCTTTTCTTCATGGTAAATGAAAGTCACTGTTGATTCTCAGATATTTGAAATTTGAATTTTTTTCAGAGATGTGCTTTGGCATAATTTGCAGGGTTTTTTTACATACTGCAGTAGCAATCTTTAACAAATTTGGGGTTTTGTTTGTTAGGCTTGTAAAATTAAAAAAAAAATAGGTTTTATGAAAACTACAAGAGGAAAAGACCTTTCAATGGGAAAAAAATGAGACTTTTACTCTGCCAATCTGAGCAGTAGTCCTATGAAAGACAAAGTGGGTTCATCGTAGATAGGCCACAGCTGCTCATGACTAAGAACAATTATCATAGAATTGTTTTGGTTGGAAAAGACCTGTTATATCATGGAGTCTGACTGTTAACCCAGGACTGCCAAGTCCACCACTAAACTATATCCCTAAGTGCCACATCTACACATCTTTTAAATTGCTCAATGGGTGATGACTCCACCACTTCCCCAGGCAGCCTGTTCCAGTGCCTGATAACCCTTTTGTTGAAGAATTTCTTTTTAATATCCAATCTAAACGTCCCCTGGTGCAACTTGAAACCATTTCCTTTAATTCTATCACTTGTAACCTGGAAGAAGATACCAACCCCCACCTCTCCACAACCTCCTTTCAAGTAGTTGTAGAGACCAATGAGGTTTCCCCTCAGCCTGCTTTTCTCCAGGCTAAACAACTCCAGCTGCCTCACCTGCTCCTCACAGGACTTGTGCTCCAGACCTTCCACGAGCCCCATTGCCCTCCTCTGGACACGCTCCTGCAACCCAAGGTCTTGTAGTGAGAGGCCCAAAACTGAACACAGGATTCAAGGTGAGGCATCACCAGGGCCAAGTACAGAGGGACAGTCACTGCCCTGGTCCTGCTGGACACACTATTCCTGATACAGGCCAGGATGCCATTGGCCTCCTTGGCCACCTGGAAACACTGCTGGCTCATGTTTAGCCACCTGTCAAACAGCACCCCCAGGTACTTTTCTGTCTGGCAGCAGAGGAATTATAATGCTTTGAAAGCCTCAAGGTGAAGTTGCTACTTTGAACTTTTAATCTGATTTTCAGCATAATGAATTTCATTAGTCTTTAAGGCAGAGAAGAAGCTACCAGAACATTGATAGGTATTCATTTAAGTCCTTCATTACATTAGAATTTCAGATCAGTGAAGATTCCATCTTAAAGAGTGAATATAGGTGTATTTTACATATATATATATATATATATATATATGTATAATAATGTGTTTTCACTGAAGGGAATGGCAAAACTGCATTGACTTCCATAGCAGACCATTCATATTTGTAAGTTTTCTAGAAGTAGAATGTCTCAAAACAAAATGTTCTTCAACTGTCTCATCTAAAAAATCCCTAGAATACATAACAACCACAAAAAAAAAAGAAAAAGAACTTTTTCAGGACTAATCTGATTTCTTTTATTTCGATATGACATTTTTTAAAGTAATTCATTTTCAAAGACTCCTTTAGTCCATTGAAACTGAACATTAGAGGCATCTTCAATGGGCACCCCACATTTGGGCAAAATAAAGGCAATGGGCCCACCTGATAGAACATTCAATTGTCAGTGTAACTACAAGACACTTCACTAGGGACATGATGTTATCTGGAACTGAACCACATGTATTTTCATTGGCATAAATGAGAAGTAAGCCTTGATACCAAAAGCTTTTTTGCACATATTTACCATTGAGCTTGAAGGGTAAACCAGAGAACAATACAGTCCAGCCCATGCGCATAAAAAGTACAGGTATATTAAGCTGAAACTGGGGGAATGTATCATCAGAAATTTCTCTAAATGAGAAGTTCAACTCAAGCCAGAAAACTTTGAAATCAAGCATTCAGCGGCATGCAGCTGTCTATATAAAGTTTTGAACAAGGTGAATGCAAATGAAGATAAAAGGAATCAAGGTAATAAAATAACACACGGAAATAATCCAGACAGAAGAATATTTAATGAGGATCCAAGTGTTTTAGCCAGGCTAGGATATATGCATGACTTCATTCTAATAAAAAAAGGAATTATGAAATTTTCTACGGCTTTAAACATAATACAGGAAATCTGATAAAGCTGAAGAGCTTGACTCCCATCCTGATTCTCCTAAAGAAGAACTGTTGTCAGGAACACTGAACTATGTGTGACTCTATAAGCTTGTGGGAGAAGGACAGGGGAGAAAAATCAATCTACATTTTTCTTCTATTCAATGGAACTTTAAATATTGGACTATATTTCACAACACAGAATTTTTGAAGACTGAACTTTTATTTAGTTAGCAGTCCAACAAAGCACAGATATATACATGAGTACGTTTTCCAGAAAATCAAAACATTTTGTTTTAATTGTTGCCTCTCAGAAATTAATACACGAAAAAGGTAGTTGAAGAAATAAATGTTTAAATCAATGGCATTGCACTCATGTTTGCAAAAACTGGTTTTTGTTCTTGAAGGATCCTTTGGGTAATGTATTCAGTGAAGACTAGAATAGATAATCTAGGTCAGTGGTATTCCAAGGTGCAGAACAAGAAGATGTTTTAATGGATTTATGTAATGACTGTGATAACGGTGATTTGAAATCACCTTTGTTCTTTGAGATGTGAATGAAACCACATTCTTACTCATGTGGTACCTAGGTGATAAAATAAAATCCATCTGAGCAGAAAAATAATTAATTTGAAACACTGGGCTTTAGAAAGCCATGAGCAAGTCCAACAAGGAGAACTTGCACCTGCAGAGCACAGTGGTTGTCATAAAAAGAAACGTCGAGTGCTCATACTGGGTGACTCTGTTAAGGGGCACTGAGGCCTCCATCTGCCAGCCTGATAGAGAGTCATGAGGAGTATGTTGCCTGCTAGGGGCTAAGATCTATGCTGTTTCAGAGAAGGTGCCCCAACTTGTCAAGAACACAGACTATGTTTTCATGTGGGTACAAATGACACAGTAAGACAAAAAAATGGACAGGATCAAGGAAGACTATAAAGCCCTGTAATGGCAGGTGAAAAATATCAGTGCCCAAGTCAGTCTCTCATCTATTCTACATGTTAGAGAAATGGGAACAGTCAGAAACAGACACATAGCACAGATTGACCTCTGGCTTCATGGTTGCTGCCATCAAGTAGGTTTTAGTTTTTATGACAGTGGACTGTACTTTAATGACTGTAGTCTGTTAGGGAAGGGATGGGATCCACCTGTCTAAAAAGAAGGTTCTAAGAGAACCTTTGGCAACAGGCTGGACACTTTGGTGAGACAAGCTTTAAACCGAAGGACTGGATTCTACTTTTCACACTGTCCCCCTCACAGGTAAGCTCTGGAAATGTGGGTTAGATAAATGGACAGTGAGGTGGATCAAGAACTGCCTGAATGGCAGAGCTCAGGTGGTCATGATTAGCTGAGTAGATTCCAGTTAGAGGCCTTTAGTAAATGGCATTCCCCAGGGATCAATACTGGGTCCAATTTTAATCAACTTTTTCTTCAACAACCTGGATGAAGGGATAGAATGTGCCCTCAGCAAGTCTGCTGATGACACAAAAATGGAGGGAGTGGCTGATACACCTGAAGCTTGTATTGCCATGAATGACAGGACCTTGGTAGGCTGGAGATTTGGGTGGAGAGAAACATGACGATGTTCAACAAGGGCAAGTGTAGGGTCCTGCAGCTGGGGAGGAAAAAACCCAGGTGCCAGTACAGGCTGGGGGGCTGACCTACTAGAGAGCAGCCCTACTGAGAAGAACCTGGGGGTCTTGGTGGATGGCAAGTTGATTAGGAGCTCTTGTGGCCAAGAAGGCAAATGGTATCCTGGGAAGACCATGGCCAACAGGTTGAGAAAGCTGATCCTCCCCCTATACTCAGCCCTAGTAAAGCCACATCTGGACTGCTGTGTTCAGTTCTGGTCTTCACAGTTCAAGAAAGACAAGGAGCTACTGGAGAGGGTCCAATGGAAGACCACAAAGATGATTAGGAGTCAGTAGCATCTCTCCTCACATGCTGGAACTGGGCCTGTTTAGTGCAGAAAAAGAATGAGAGGGAATCTCATCAATACATATAAATATCTCAAAGATGAGTGATGGTGTCAGACTCTTTTCTAGCGGTGCTCAGCTACAGGACAAGGAGTAATAGCCATAAACTAAAACACAAGGAGTTCCACTTCAACATGAGGAAGAACTTCATTACATTGCAGGTGGCAGACCACTGGAATGAGCTGCCCAGGGAGGTCGTGGAGTCGCTTTGGAGACATTCAAAACCCACCTGGACGTGTTCTTGTGCAACCCGCTCTAGATGACCCCACCATAGCAGTCAGGTTGGCTTACATGATCTCCAGAGGTCCCTTCTAACCCTATCAATTCTGTGATTCGTTGACTCAGTGGAACAAAATAAGAAATAACAAATTCAGAGGAATGATCTGAGAACAGCTAGTTCCGAACTAAGAAGCTCACCCAAACCATTTGATCTCAAAGAGAATTGATGAGAAATCATAAGGAGAGATGGGTGAGGTTTGTTGATGGAAACTAGTGATCCAGAGGCAAATAAATTTTCATAAATTGATAGTTTATCTTAAAAACAGAATAAAAATTTAAATGATATATTGTTCTGCTCAGACATATTAATTTTTACAAATTTATAAGCTCTTTCAGTAAAATAAAAAGTTAGTTCTTCAGTCCCAAGATGGGGAGAAAAGATGTGATTACTGCTCTGTGCCAGTCACGAGGGTGGACAGCTTTAGGCTCAATACATTGGCATTGTTGTATACCCAAGCTATTGCGAAAGTGAAACCAAGCTTCTGGCTGTGACAGAAAAATACCATCAAATATTATTGCAGCAGTTTAAGATGCTATGAATCCTGAAATTCTGCCCTGCCTTTCCGACCGAGGTCAGTGCCTTTGCACTGTGTCAGAAGAAAGAAACAAGTGTTGTCTGGTCCCCGTGTCCAGCCTGTTAAATCACGTATACTCTCCATCGGCAGCTGAAGCTAAGCAGTCAAGATCTGCACTGCTTGGTCTGTGTTAATTTTTATTGACTGCTGCAGGGAAGGTGTAACAAAGCACCACCTCCAATGTTTGTAACAGGAATTTTAGGTATTTATCTGTGAAAATCATCGTGGCATAATTAAGAAATGGAACCACATTTTTAAGATTCACTGAATTTAAATCTTTGAGAGGTTTCTATTCATACAGAAACATAAGTTCACTTAGTTTATGGAGTTCTTTCTGAGACTTCGCATAACATGAAAGGTTTGTCTCTTCCAGAAATGGTTATTTTACTCCATGTGTAAAATATTCTATTCAGGTTAAAAAATACTGCCTCATTAGTCTACTATTAAGAGTTTCAAAAACTTCCAACATATTTTATTTCAATGTACATAAATAGAGGTAATCCCTTTTTTGTTAATTGTAAAATATATCTACAGAAACTTCCAAGAAAGTGTATTTTCTTTTGTGAC
Source organism: Manacus vitellinus (assembly GCF_001715985.3). NCBI lineage: Eukaryota > Metazoa > Chordata > Aves > Passeriformes > Pipridae > Manacus > Manacus vitellinus. The sequence continues at coordinate 8,909,542 of NW_021940813.1, forward strand.
AGTAAAATTATTGTACTTTGAATGGTAGAAAGAGAAAAATCAAGTTTATAATAAAGTGTGCTTGCAGAGGGATGGATTTCAGTCTTCACTGCTTATCTGTACTAAAAGAATGTATTTTCTGGTGTATGTTAGCCAATATAAGTAATTAGCAATGAAAGTGATAGATGCAGTCCGGTAACTTTGAATCACATTAACTTCAATTCAGATTGTATAGTGCTTTCAGACTGAAAGAGCTGAAGAGCAACTTGCAGCCGGTTGTAAATTTTCTAGCAAAAATTGTTTCATTAAAAGATGCTAAATTCTGAAACACTAAATGTTTTGCTAAAAATAAATTACCTTGGGTCCATCAACTTTTACTGAACAGCAGGCAGCAGATAAAGATCTGGAATCCTAGTGGGCTGTCACCTGCCACTCTGATTATCTGGTCAGTTGGAAAGACGGCTCCTGGAGGGTCCTGGAAGCACAGGCTAATCTGTCAGGAATCCTCACCAATGGATGCTCTTGTGCTGCTCCACACACTTGGCCCATTCATTTGCAGCAAGTGGGAGCTTAGGGCCAACTCTTATTCTTTCTTTTCTAGGTTCTCTTTTATTTTTCTGGTGGAGTTACATTGGTCCGGTTCCTGTAAGTATATATCAGGCGAATTTAAAACTTTTCCAGAATAGAGCTGGGAGTTTTTAATTTTTATTTTTAAATTTTTATCTACAGACATGTAGAAAAGATATAAGCATTCTGCTAGAAGACACTGAGCCTCTCCCCTCCCCTCCCCTCTCCAAACCTCTCCAAACCTCTCCGAACCTCTCATCATGTATTAATTAATATCCTGTATTATTTCGTGTGATCCCCTCCCCGTTTTCTTTTTCTTTTCTAAGTTAAAAGCTGAATTTACACAGTTATGGTTCATATTAAAATAACTTTTTTTCCCTGCTAGGGAGGGAAAATACTATATTTCTTTTCAGTGCAAACAGATTCAGTTTAGAATTTCAGTCTTCTGGTTTGTGATATTCAGATACACTGTTGCATCTTTAGGGCAGATATTTTGGTGCAAAGCCTTTTATTCATCCCTTTCCAAAGACATAATCATAAGCCAATTTTCCTTCTGTCTACTTTCATTAAACTACCTTATTTGAAAACAGCACCAACAAAGCACCTAAATATCCTGCCTTCTCTTAGAGAATTAGCATTTTCCCTTTGATGTGGTTCAAAGTCCGAAACGACATTAATGTGAGATTCAGCCAATTTCTGCTATTGCTTTGACATCAGCTGCTCAAAGCTGCTTTGTACTGGCCTCTCTGGCCAAATGTTAGCTTGGCATATTTCACAAAAGAGAAGGAGGTGTAGGTATCAAAATTCTATCCTGAGGTCTGATACCCTAAAACAATTTCCCAGGTCATAATTAATTGAATTTTGTTTGATGTGATCAGACACAGGGCAAGAAGAGAACCTTGACCTGTATCTTTGATATTTATTAACAGAAGAATAACTAAAGACAGGGATAGAATCCTAAGGGCTTGACAAGCCCATTGCTCCTGCCAAAAGGTCTTTATGCCACCTGGTCTATCCTATGGACAGCCAGGATGCTATGGCAGGGAGTAAAGCTCAGCTTCAGAAGTAGAAAGCTATCTCCATGTTTTCCTGCATACAATAACCCTTTTGCAAGTGGAAGTCAAAATGTGATGCAAAAGCCGTCTTTTTACACCAAATAATATTTAGCAAAACATGTCTAATGCTCTAGAATACAGTCACTTACAGATCACAATAGAAATGCGTTTTGTCACAATGTATTTTGGGTGTTTTATAGCTTATCATATTTAAAGGCAGTTCTGATGTACAAAAATGAAGGCAGAGTTAGCTACAGAAAATTGAAGACCTGTGTATACCACTTACAGCACTTTCTGTTGTGATCATTCTCTCTCAGAAGCCAGTTAAACTCTTTATGAGCAGAAACACTCAATGTCTGAGTAAGTATATTAGAAAGGAGTAAGGGAGTTGCATCACTGTATTAGGAAGCAGTTAGAAAGAAAAGGTTTAGCTAGGGGGGCAACACTCTAACTTCCTTTCTCATTGTCTGGCTTACAGAGAAGAAAAAGACTCATGTAAATCAGTTGTGAATGACAGTGTGTTTCTCACCCAATGGCTAGGGCAGTTGGCAGGGTCCCAGGACTTCTCCAGCCTTTTTCCCAAAGCATCCATGGAAGATGGTGCATGGTGCACTCCTGCTCTCTAATCCAGGACCATGCTTGTCTGAGCAAATAGTATGGTGATGAAAACCCAATTTGAGTCCTGGCATGACTTTGCAACACAAGGGCAAAGTCCAGCAGTTCATATCAAAATCCATCTCTGGTTAGGCAGCTTGCTCATATTTGCTGGAATTTCTATGCACATATTCTCTGCTAATACTTGCCTGTTATTTCAAAAGGAAAAAAAGAAGAGAAGCAACGCTGTTAGCTCTAGGGTGCTTGTTGCTATAAAACAAATAACTGTTCTTCAAAGTCTGTAACAGTTCTCACAATAAACAGTAACTAAATATTTCACTATCCTTGAAGTCCTATTGTTCCATTTGTAAGAAGCCTTGGGTGTTTTGTCTCTCAAGAAGAGATGTAGGAGTTACGTTTTTGTAACTCCTAGCAATCAAACAAACCAATATAAAAAATAGAAAATACATTTCAGCCAAGCTTTTCTCGAATGTGCAATCAAAACTAGTGGAATAATACTTTGCAGTTAATTGCATCCTTGGTATGAAATTCAAAGGTTCTAATTTTATACCTGATCATCAAATAATTGGGAGGATAGTATTCCAATTAAAATTTTTCATTTATTGTGTAAACAACTCTATTTCTATACAGAGTAGTTGTATACGTATAAACCGGTACTTGCAATAGATTATTCTCAGAGATGTTGCTTAGGAATGCTTAGATATGAACAAAGGTGAGCAGATATGCAGAAAACTGTGCATTTATATAGCTTAAAATCAGACCACAATAGCCTGGATGCTAAAGAGAAAGGATTTCTTTTTGTTATTGGATTTAAATATGGACCTCATTTAAACATATATCTAGTCTAAACCAAATGAAAAAAATTATGCAAACAAAATTTAGGGCATGTTTTAGAGCAGAGTAAGTGAAGGCATGGCTCAATGCCTTCTCTGGTATTTTTCCCCCTAATTAAAGGCATTTACTATTGTTAGCTTTCCCTGAATTCTCATATTCCTATCAGTCACCAGACTGAAGTTGTTCTGCAAGCAATTGAAAAGACTTCTTGTTTCAGTAACTAATTATGCTGTGAATGCTTCCCTGGGGGAGGTCTAAGGCCCAATAATAGGAGTAACTTTTATGAAAACATGCCCAGTGACTTCGCCTGCTGAGAGCTACATTGAAAGGCCTTGCCAAGCCAGGAGATAGATTGGATTCCCAGTGCTGTTGAAAAAACAATCAAAGCACCAGAACAGCTGAAATACTAAATAGGCATGTGCAAATCCTAATTAATTAAATCTAATGATCCTGTCAAATGATAGGCTTTTCTACAACATAAAGAATTTTTAATGAATAATCAAAAATGAAAGTTCGTGCTGAAAGACAATGCATCACTATGGCATCTTCTGACATTTCCCTACATTCTCTTTACTGAAGAGTAATTTCGATCCATTTGTGAACGTATCTACTGAACGGCATTTGCTTCCCAGAAATCCTAAAACTGTAAAATGAATTACCAGTGTTTGTTGGCAGATACTCAGTTGGCCACTTTCATCCATATTTTCGCTGTCATTTCACATTACTCCACTTTTTCTATGTGTTCTTTACCTCCAGATATTTTCATCATGCTAACATCCCCACTTTTCAATTATGCATGCAAATCCTTTTGTAAAAGATATCTACCACAAAGCATTTCCATGCATCTCTCCATATAAAACAGTTCTGGCCTTCTTTTCATAAATGAATTAGCATCCTTCTTGGAATGACCATAACTTGAAGTAGATGTGCTGACCGTAAATGACTAAAACCAAGGACAAGCCATTGCTAGAGCAGCCTGGTCTCCCAGCTGGTGTGAACTGGTATAGTTCCATTCAACTGAAAGGATGCAGATTAGCCCAGCTTCATTGATTTTGCTGAAATTATGCCATATAACAACAGCTGAGACATCAAGCCAAATGAGAATATGATATTACTTAGAGTCTTTCTGTTTTTTTCTTAATGAATTTCTGCAGTTGCCATTTTGCATCAAAAAATTCTTCAAACCCCTCCTGTTTCCACAAGTTTTATTTTATATATTCATATATTTTCTTCATGTTTAGGAGCATTGTCATTTCCAAATGGCTTATTTTGGTTATCATATATTAAAATATGCTAGCTATCACACCTGATATCTTTACTGAAGACTTTCAAAAACTTAAGTGAAAACTCTTTTTAGAGACAGACTAAGGTAAAAAAAAAAAAATAAAATAAAAACAAAGCACCAAACAACACGAAAAAACCTACAAGAAAACTAAGGGAAAGTGAGAAGGCTCCTTACAAAGGCAACATGGATGTGTAGGTTCTTATTATTGCAGTAACCCCAACTTCAGTCCATTTATAATTCTAATCAGGTCTGACACATTACAGTCACCTACCAGGTATCTTTCTAGCTCTGACCTACCTCTAAGATGAGTTTGTGAAAGCACAAACTAGGTACAAATAAGCCATGAAGAGATATAACCAAAAGAGAAGCTGACTTTTCCCATGAGCGACCAAGGTGGAAATTATTCAGGTACACTGATTTCTTAAGTAAAGCCAGACTCTGTCTTGTTCTGGCAACACACATCATGACAGAAGACACCATTAGAAATCAGGAAATGTGTTTCCACTCACTAATTCACATCTGAACTTCCTTGTGATGTAATGATAGATGGAAATATGTGAGAAATTTTTGTGTCCATAACACCAAACGAAGTCTTTATGTCAGTGTAGCCTATGCAGAGTCTTGATGCATTTTGATGGGGAAACGCAGATACCCCTATGAACATGTAACTTTGCAACTTCAGTTTTTGTGTTGCAGTGCATTCTTAGACTCATTTGTTACTTACATAAATTACTTGAGTTTGATAAAGCCTTTTGATTTTTCATTTGTATCAACCACATTTTTTTGTGAAGGAGATCATAAATCTTAAATTAAACACAACTGAATCCTCAGTTGTGAAAAATTCCCATATGATTCTTCAGCATACAATTATTTTGTATTCTATTTAATTGTCCACTTAAATTATTTGCTACTTTATGGACCTTTCACTTTTAATTGCAGAAAAAATTTATTACAATTAAAGTAAATAAAAAATTAAGCAAGAAGAAATTACCATTAGGGTAAGACACTCAGAAGACATATAATTAATATTGAGTGCAAAGGGAGAACATTGGTAATGAATTGTGAGCTATAGATGGCCTTGGATGACATACATTACGGCATTTCTTTTAAATCTGTATAATACACATTTAGATAATAGCAAGGCAGTCAGTATTAAGAAGGAAATGTAGCAGCAATAGATCCACAAAGCATACTTGTAATACAACAAATTCCGGTTAAATATGTTGGAATGTGAAGGAAGAATACTCAAATTAGCATCTTTATAGCTTATGTGCAGACTGTGCTCAGTTCACATTTTACTGAGACTTAAAATAATTTATAAGGATTGAAGTAGATAAAAAATGCCAAAAGTAGTTAGGTCTTGTAATATGCAGCCAAAAAATATGACAAAAAAGTATGAAAACTCAAAACAGAAATGAAAAATCTTCTTTAATCAGTGTGTGGCAACTCCCTAAGAGAGGACTGAATGTATCCTACTTTAGTAAGCTTCCTGAGTAAGGTTGTTGAGTGAAAGTTCCTGTTGCCTGAGAGATGGCATAGAGGTAGAAATTAATGAGATAGTGCCAGAATAGTTAAAGGCTAAAGGTCTGTTACTGGAGGAATACATACCTAAAAGGTCAGCAATTGTAATGAGGTCCACAGGAGAACCTGTGTAATTCAGAGTGGCTGAAACTGGATGCATACACTTGCTGCATGCTGAGCCTACATCTAAAGGCAACCTCAGCACCTAATAGATACCAAAGGGTAACTGCTCTGTCTGTTTCTACATTGCATGAAAGAAAACACAGGCTTGTGAACTATTTGGACATGAATTAAAACAAAATGTAGGTGAGAAACTCAAAGGTAAAGTGAACCTAAACTGTAAGAATAACAGATAAGGAAAAGATGGAAGACTCCTAAAAATATACCAATATGCAAGATATTTCCAACACACTTATATAGAACATCTATCCTTGGGTAGAGTTGTTCAACAGGCATAGCTCAATAGGAAAAAATATTTATGATTGATTCCCCAAATTCGTAGATATAGTGACCTGGGCCAACGAGTACAATCAGGGAAGATGTGTTGAGCTCTTAATTCAGTGTCAATTTGCGACACTAAGGTAGACTGGTTAAACCTATCTGTCTCAACCATGCTTTTGTTACCTTGAGAAAAAAATACTTCATATTGAGCATTTAGAAACATACTTACCTGCATGATATAAGTTCTGAACGTCAACGCTGTGATCTAAGCCAAATACAAGTGCAAATTTTGCTGCTTTCAAGGTATAAATAAAATGCAATTCAAATATGGTAGATCATTTCCAGATGTAAATTTAAAAAGCCTGGAAAAGGTAGAAAGTGATAAAAGTCTATAGAAGGGACAAAAATAAGCTTGGTACCCTCCTGGAAGTAAATTTAGGGTAATAGAAAACAGAATCCCCCTCCTCCCCTCACATCAAAATATAGCAATTTTGACACCTAAGTCAGTTGCCTCAAGAGTTATGAAAGAGGTTGTGATACTGTCAATATTAGCCAGATACTGTGTTGTAAATCTGACACAACCTCCAACTGAGTTGCTAGCAATATTAAGCCCAAGGTAACATATTACTCACTTTCCATAATAGCCAATGTTAATCTTTACTCAAGTATTCCTTTGGGATACACAATAAAAAATCATGTAAATTTCAGTTGCCACATGCTGTTCTTGTCAGGAAGGTGTATAAATAAGACTGCATGATACAGAAGATTAAGCAAGGCATTTCAATAATGAGTACATATTTTGTCTCTTAAGCATATTTATGTTTTCATCACCTTTTATTTAAGTTCTTAGTGAATCTTTAGTCAGCTTTTAAAATAAGCAGCTGCCTGAGTGTTTAAAAAATATCTTGTATTTTTATTATTGAAAAAAAAAAAAAAAGGCAGTCTGAGCAAATCAAATTTTGTACCTCCTGTCTGCTCTGACCTGATGCACTTCTTTAGCCTACCCCAGGAACAGCTGATGGCAACAGACGAAACCGAAACAGGAACTGCAGGTCAATTGCTCTTTCTCTTGATAAATGGCTTTTGAGAATACAAATTGTCTTTCCTTAGCTAAAATTACTATATGTGTGCTTATTTATAGTTCCAAGCTCTCCTTCTACTTCCACATGTCACTGTCTTTGTACTTGTAATTCATTCTTTGAGACAGGTGAGAAAAAGTTGATGCATGGGATCTTCTGCAGATGAGGAAAGAAAAGGCATTTTTCTTAGTGTTCTTGACTGTGTCCTTACATATGTGATTTGGATCACTCTAACGTTATGTTATTTATTTTGATTTGACAGAAACACAATTTAACTGTTTATAATTTACAAATATGCTTGATATGAACTTCATGGGGAAAAGTGTGAAAGGAAGGGAATACAGAAGGAAATAATTGCTGTTATAAAGACATCCATCCTTCAACAGAGACATGGTTTTCCATAATGTTCACTTACCAAAATATTGCCTAGAAATGTGTATTTTAATAGCATGAAGAAATTGCAACTACAGCAATGGTATTCTTTTCTTTCTTCACAATTATGTTCATGGCAATCATATTTAAAATAGATGTCATGTTGTAGTAATAATATTTATTGATCTCTTGATAACAAAAATAAGTCATTCTCTACAAGGTTTGAAATTTTCCTGTATTTTTTTTTATATTTGAAAAGAATTTGGAAATTAGCCAGCAAAGGCCAAAAAATTTTTAGTCTATGGTTCTACATTTCCATTTTTATTCAAAAGAATGGATAGAATAGAGAGACAAGTTTAAAAATGAGTCTACTTTCTATGCATAGGATTCTTTACAGAAGACTGTGCTTTTACTACAGGCAGCAAGCCTCTAACATTCAAAATACATTTGTCCACCTTTCAAAACCATCTTTCATTCAGATGATTTTCTGTCAGAGATGAAGAGAAAGAGTTTTGATTAACCTAAGCCAAGACATATTCTTCTTACTTTCTTTTCCATCCTCTCAGAAGCAGCTTCTCTTGTGCTACATCAGAAAACAAAGGGCTTTGGCAGACTAGTGCCTGCAGAACAAAATTTCTCTGAAGATCAATTGGTGGATGTAATCTGAGGCATATGTGTGAAATGAGCTCTCCAACACAATGTGCTTACAGCTTGTATCACAAAAAGATGGTCATTTAAAATTCATACAATAACCAAATTCAACTTTTAAAAAAATAGGTGCAGACATATACAGTCAATAGTTTCTTTGAATATCTTTTGCACTCTATTAATAAAGACAATGAGCAGCAATTCATGTACAACATACATTATGCTGTTTTCCTGATTTTTCATTTGAAAACCACAATTTGATCTAAATGTCTTTTTTTTTCCCCTACAGTGGTAAGAAGTTATATGGAAACATGGATTTTTTAAAATGTAAATTAGCTCCATGCAAAAATTGATTGAAATAACTCTGTACAAAGAGATTTAATGCTGATTGAGAGGAACTGTGGGCAAATTCTTAGTCCAAAGTTCAGACGTGAATCTTGTAAGTCAAGGTTTGTCACCTATGGAATATGGCCACTTTGCAAATATATTGATTTGTCATTGTGTCTTGAAATTGGGGGTGGTGGTTTTTGGGGGTTTTCAGCTGGGTTCCCAGAGTTTCTACAATGAGCTCTTCCCAATTCTGTTAGAATGGTGAATGAATGAGATGCTCACAGACTAATAAGATTGGGTCCAGATATGCTAGTAGCCAAAGTCAAACTGCAGTTTTTGCTTAGTTCATAATATGAGGTAATAGCATTTTTTTCACTTTTAATCTTTATTGCATGCTTTTTTTCCTAATGTGATTTTTCTTCAAAGAGGAAAAGAATACAGCATTTTTTAACTTTTGTTTAACTGTTACACATGTAATACATATAAATAGAAATGTTTCCTGTGAGAAACGACTGACTTTTTTCAGGAGAGCTCTATAATTATTTGAGCTCAGAATCCAATTGTCTTTAAAAACTCTGATGGTATTAAAACAAAAAATCCTTTTAAAGGAAGAGGAACTTAAATGTAAAAAATTTCTAAACCAAAATAATTTGTAAATAGCAAAATAAGAATTTTAAACTACCCTAAGATAAAGAAGTGCAGACAAACAAGGGGAAATAAACAAGCAATAAGTTGTCAACTTGCTATAAGGCTGTTTTGCTGTCCACAAGTGATATAGAAAGGTTAGTTTTTTACTTAATTGTAAAGTAGCACAGCTGATTAGTTATTTTAAGTGCAGTGGGATAGCTGAGAAATAATGACTATAATAATAGAATAAAAAAGGGGCAAATTAGAACCAGCAAAGTAGGTTCTGGCAGAGTGGTTGACACAGGTTAACAATGAAGACAATGGAAAGCAACGTAGTAAAAACAGGAGCAGCATTCAGATAGCCTGCCTGCTTGCTGCATGGAAATTAATGCATACAGGTCTGAAAGAAAGCCAAAGAGAATGAAAAAAGTACTGTGAAATGGAAGAGAATTAAAGAAATACTAAGAAAAATCATAACTCCTTTGTTAAAGGAATGATCTTTCTGTGTACTGAACTGAAATTTCTAAGATTGTCTACACTGTCCTAGTCCTGTCAAGGGTATAAGCATTCAACACTTCTTGAATACTACAGTGCATCTAACAACACCTTGTCCCTCACGTGCCCCAGGAGGAAAAGGAAAAGAACCTCCATCAGCTCCTCTGATCAGGACAGGTCAGAGTGCTCCATGAGGCAGACCTATGCCATAGTGTAGGTGCAGTATTAGTGTTAAAATCAGTTTCTTCTGATTTCCTAGGTAGTTTCTATCTTGGAATCTCTTTTGAGATTTGTATCTACCAGTAACATGTTGTCATTGGTATGCATGGTCTTGAAGCTTTAGAATATTAGAATATTTTATAAGATGTATTAATGTAAAAGGGGATTGGCATGAATCCACTGATGAAAGGTAAAACAACTCCTTCAAAGGCTATCTAAATCTATAATGGGACAGTGATACAGTTTCTGTCCTTCCTGACAGGATCTGAAGTCTGTTCTGGATGGGGAGGAAGTTCAGGCTTAAAATAAATATCCCAGAGCCAGTTCATGATTCCAGAAGTACAAAAAGCTTCTTCTATAAGCCACCAAGTCTGTTTTCTTCTTAGGTTTGACAGATTTGTCAAACTTCTTCCAGGTAGTGCCTGAATGGATAATTTGTCTTTTCATTTTGTTAGGTAGCAAATTTTGGAGTGCCTTGGTATCTCAGACAAAGGATTTAAAAGGTCTCCAATATTTTCACAGTGAGAATAGAAGAGTATATTAAAAGCGGTTTATTGTGGAAACTGACTGGGCAGCAGGCATGCTTCTTTATGAAATTATGTTGGAAGAAGGAAAAGCTATGTATTTCACAGTTCCCAACATGCATTCACACTTTCTATGAAGTATTTCTTGGACATCCTCTGCTAGGGAGATTAATTTCTGTGGATATAGTCTAAATATTGAGAGTATGCCACTAAGTGTTTGCAGATAAATGTTTCTTAATGAATACAGTTGCTTTTCATTTCAAGAGATCTAAAATCTACTTGCTGAATGGCAGATCCCAGAGGGACATAATGAGTGGCACAGGGTCTAGCTGGAGACCTGTCATTAGAGGTGTCCTTCAAGGTTCAGTACTGGGTCATTATCATTTAACCTTATTCATCAATGGCTTGGATGAAGGGGCAGATGCGTCCTCAGCAAGTTGCTGACAACACAAAGCTGGGAGGGGTGGTTGATACCCCAGAGGGCTGTGCAGCCCTTCAGAAGGACCTCGACAGGTTGGAGAGATGGGAAGAGAGGAACTGTCTGAAATTCAACAAGGGCAAATGCAGGGTCCTGCACCTGGGGAAGAACAATTCCAGGCACTGGCACAGGTTGAGAGTGACCTGCTGGAAAGAAGCTCTGTGGAGAAGGACCTGAGGTCCTGGGGGCCAACAAGCCAGCAGTGTGTCCTTGTGGCCAAGAAGGACAATGGTATCCTGGGGTGCATTAGGAAGAGCACTGCCAGTAGGTCGAGGGATATGATCCTGTCCCTCTACTCAGCCCTAGTGAGGCCACATCTGGAGTGTTGTGTCCAATTCTGGGCTCCTCAGCACAAGAAAGAACTTGGAACTCCTGAAGTGTGTTCAGCCGAGGGCTACAAGGATGATGAAGGGGCTGGAGCATCTCTCTTATGAGGAAAGGCTGAGAGTGCTGGAACTTTTCAGCCCTGAGAAGAGATGACTGAGAGAGGACCTCATCAATGTCTATAGTATTTGAAGGGAGGGTGTAAGTACCAATCAATAGGATAAAAGTCAACAGGCAGAAACTGATGCACAGGAAGTTCCACCTGAATATGAGGAAGAACTTCACTGTTCCATGCACCGGAACAGATTGACCAGAGAGTAGAGTCTCCTCACTGGAGATATTCAAGAACTGTTTGGATGCAATTCTGTGCCATGTGCTCTCAGGTGGCCCGGCTGGAGAAGGAAGGTTAGACCAGATGACCCGCTGTGGTCCCTTCCAACCTGAAGCATTCTGTGATTCCGTGAAATGTCCTATTTTCTCTTTTGCTCCTTCTTTTTCTTCCACTAGTTCTTAGAAGTTAACATCTTAAGGCTAAATTCTGTAGGGTACTTGCACTGTTCAACACTTGGTGAATGATTGGCCTGCATAACTTGGTGAAATGAGAATTTGAGCAGAAGTATTATGCATGACTGGACTGAATACTCAAAACTGTCTGAATCCATTTGCCTCAAACTGGTCTTGTAAAGAGGATGATGATGTAACCATCAGCAGGATTAAAAAGCAATCAGAGAATTATGAGGCCTCTGATACAAAGCAGGAATTAGCCTGATAAGAAGTATAAAAAACCCACAAAAATTCATAACAGGAGGAAGAGACTTTGGAGTGAAAACAATAGGAGTGAAACCTGATTTGGCACTGCCAGAGGTTGCCTTATGGCATCACAGCTGCTGCCCAGCCCAGAGGGAGCAGCCTTCCTGGCAGTGCCAGGAACTAAGTGCCCTGGCCCTTATGAGTGGTGATCCCTACAGGGTAGGGACAGCAAATGGATACATGGAGCTGCAGCTCTCACATCTCCCAGAGGAGGGGTGAGCAAGCAGGGCAGACCGACTTCCAGGAGACTGGGGGTTTGCTGACAGCACACATGCTCTGCTACAGGAGGCTTGTAAGCGTGTGCATGTCTCTGTATATGCACACATGTGTGTTCTGGTGCGATTAGAGCCTTTGGAGATAAATTTGTAATAAGTTAAAAGTGTCTATAAAATTGAACAGGTTTAATATCCTGCCTCCAGTATTGCAGCTATTCTATTACCAGTATTGATCCTATATGTATAGTTCGCTGACTGCTGGGTAACTGCTTGTTGTTTATGCATCAATAAACTGCTTCAATCCCAATCTGATTTAAATTATTCTTCTTTTGACAAGTTCCAACTGGGAAAACTCATTTGTTGATATCACAAAGGTTCACTGTTAAGAGGAAAGATTTGTGAACTAAAAATTTATAATCTATATTAAAAATGGTGATGTTTGCTCGATGAACTATACTCTTAAAAAGATCAAAGAATATCATGAAAGAAAACAGGTTAAACAAACGAAGAAGGATATCATCATCATAATTTATCACTTTAGTCACTTTTGTCTTTCCTATTGACTGCAGTCACCGCTATTTTAGTTTAACTGATGAAAACTGAATAGCACAAAGTCATGATTCAGCAAATCGTTCAGTAATGTAAGAGTTTCTCCGTATTTTGATAACCTGAAATACCTGGGCTTGTGTCTAGCTCTGTTAGTGATGATTACTCCAGGGAATCTCATTTATTTCAACTTCTGTTTTTTTCCTCCTATGTATCTAGGGAGAAATTTCTAAAGCAACTTCAGTATTTTTTTAATGAGTTACTGAAAAGAGAATTTGAATTTTTACTTCACTTTTCTGCATATCTTTAAAGCCTACTTGTTCATTTTGCTTTTTAGTGGCAAGGGATACACTCACTAAGTGCTGAGAAATATTTAAAGATAAGAATAATTGCCAGATGTTCTGATAGCTCATTATCACCGCCTTCAACGTTTCTTTCTTTCTCTCACTTTGATGACACTGTGATAAATTTCCAGGAGACTTTCATTAAATAGAACCTAGGTTACACTTGAATAAACCAAGATGACACTATTATTAATCACTTAAGTTGATCATTATAATGTATACTTGCTTTGCACTTGATTTGCACTTCATCATTTATATTCATTAATATGCCATAAATGTTTGACCCATTAGAGAAAGATAGTCCTAAACCAAAAAAGAAACAAGATAAAACACATTTATTAAAGTACTATTTTTGATTGAGTTTTTCTGTGAGCCTTAACACTTTTTAGTTATTTGAGAAAGTTTTTCACACAAAACAAATAGAGAAGAAATAGGAAATTATAACATTTAAGTATTTTTTTGTTTCTATTGAAATAAAATAAGTGTAATCAGAAATTTAGCAAAATTAAGTTTTATCAAAAGATGAGTATAGGATAAAATAGTGTGTGAACAGTCAGAGAAAAGTTAAAGATATTCTACTTGGCAGGTCTGATGAAATTCTCCCAGAAGCACTGAAGGAACAAGCTGATGCAGTGTCTGAACTGTTAACGATTAGTAATGAGACTACTTTGAATAGAATGAAGGTCCCAGAGGGCTGAAGGGAAAAAAACCCAGTACTTACATTAAGAGGAGCAGAAAAGCAGGGTCAGTAAAATTATAGAGCAGTGAGTCTGATTTTGTTTCCAGAAAAAAAATAAATTATGAATAAATTATGAAATAAAGTATGAACCTATAGAGAAGAAACAATGTTGACAGCGGGTGAGAGAACTCAAACTAATGTATTTAGACTGAACAGTAGAAAGCCTTTTAATTTATTTATTTGGCAGGATAACTACACTATTGGATAAAGAATATTCAGTAGAGGGGTTATATCAGAACTTCAGAAAGGCTGTTGATACTGTAACATATAGCAATATCTTTAATCATTGCCAGAGTAGGCACATAATTAGATGAAAAATCATACTCCAAATATTATCTACAGGTAGTTTTCAATTAAAGTGGAGAAAATACTGTTTGAAAAGTTTATGGAAGGGTCAGTGGCTACATATTTTTTTAGGTTTACTGAACAGGGAATATATATATTACACTTGTTGTGGTTAAAAAATTCCAAATGCTCTGGAGGGCAGTATTCAAATCTGAAATCATCTTGACTGTTTGGATAAAATATCCAAAATGAACAGTATGAAATTAAGTAAGCAGTAGTACAAAGAACTAAACTGTAGAAGGTTATAGGTAAAATGAGAAAGATTATGTTGGACTGAGAATAGACAAAATGTACAAGATGATGCAAAAATGTTAATTTTAATCTAGAGTGTAATCAACAGGAGCGTTGAACAAAGAGTACAGAAAGTGTATGTTTTTCTGTTCTCTTTGCCCCACATAAGACTCCTAGTAGTGGGTAGTTTTAGTGCAATAGATGGAAAAATAATGAAAAAAAAAATCTAAAGGATACCTGGGATTGGAGGTTTTTGGTAAGTTTAACAAACATCTATCAATAACTGCCCAAAGACTACTAAACACACACTATTCTGAAATAAAAGACTCTAAAACATCTTTTGATGTCTTGGTTTTCTTCTGTACACTGTATGCTGCCATTTTCCTATTGGCATTTTGGAAAATCCCAAGTTGTTTGCAGTAACTTCAAGACTTATTTTATTTTTTCTTCAAATCTTGTGTATTTCAGTCATCAAAAGCCCATGTGAGATAATAGTATTTTATTTCAACATCATTGGTTGCACTCCAAATACATTTCTATTCTCTGAAGAAACTTTGAGAAAGGCTTGAACTTTGAGGTCAGTTTCAGTAATAAATATAAAAACAATTGTTGATTAAACTATCTAGTCTGTAGACTTTAATGCATTAGCAGTGCCTGATTTATTGGGTTTGTACGTCAGTCTGCATTTTGTATCTCTATCATCTATTTTTCTAGAAAACTAAAGCAAAGATTGACTTGCTGTGAACCATTTGTTTACTTTACAAGCAAGGAATTGATGTTTACTTCTTTTACTTCTAGAAAAATGTCCACAAAATGATAAATCTCAAGCTCTTAAGATCATTCACAGTCAGGAAGTCTTAATCTTTTGCAGAAATTTTAATATGTTAAGCTTTATTGGACTTCACCACAAATAGAAACTAACTTCCTTGACCACTATAATTTTTTTTTAAAAAAAAAGGAGTACATCTTCAGATTCCAATGAATGTTGCTCCATTCTTGATACGTATATGTGTATATAAACTCCTTTGTAGTGATTAAAGAGAAAGATTAAAATATGAAGATTCATTCATCAAAGTTCATTTATAAGGCAGTGGAAAATTAATTTTATATATCAGTGAAAAATTATTTGTATATGCTTCTATAATAATACTTTATGCACTTTTGCCTAACAGTGTACTAATACTATAGTTCTTCCACAAAAATATATTTGATGGAATAGAGTGCTGCACAGTCAGAAAGAAGCCGATTTGACCCAGTGAATGTGAAACGGTAAATAGACAATTTATTTTTCAAGAGATGCAAACCTGTAAGTTCATTAATTTCTAAAACTCAGAGAGCCAAAATAAAGCAGAGGAACTACAGAGTCCATGTCCAATTTAAGCTATATAAGCAGATCACTTAGCCCTGGTCTGAGGCTTAGCTGAGTGAACTGATCATGAGAAGCTGTTGGATGTAGGAGTAAAAAGCTGTTACGGGTCTCACTATAAGAAACAGTCAGATTTTGCAGATGGTTAAGGGAGACCGAGATGATAGACAGCCAAACCCCAGAGGCAATTGAGAGAATTGGAAACCTCCTGGGGAAGGAAATCTTTCAATGTCAGTGTGGCTTTGGTAACTATAACCTGCAGGACTGGCCTGACAGGCCAGGTTACTGTGTCGCTCATAGTGTATTAAGTTGGAATGCCCTAGGAAACTGTAACAGAAGTGGCAATTCTAGGTATTGATGCAGCAAAACTGAGAGTATTTAATTTAGGATGGTCTTTATACCTGGGAGGAGACAAGGATGAAAGAAGGGAATGATCAATGCAGATGGAGGAAAAACAAGAACAAGAAGTGGAGAGCAAGGAGGGTAAAGGGGGCCAACTGAGCAAGAGAAAAGTGCAGATCAATCAAAGTGCATTTTCCTGGTTGAGCCCTGCACCTGACCACTGCAGGTTGTCTTGTTTTCTTATTAAAATTTATTCCTAGCAACTTTCTGTGTGAACTGCTGGGACCCCTCTCTGATCTGTGTGTGCGCTTACATGTGTACATGTATTTTTTTTTCATATAAAATTTTGAGCTGGACTAGCCAGCAAGTCAGAGGAGACACTCAGGAAAAACCCAGGTCTGAGCCAGTGACTCAATAAAGGGATGGGGATCTGCATAGGGATGTGAAAAGATTTAGAGTATGTGGTAACATTCTAGGTGTCTAATAATGTGGCTGTGTCTGTGAACCAAAAGATTTAGGGTGAATTAATCTAAACCCTGATCAGCCAGAGAGGAGGAACAGCTGTGTGCTGCCTATGTTAGCCATGTTTATGCAGTGCCAGTGAGGACTCTGCTCTCTGTTTATGTTGGTTTCTATGGCTGGCCATGTTTGCACCATATGTGGGTGGGTGGATGGGCACCTACCAGGAATACATGACACCATTGGCTGGATTTGGGATCAATGGTAACCTGACTATATCACACTGGCTCTTAATAAACCATGGGGTCTGAAATAAGGGTTGACTACTGGACCAGGAAGGAGACTTTTCCTTTGTCCCAAAGCCCACAAATTTGACTTCATGTGATAGATTTAGCATGAACATGTCAGGAAGCATGCTGTCCAATAGCTTTCCTGATCTTCTACGGACTCAGAGAAGAGAACTCACCCATCTCACTCTAACCTCCTTTCAGGAGAGTGATAAGGTCTCAGCTGAACCTCCTTTTCTCCAGGCTGAGGGAAACCCGGTTTCCTCAGCCCGCTCCTCATCAAACTTGTTCTCTACACCCTTTACTAGCTTCATTTCTCTTTGGATGCACTCACCTCACCACCAAAACATGCATAATGATATTCCACAGCAATACTCTCAGCATTCCAATAATCTCTAAAGGGCATTTGTCTACCTGCTGGAAAAATACCTTCTCTGCGGCTTAAACTACTATGGATGGATTACAGCTACAAGGATATTTAGTTTGAGATTTTTTCAGAATATACTCATTTTCAGCCTGCAGCAGACTGCTTTCCCTCACCTTGCAATAGGTGTTCTTACTGACACCCTGGTGCAACTTATATGGACTTTACAGTCCTTCAGAATCCTCTTTCAGTCCTCAGGTACAGAAAAGATACTGCCACAATGGACATCTACAAGACAATTCGAAAAGTAAAAGTCTTTGCTTATTCATGTGACAGTTCTAAATACCCTTTATAGAGCTATAAATGACAAATATAAGGGATTAAGGAACTTGTGAATATTTATCTCAGTTACACACATCTTTTCCAGACTTCCTGGAATAGGCTGAAGGATGCAGCCACAAGCAAAAAACAATCCAATTACTCTCTTCTGGACTGTCTTAGGTGTTCTGGCACCTGATACTGATTAAAAAGCATGCATGAGTAAATCTGGACATCCAGATGAACAATTTGGGAGTAGAATTTAAAATAGACTTAATTAGTTCTATTGCCAAACCTTGATTAGACAATGCCTGGGATGAAAAATTAAATACAGGAAAATTTTACATTGTTTGGTACCAAAAGTAGAAGCTGCATTTTCAAATGGTATTGATAGGAATTTCATGTATCAAATATAAACAAGATGAAAGACTTGCTGTGTTCAGGACAGTAATAAATGACTTGATTGTTGAGGTGTTGAGCATTTTTTGTACACGTCCAATTCTAAAAAGCCCACAGAGTGAAATGATAACTGCTAAAGAAAGCTCTAGTTAATTAGGTGAAGAGTAAGTGTATGCTTGCAATACCCATAGAAGAGTCTGCTGATGTTCAGAACATGAGAAAAATAATTTGTAGTGACATAATTCTTTCTCTAAGTTGGGAATGCACAAAGAAAAAGGAAAGCTATATGGCAAAGATACAAATGAAATTCTCTGAAATATTTATTTCTTACGGCAAATTTCCATCAGAAAATACAACTTGAAAAAGGAGTATATTTATAGATTTTGTATAATCCAATTGTGTCAGAAGTTACATCAATAAAGACAACAATAGGAGGAATGAAGTCACTCTTTCTGTTCACCTTAAAACAGAGAATAGTTTCTATTGAGAATTTTACATTTTTGTACTCACTGCAACATATGGTACTGTAGCTATAAAGCTATTTAAATATGCTCACACTGTCAGCTGAAAGAGACTGACAGTGATTTAATGTAAAGAGCTACCATCATATTCCAACATACTTTAAAAAAATTACTTTCTTGATAGGAAAAAAGTCCTTGAACACTATTACATGTATATACTACATAGACATCATTATACATTTTTTGCTATAATTTTCTAAATTTTTTTTATAAAAGTTTCTTTTCTATTCACAAACATTCCTTCTCTTGGTTGATTCATTTAGTGATGTCACAACTTGCTCTTTGTAGTATCATGATTGTTTCCATGGAGATGGCCTGTGGTACCATCAGCACAGACACTTAAGGAATATGACTCAGGAGGGAAATGTCTCCGGATCATTGATATATATATATAGACATCTAGAGATATATATCTATATATACTCATAAAAAAGATTAAATCAGAGGTATAGAAGATGCAAATCAAAAATAGTGGGTGCAAAATTATCACTTACTCCAGGAAGAGTATCACTTACTACATCTATGTCTACTGCTGTAGGTTTACCCCGATCTCAGAAATAAAGACTTAAACGTACCCAGGAGTCATCACTGTGATAGATTCATGAAGATCTTAATCTATTTGTAATTTATTAGTCAGGTATTACTGCACTTCCCAGTCTAGCAGAAAGGTTGCATAGCAAAACCTACAGAATTCAGACATACTGCAAAAGAAGAGTAACAGTTGAAATAAAGGATAGATCCCTAAATATCTGCAGTTGCACAAAGACCAAACAATTTTTGGAGGGAGAAACAACAACCACTGATTTTTTTTTCCCCCCTAACCAGTAGTATTTAAGCCCCATTAGAAATTTAAATCCTAAATGGCCTCGTGACAGAAAATTTGCCCTCTTATATGATCCTACTTTTGCTAAAATCCTGTCTGTATTCCAAAGAATAGAAGACATCCATGTCCTCTGCCACAGTTGTAAATTGATTTTGAAGCTGTTACTTCCAAAATGTGCTTTCTTTAGTCTTAACTAGTTTTAATATATTATTACATAATATCATGTGAATGGTAGGTGATCTCCCTGTCCTTATCCCCTTATCTGTCTGTAGTGTGATGTACTGTCCTGTTCATGAACTGGGAGGGAAAGAGCATCTTGGCGACCACCTGGCAGCCTGCCACAGTCAAACTACCTACAGAGGTTTCACATCATTGCAGACCAGATTATGTCTCCTGTACAACTGTATGGAACTATCCAGGAAAATTTCAGACCTCAGAAGGAAGTGAAAACTACATGCAGATATGAAAAAAAAGTTTCTTTTTTTTTCCTTTTATTTTTCCTTTTTTTTTTTTTAAATTTATTTTCTTTTATTGAGAAGAGAAGGCACATGGAAGACCTTACTGAGGTATTCTAATGTCTATATGGGGCTTATAAGAAAGATCAGAGAATCATAGAGTCACAGAGTGGTTTAGGTTGGAAGGGAAATTAAAGATTATCTGGTTCCAACCCTCTGATAGAGAAAGACTTTACATAACAGCCTTTAGTAACAGACAGGAGAAGAGCTGAGAAGAAACAACAGTTTTAATCTTAAGAAGAGTAAGTTTAGGTTAGACATCAGGAAGAAATATTTTATGGTGAGGGTGGGGAGACACTGGAACAGGTTGTCCAGAGTAGTTGTAGATGATCGAGGTCAGGTTGAATGGGGCTTCAATCAACCTGTTATAAAGATATCCCTGCCCATGGAGGCTAGTTGGACTAGATGGTCTTTAAAGGTGCTTTTCAACCCAAAGTATTCTGTGATTCTGTGATTTTATGATTCAGGATCATATCTTGCTTATGAAAAAAATAAATAGAAGAATATCTGAATTTACCAAATAAATAATGAATTTCAACACATCTGCAATTACAGTATTGTCTGTCTCTTTCTTTTAAATTCAATGCATTGTGAAGAATTATTTTCTTTTAGAAAAAAATTGAAAAAAAATACATGCATAAAAGTTTTTCTTTAAACAGATGGCAACTTAAATTATATAGCATAAGACTGCTCACGCATGTTAGTACAGACTACCCACAGCAAACCTCCCCCAGAGCCCAGAGGAACAAAGCAGTTGGAAGAATGTAAAATCAGGTTAACTTAAATACATCACATTGTATTCTACAGGAAAAACAAATGCAGAAGTCCATCAGGAACAGCATATCAAAATTACAAAGTCTCTCATTCTAAATAATTGAAGGCTCCCATTACAAAAAATATAAGAACATTGTTAAAATGGTATTACCTTAAAAACCTATAAAGTTAAGTGGGTCTGACCAAATGATTCCTATGATATTTAAATCTTCTTCTTAAAAGCCTTTTAATCTTATAGAAACTTACTATTCCAATTCTGAATGAAGGAAAGTGTCCTCAATGAATGCTTATTAATAAATCAAAGTTAATGGACAGCTTAATGTTTTGCTGTTTCATTCTCATAACAATCAGCAGCCTACTTTTACATAGCCAGAAAAACAACAGAGAGTAAATTATATTTTAGTGCTTTAGTTAATAAAACGTAGTATTTTGTCAATACCAAAAATGTGGGAAAAAATGGCTGTATCTAATGTAATGTTCAATAGTTATAAATTCAGGTAAAGTAGAGCCTGTAGATTTCACACTGAGAATTACAGTACAAAATGGACATAGGAATAAAATGAATGAGCTGCAGTGGACAATATGAAATATGTCAGAAAATAATAGGCCTCTGAATATATAATTAAATTGTTTTCATGGAAAAATGAATCACCTCCAATCTCCTCCACTAAAAATATAAATAATAAGGTTTGGATAGAGCTTTTGACTGTCGGTGTATGGTCAGGTAAAGATAGTAGTCTACTGATAAGTTTCCAGAATTCTTAGACTCAAATGGTATTTTAAGTGTTGTATAATTGAACATGTATTTTAATGAACTAGCTGTGCCTTGAAGCTCAATTTGCTTTTGAACAGAGGCAGAGTTCCCAGAGAAGTTATGTACAATATTTACCATAGAAGCATGAGAAACTTTGCTGTCTTGCACTGAACTAACAGCCTCTGCATAGACAAAATAGAGACCAATAGCAATAAGGACACCAGGTGGCCGGGAGAGTTAGGATTCACTGTCGGTGTGTGTGTGATTATTGGCTGGAGACATAACCAGTCTCATACCTTTGACTCTAGAGAGTGCACAGATATCCCAGTTAAGGTTTATTTCTGATGTTTAGATGCAGAGAGTTGAGTGAGATGCAACCTTTTAAATATAATATACACATTCATGAGAAACTAAAAAAATTGGCCAAATTTTTGGATTCTCTTTCCATGTTCCCAGCAAAGTAAAAGGTCTAGTTTCCAGATGAGCACTTGTTTCAACTGGGGAACAAGCTGTAAGACAAAACCCATAGAAATGCACCTAAATTTACATCTTCAGTTGACAGATGTTTAGTTGAAAGTGTGTTCTTAGACAGTTTTTGCAACAGGATATTTGCTTAAAAGCTTTCAAGGAGATGCTGCAAACTGCACATGCAGGAAATGACTTTGTTTCATCCTCTCAATGTACAAATTATTCTGCTTACCCTCACATGTTTGCCAACGTGCAACCTGCTGTGACTGCTGCTAACTACTGTGATAAAAGTTGAGTTACTTTTTTTTCAGGGACTAGTTTATTACAGAAAATTGGAGAGGAGGGTAAATTGTGGATGAACTCAGGAAATCAGAGGCTGAATAATCCCACTCAAAAACGTTTTAATAAAAATCAAGTAGCTATAATACCATAGTACTTACTATAGTTAAAAGACTCTTTAATTTCAAAAAATTTGATCAAAGTGGGTTGAGAGTCTGAACTCCACCTTTTACAAATACAAAAAAAACCCTTCTGATTTATCCTTAATCCCTTTTATTATATTTTGAAAATTTCATAAGTGAACAAATGAAATAGACCAAAAAAGATTTTAGTTTCCTGTTAAGTATATAATTTTCTCCTAGTATGTTTCTATAACTTTTCCACTTTTCAAAAAAAATAAAGAAGAATGCAAAAAAGCACCAGAAGGATGGGATTTTTTTTCAGATTGTCTAAAACCTTTATTTTTTTCAGTACAAGAGATAATCAAAAATACCCAAAATCTTTTATGGGGAGAGACTGAAGGAGCTGGGCCTGCTTAGTCTGGAGAAGAAAAGACTGAGAAGGTATCTCATCAATGCATATAAATACCTCAAAGGCGGGTGCCGAGGGGTTGGTGCCAGACTCTTTTCTGTGGTGCCCAGTGACAAGGACTAACAGCCATAAACTAAAACTCAGGAAGATCCACCTCAACATGAGGACGAACTTTACACAGAGGGTGGCAGAGCACTGGAACAGGCTGCCCACGGAGGTTGTGGAGTCTCCCTCTCTGGAGACATTCAAAACCCCTCTGGACACAGTCCTGTGTCACCTGCTCCTGGTGACCCTGCCTGAGCAAGGGGGGTTGGACTGGATGATCTCCAGAGGTCATTTCCAACCCTAAAGATGCTGTGAAATAATGATAACAGAGATTAATATTGAATATGTGTTCTTGTGCAGGTAATGATCTATCATAGAAATGAGAGCTATGCATTGTCATGTTTGTACAGTTAAAAAAAGGAAGATCAGGGACCAATCCTGACCCTGAAGCCAGATGGCCCCTGTTGGCCTACATCCATTTGCTAAGGGCTAGGCCTTTCTAGAGCACACTGTCTGTGTTCAGCCTTCTTTTGTGTCCCTTATCTCAGGCTCACAAAACTACTGAAAACTACCAAAATAACTTGCAACAGTACAATAACATAATTTTGGTAGACATGTTTGTTTGGAATAAAAATAGATTGGAATACAAAAGGGGAATAAGCATAATTCAATTATAAGCTTGAATCAAATATATTGCAATGGAGAGAAATATCTGTATGTCTGTGGAACTAATGCAGGAACTGAACGCCTAGAGGAAGGCCTGTGGCAATGGTGGAAATAATTATTCTGCCAGGGGGAATGCCAAAATACTTATATACCATGGGAGGACTATTAGGATAATTTCCTCAAATGAACTTGTTACAGGCAAAATATTAAACTTGTTTTAATCTGATTCTATATTCATTAACAGAAGTAAACAATGCATAGTCTAACATTTCAGATTTCATCCCACTACTCAAATAATTCCCCAATAGTAACTAATTGTAACCTTAACCAGCATTTGTGTCACCTCTGTATGTTGCATTGGGTCTATACCCCACTCTTCCCTTGTATATTGTTCTAAGTGATTTTTGTTTTGAGGTGTCATTCCCTGCTGTGTACAAGTTGTACACGTAATGAGGATCAGTTACATGAGTAGTTACCCTAAAGACTGCTTCCAACTTCTCAAATTCCATATCTAAAAAGTAGGTATGGAGCTCTTGGAACAGACTCCGAGTAAAGGGGGCCAATGGTGTTTGGGGTGAGTATTCCTCTTTCATAGCTGTTCAGTGACACTGCTTTCCTGTAGGCAATCCTCGTTACAGCTTTCCCAATCTACTACACAGAATGCTGGAACATCTGCCATCACAGTATGAACCTCATCCTACAAAAAAACTCTTCAAATAAACCACTGGAGGAGATGTATAAGCTTTCTCTTTTCCAAGATCACTGCTTTAAGGTTCTGTTGGTAATGTTTTTTTCAGAGCCTGTTTACATGTCTCCTCATTCCTGGAGGATTTCTTTCTCCCAGATTCACTAACTAAAGTCTTTGCACTAGTATTTCCAAGCTCAGACATGTGACAAACTATATTTCAGGCTGAGGAGTTTTATTTTTCTTTCTTTATGACCTACCATAGTGCACATTTGCTAATACTTTACCATCATTTTTCTATTTGAGCTTTTACCCAGTGGAGTGGGAAAGTACAGAGGAAGGCAGTGTGCCTTCTTGTTGGGTGCAGATTTCATTTCCAAGTAAAATCAATCTTCGTTAAGGTGTCAAGTATTAGCTAAACAAACATTATCTCCTTTGAGAGTCAATATACAACTAGAGCTAGCACTATCAGGGGTACTTTTTAGACTGAAAAACAGATAGTACATATTTTAGAATATATTATTTAACTGAACCAGAAGCAAAATATGTTTCTTGGCAAATGCCAGCTGCTAACAATTGAGGAAAAAATTTTAACTGTTAAGTTGTTACTCTGAATCTTTATAATATTTTCTTTTAAAATATGCACTTTAACTCTTTGTTAATTGTATAATAATTTCAAGTATATCTATGTAGTTACAATTATGATTATGATTTTGATTAATATTTAAAAGGCAAAACATTTTCCACTCCCTGACTGAAGTCACTTACATTTATACTTCCACTCGTTTAAGTCTTTTTTCACATGGAACATCTTTGAAGCAAAATAAAAATTAGGAAATTGGAATGTTGCATTTCAACTTACCACAGTGACCTTCTATTGTTCTTTCAATATGCCATTCTTTACTGCCTCTTCAGGAATTGTTTAAATATTAAACCCTTTGGGAAGAATTTGTTCTTGACTACAAAAAAAAACCCCAAACCTCCTATAGCTCTGTTCTAACAAAAACATAGAAAATATGTTGGAGAGAAAGAGACGACAGTAGGCATGAAGGAAGACAGAAAAACCCGTGGACCAGGAGAGACTAAAAGAAAAAAATACAAAAGGTAACCAAGAAAGTTACGTGAGAATGAGAACTAATTGGATACTATCTGAATGGAGAAAAAGTCAAGCAAAAATAGAAAACAATATAAATCTATAAGTTAGTGACTATAGCTCATAAACACAGTAAATTGTCAGAGTAGCCTGAAGGAACAAAAATCTAGCACAATGATCACTAAGGAGAAAAAAAGCTTATGTATTACATAATTTTTTAAAAATAATAGTTATCCGGCAGCAGGTACACATAATAAAGTTTGAATACCTTAATTTACAAGATACAAATAACAGTTATAGAGAAATGGAAGAAGCTAGGAGAAAATTAGGTGTTTTAACTTTTATGTTTTTTCGGGAATTAGTTCTTTCTTTTAACAACAAGATATTTGTCCCTAATCACTACAGAGATACCAGAGATTTGGAAGTCCCAATTGTATCTTTTTTTTTTTTAAACAGTTCATCTGTTTGATTCCTCTCATAGCCAGGTGTGAGGCAGTGAAGCATGGAAATCTGCCTTCTTCTTCACCTTCTGGGCCTCCTGTTTTCTGTTTTCAAGTATTTTAAAGGGATTTCTATTCCTGCTAGTCACATGGTTCATTTCCCAAACCATTTAGGGTATTTAAAAGGTGAATGTATAAATCACCAAAGAGATTTTTGCAGGAAATGCAATTCTATATAAAAGGTGCACTGGTGATGCCAGCTGGCTGTCCAGATCTACTGCACTGCATACCATTTGCAGGATTTCTGGACACCTCCTGTTTGCCAAAGAGCTTATTGCCAGAGGTTTTCTTCAACTACACATTCCATTTCCCTATCATATGAATTCTGAAAAACAAAGGTGTGTGTTTTGGGGTGAAAATTAGCTTTGAAATAAACGTATAATAAATCTGAATTGAAAAGTGAAAAATATTACCTTTTTTAATCCTACTTTCACAGTTTCATAGTGTTGCAAAAGAAAACACTGATGACTGTTCTTGTTCTAGATTTATCCCCTGAAGTGTCTTCCTTGCTCTGGAATATTCATTGATTTTTTTCCTGTGATTGTCACAGGCCCTTGGCTCTGTCTTCAAAAATCTTCTGCATGATATCCTGGAATGGCACTGGTCTGTGCTTCTGTCACAGCTCTGCATAATTCATAACCCTGGCATCCACCTCCTGAACAGTAATAGAAAATGTTCTGAAGATTAGTGGTTGCATCTACCCAAGTTCAAGTAACTTCTAAACTGGGAATTTTAACATGGTTCCTTGGAATTTATTTAAATATGAATTTTCAAAAATACTTAGCTGGGACATCGCTGTGATGCACATTCTAATATTTTAAAAAGTCCCCAGGCAAATTAGGTTTCAAACACTCCATGATAGTTTAGGCTTTGGAAATCTTATTTGGTGTGCGTTTTTATGAGTATCTATCTGGAGTGCTTCTAGGAATTTTTAGGAGCATTTGCCTGAATGTTTGAAAATGTGAGCCTTGCTAGCACAGCTGAACAAATAAACCATCAAGTGTGTTTGCAGTCACTGCTGTTGTCTATCCCATTCTCAGTGTGGTGACACAGTAACAGTGTCAGTGTACTCTATTTAAACTATGCTGACTGAGCCTGTTACTACTCCGGTGTCTCAGTCTCCAGACTGAGGGAACTTTTCAGCCTGTGTTCTTGGGCCCACGGAGAGGACAGTGGCCCTGCAGGGTGAGTATCTGTATGTTTGTAGGTCCATGACATCAAGCCAAAATACAGACAAGGTAGGTACTGTTAGCAGAGATGAGGAAAGTGTTCACAGGTCTTGCAATTTTTGCTGTCTGCCTTGTCCTTTATGGGTCACATGCTACTTATCAAGGATGTGTGGGTAGGGGTGCAAGGAAGAAAGGAAGACTACTGATAAATTGTTCAGTATGAACTTAAAAAGAGAAAAGGTGTCTGTAGTGCATAAAGTACTTCAGCCTTTTCTTTGCCAGCAGTTATGAAGGATACAGTCTTAGCAAAGTACAATTTCCCTTATTAAATCTTCCTCACTACTTGTGAAGCTTTCTCTGGTATTTCCAGAAAATAATTGAAAATTATTTGCAATTAAAATGTAAAATAATAAAAAAAAAAAGGAACTATTACACTAGGAAACGCACTTTAAGATAGATATCCACATATCAAAGCTTCCACATATCAAAGGCAGACATTAATTGGTCATATGCACTAAGATGTGAGCATATGAATTACTCCATGGGGAGTTCAGCCTTTGTATTTTAAAAATTCAAGCCCACATGGGCTCTTAATTTTTTGATGAATAAAAGCAAAGATGGGGGAAATGTTTAAATGTGCTAAGTTTCAGCCTGATATAAGTAGGAAGTCAGACTTACTGGAGCATTTTTTTCTGACCTTGGCCAGATGACCCTCAAAGCAAGATCTCTTAGGTGCTTGAGCATAACAGTTACCCCTTCCTAGTATCTCTTGCGGTGAACTGCAAGAGGTGGCAAAACCATCAGTAGTTGACACTTATAAAACTCTCTATGTTTCATTAAGCTCATCTGATGTCATAGAATGATCCTGGAGCTCACTGTGAAATTGTAATGCAATACATGACAAGAAGCAAATATAAATTTTGTGACTGGGTCATTAAAATTTAAGAAAACTTGACTACAGGCACTAACTCTGATCTGAAGAGATCCAGCAAATTCTTTGGGGTTTTAGCCAATATTTTTTTTTAGTTCCTCTTGTGTTTCAGCTTATCTCCTGATACTAAAGTGTTATTTATTAAATAAAATCACCTTTATATTTAACAGAAATGGATTTAACTTGTGATCTGTTCTAGATTATTTTCTTTTACTGTTTTGTAATATACCAACTAAATACCCTAAATACTAGATACTAAGTATACCTACTAAAAGCAAGGTTAAAAGCTCCAGGCAATCATTTACTGGAAAAAATAAAAGAGCCTTAATATTACTAGAAGATGGCTTCTTCTACAACTAGGAACTTAAATTTCTGGACAAAGATACTTTTCTGATGAGTAATTTTTTTCCTAATAGGGTCTCAGAGATCCCTGTTCACATCAAAATCTTGAGAGGTATAGACGACCCCTAATATTATACTGAAGAAAAACATCTTTCACCTTTATCTGCAAATCCTTTTGTCTCAGTAGATTCCTTTATGTATATTATCTCTTCTTATTTCTTTGGGGTAAAACACTAATTTTTTCTATGCAGAAGACTTGCAGAGAAAAGGATATCTTAAGTGACTTTTTAAAATACCTCTTTCAATACACCTAAAGCATCAATCTACTGAAAAGTCTGCTAGTTCTGCCCAGTAAAAATGCCATTTGTGCAGGATCATGTCTCCATCTGTTGTGTAACTCTGTTAGTAGTGATAGGATAAATAAAATAAAATGTACTGATACTCCTCTCTACTGACAAATGAAACAGGCTGGTAATTTTAATGTGAATATGCACACACATATACCTCTGCAGAAACAGGAAATGCTTTACATAAACATGATTTGAAACACAGACATGCTTTAGCAAGTCATAATTGATTAGAATGCTCATATTTTGTATTCCTTTGCTAACTGTTGATCCACCAAATTATTTACTATTCAGATAAGCTCATACTTTGGGAAGCAGATGGCACTCTCTCTTTCTCATCTAAAAGGCTGATTTCTGCAAAACACATATGATTTGACCAAACTGAGGGTAACGTATGTGTAAGGTAAGTGGATGCTGACTTCACATTTTCCCAGCTCCTGACACCCATTACTTTGTTTTCTCTTTTCCAATAGTACTCTTCTTCCTGATTCCTCTTCTGTCTCTGGACAAAGAGAAGATTTACTTTGAAGTGTGGCTATATTAAGGGAAGCATAAATACAAAAAAATACAGTAATTATTTTCTACTTTTTTGTATTAACAATAAATTCCAGACATATACAGAAACTGTTACTTACTGTCATGAACTTCACTCCATGATCTCCTTCAGTGGTCAGAGGGCTGGAGCAGCTCTCCTATGAAGACAGGTTGGCAGAGTTTGGGTTGTTGAGGCTGGAGAAGAGAAGGCTCTGGGGAGTCCTTATAGCACCTTTCAGTACCCAAAGAGGGCCTAGAAGAGAGATGCAAGGGGACTTTTCAAAACGGCATTTAGTGCTAAGACAAGGGTGAATGGCTTTAAACTGAAAGAGAGAAGGATTAGACTGGATATTAGGAAGAAATCCTTTACTGTGAGGGTGGTGGGGCACTGGAATAGGTTGCTGAGAGAAGTTCCATCCCTGTGTTCAAGGCCAGGTTGGATGGGCCTTTTGAGGGAGATTGAAACTAGATGATCTCTAAGGTCCCTTCCAACTCAAATCATTCTATGATTCCATGATTCTATGATCCTTTGAGATTGTAGATCTTCTTATTGCCTTGTTATTTCATAGTAGTTAAAACAGATTATATAGTTGGACATTTACTTGATTTAATGTCACCAAATATTGTGCTCACTTTAAATTAAGTTAAAGATAAGTCTGATTTCAATTTACTTCACACAGAACAGGATTTCAGAGTTTAATGATCATTACCTAGTTCAATGTATGGGTAGGTTTTGCTTTCTGTTGATCTCTCAAAAAATCCATTCTCCTTGCTGTATTTCTTCTGTTGGATTGCATGGAAACACAGGTTCCCCTCATTTTTATAAACATTAAAAAATTTAGTGAGGAATTCTATCAATAATTGACTGGATACCTCACCCATCATTATTAATAACTAAGAAGAAACAGCAAATTTGAGTGCTAACTTGAAGTATTCCATTGAAAAAAAAAAGGAGCAAAATCAGCTCCCTGCAGCATTTAATCTTTTTACATTGTAATGACTAACATAGGGGGTTTTAACTAGAAGTCTGCATGTCTTTTTGGTGAGATTAGGCATAACAATAGCTCAGCAATGGTACTGAAACAATGACAATTCACGAAACCCACACAGGGGTGGAACTGAAACTGTAATTATTTTCAATAGCAGAAGATAGTCTATGTATTTAATAGAATTTTAATAGATATTTAATAGAATCTAAAGGGAAAAGGGAAAGGGAAAGGGAAAGGGAAAGGGAAAGGGAAAGGGAAAGGGGAAGGGAAGGGAGGGAAAGGGAAAGGGAAAGGAAGGGGAAGGGGAAGGGGAAGGGGAAGGGGAAGGGAAGGGCGAAGGGGAAGGGGAAGGGGAAGGGGAAGGGGAAGGGAAGGTGAAACACTAGATTCAGCAGGCCAACAGTTGTTTTACCATAGATTTCTTAATGGTTCATGACATTGCTGCAGGACTCAGAAAACATCTTACACAGCTTGATGGTCTTTTTATGCCCAGAAAAATGTCCTAATCCCCTGTATTTGTGTTAGGTCATAGAGAATCATTTATTCCACTTGAATCTTTCCTGTGAGCTCAGTGATTTGTTAACCCAAATTAGCAGTCTTCCCAGTTGTACAGAACTGTTCACATCAGATGTTTGTTGCCACTTACTTTAATCTGTTTACTAGAAGACTTTGAAGAACTTTGGAAAAGATGAGTCTTTTCTTAATACACTATTCACAAAATCTCAGCAATAATAAAGGCAGCTGACAGAGAAGTATTCCCACAGAACTGAATATATTCTGTGGAAAAGAAATATCACTTGAGAAATCTGTGAGAATTTGTTAGTACTAAATGCCTTACTTAAAAATTTACCTTAAAAGAGAATAATTTTATGGTTCTTTTATATTTTCAAGGGCTTTAAAGGAAAGATATATTCTGCTTTTTTGAGATATTGATTGCATGAAAAAGACATTAACCCAACTTGATTGTTGAGTGAATAATACCAATTTGTTAGGGACAACAGTTTTTATACTAGAAGCTAGGAATAGAGCAATGCTAGCATGTATGGTAATTTGCCACAGAACAAAATTGCATAGATATTTAAGTATCACTGTGCAAAAAGTTTTCCAAAACTAATTGCTGCAACAACAGGAGTGCAAACTCCCTGAAAGTAACAGCATTTCTATGCTATAAAAATTTTAACACCGGAGTCTATCTGTAGCTGATATTAATTATAGTGACTTCACTCCCTTTTGGAAGAAATACCTGGTTTTCCATTCAATTTTTTCACGTTTCTTATTAATAGCTAAGGAACTACTTGTATGCTGCAAAAAGTCCTAATCCTACTTATACAGACTTAATACTATCATCATATTACTTAAGGAATGGCAAACATAAAGTTGAATTAAGTCCATATTTTTTGATAACAGGAAATTTTCTATGAAAAGAAAGCAAATTACCAAACCCCCATA
Source organism: Manacus vitellinus (assembly GCF_001715985.3). Taxonomy (NCBI): domain Eukaryota; kingdom Metazoa; phylum Chordata; class Aves; order Passeriformes; family Pipridae; genus Manacus; species Manacus vitellinus. Next base: position 8,941,115 of record NW_021940813.1, read on the forward strand.
ATGGTGACTTGTGCACAAACATGTATGAATCTGTATAGAAAATCAAGAAAATTAATTAATGATAATTAATTAATTAAAAATACTGAACTCACAACTGCAGTACCTCAGATATGCCTTTTCCTAAAATATAGACACATTTATTCCTCAGCTTTCTCTGTTAACTTCCTCAGTTGTTCATGATATAGAGCAAATATTTTGTTGTGAAAGAGCCACATTTTATTTCCTCTTATATAAAAAGCACTTGGAGGTCAGTAAGCAGTTTGACTGTTGTTCTTCTAGCAGAAATGATAGCATTAGTTCCCTTACAAAGAGAAGCTCATATTAGGACTTAACGGTTTTTATCTCAGCAGAACATGCAGTCCTGCATAAGGTTCATTCTTTGAAGAAACATTTTTTTCCAGTGGCTTCAGTAGACCTAGGATCAGATTCCAGAATCTAAACTCATAAATCAGAAAAGAATAGTAGTTTTTTATATTCATTCTGTTACACAATGTAGATCAAGAACAGCTTTAAATCTTGTAAGCTATAAGTGCAGCAACTTCTAAATAGAGTCCTTCCTCCTTTCTATCTCAGTCAATTGACTTAAATTTGTTATTCTCAATTTTATATTGGAATCAATAGGAACACATTTATTGAATATATAACATTAGCATTCTCACACCTTCAAAGAATGCTATAAAAAAGAACTGTTTTAATCTTCAGTTTAAAATGCTAAACTTAAAACCTCACAAACACACCTCAAATCCTAGTAAGACCTGTTTTACCTTACCAGAGTTCTCTAGACTCCATCTGCTAACAACAGAAAAAAAGGAGGCACTTTAAAAAGGAATTTGTCCCTTTCTATTTATACCAACTATTGAGGTGTCAAAGGCAAATGGAACAAATTACTCTCTGGAGCACTTGTTTCTATCCACTGGCTGTAGAAGGAACCTAGACAAATTAGCCTAGGCTTCTACTCGGAGACTAATTTAAGATTTAAATTTATACCACCCCTACATGCACTTTATTATTCTTTTTCCATTCTCTGCACTCTTGCAGAAACTATTTTCCATTCTCTGTTACCTTTTGGTAACACAGCTTTTCTTCTTCCATCTCTTCTACCTACAACCACCTGAATTTCCACCTGAGCAACCTCCCAATTAATTTTAAATCTCTCCCGAAAAAAGAACATTCATTTGTTTCATCTTAATTTTTCACTCCTTTTCCCGTAGAGTGGATTAAGGAGTTGAAAGATAAGTATGGCAAAGTATTTGATTGCTTTTGAGACAAATTAACCTTTATTCCTTTCCACGCTTGTGCTGTGCGAAACTGCAACAGAGAAAAAAATTACCTGCTGCAGGCTGACTATCCAAACCAAAATCCTTTTCATATAGTTGTCATTTAAATTTTTTAAATAGCTTTGAAATAGCAGGATAGTAATCCTAAAAGTCAACTGAGGCCTGGACTAAAGAGTAAATAGATTTCCATGACACTTACATGCAAGATTAAAAGAACTAATGTACACCAGCAATAGGAAAAACAAGAATTACGTTACTGCTGTCTGGGGTGATCTAAAGTTGTAAGGGATATGATAAAATTACAATGCAAAAAAATAATTATATTTGTCATATATCCTCACATGCAGTCAAGTAGCTGTGCACTGCATTAGAATTTGTCTTTTATTCTGTGTAAATCAAGTAAAATGATAGTTTTCACTCTTCACAAGCTTAAATCTAAGAAAATCCAAAAAACCGTAATGATTAAGTACTTCTGTATGCTTTGTAGTGACAAAAGGTTATAGTAACAGTATGTAAAACATTAATAGCTGAATTTTCTCTCCTATAGTCAAAATAAAATATTTTCTACTGACTACATTAAATAACGCTTTTCAGTACATCACCTTCAAATGGTTTGTGTACCAGGAATATTTCCATAAAAATGAAAACAAGCTTATAATATTTACTCAGAAAAAATGCTCTCTTATAAAGCAATGGTACTAGTAGGAAATGTTGAAAGTTGTTGAGTGTATTCTGCTGACTCATATCACACCATTGCAAGTGGATTGTTACCCAGATACACAGGATAAGAGACAGAGAGGCCCTTTTAGAACTAAAACTCTCTCAGCTAATTGTTTATTCTTCCATCTCACCTAAAATGATGGCGTGGAGAAAGACAAATACCCCTATATTTATTGTTGCTGCCTGCATTAAAACCATTTTACAATGGGCTGCAGTGAAGTTTTTCCTTTGTTTACAAAGGAGAATCTACCTAAAGGGGTATATTAATCTCAACATCAGAGGAATCAAGTGAGTAGTTAATAAAGATATATATTACTGCTGTGGTTTAACTCTCTTTAGCAGACAACTTGCAATTTTTTCTTTAACCTAAGCAGTTATCACGGGTTGTTTGAATAGTTGTAAGCTGAATGTATAGTGGAAGGATACTTTTTAACTTTTACTCTCCTGATCAGATATAGAGAGAAATCACTTCTATTAATAGTCTACTTTCTTCTCAAATTTTATACTTCATTCCATCAGACCCTCTAAACAAAGGATGGCTCTTATGTTTCTGATGTTTTTCAGATAAAGAGCCACTGAAAAAACATCAATTGGAAAACTGAGTTATCAAGTTTTAAACACATTATGGTAGAAAATCTTTCAGACATATTTCACATCAGTTAAATAAGCTGATTACTGTGTAGTTCTTATCCTTTTTGAAATACAAAATTATTATTCTGAGATGCAGACAAGATGGTGAGACCAGACCATTTGAAGAAGAAATAAATTAAAAAGGGAATAAAAAGAAAGAGTTGAAGGTTTGGATTCAAACCTTCCAACCTTCTTCCTTGCGAAGGAAAAGGAAATATAAGTAAAACCATTGAACCAGAGCAGTGTCACCAAGATTTTGTTTGAAACTAGGGGACATAGGTCACCCTGTTTAATCCCAGCTCACTCATTCCCTCAGTTATCTCAGGGTAACCAAGGACAGAGGTAGGTTTTCAGGCTTTTTTTCTCATCAGAAACACAATAAGTTAGTTTATCTTGAATGCCTGTATTAAGGTAAAGGTTGGTTGCCAGACAGTTCAGCATCAGTTTCGGAAAATTCAAGCTCTATACTCAAAGCATGCTTGTTTCACTCCTGCAAGCAAATAGAAGATTGAAGTGGTTATATTTATACATTGAACAGAATTTGCCCTTTAACATAACTGTGTTAAAAGAAGTTGAGCTAGTGCAAAGACAATGCAGAATTTCTGGAATCCTAAGGCACATGTTTTTCTATTTAATTTTCTTCAGATTGGGCAGATATTAAAAATTATACCTATTAGGAATGCTAACTTTCTAACCCTACATTGTACAGCTCTGCTGTGAAGAAAGAGAGATGCTGCCAAGAGCTTCAGGCTAAATTATTTTGGATCCTAACTCATCAGGAATCTTCTGTTCTGAAATGCTCCATGGAACTGGCAGGACAACTCGCACAACCAAATACAATAAATCAATAAACTCTTAGATCTGTTTTTAAATTAAAACTATTAACATTATAGGGACATGAGGAATTTGAAAAAAAAATAGTGAAAAAATAGACAAACAAAGCAATGCAATTAAAAATACTGAAAGAAAATCAAAACAACTCAGCCTAAATCTGGCAAAATATCAAAATGACAAGAATAAAATTTAAAAAGTCCTGACAACTGTGAAGAATGTGAATGCATAAAATATGAGGAAATATGGGACACAGACAAAGTTTTATTTTAAAAACCATGAATGTTATCAACATTGTATAAACACATTTTGTGAATATTTCTAAAAATGCTTATATTTGCTTTATAAATTAAAAGAAAAGCTAGCTGAGTTGTCATGGTTACTGCCCCGCAGATATAGCACATCAACAATGGTGTTAGCTTTTTCTTTTTTTTTTTTTTTTAACATTAAAACAGTCAAGACATAAGAGAAATACTATTTTTAATATTCTGTTTTCTGTCTGACAATATGCCTTGAGATCTTGCTATCCTAAGAAATCAACAGCAGAGAGTTAACATTTTGATCCACTCATATTAGTGCATTTAGATACGTAACTCATTCTTGGTTGTTCATTCTGAATACACATGAAAGAGTGGGAATATCCTTCTATTCACCTGATAATAAAAATATTTTCTTTAGTGACACGGTAATAATCTCTCTACAGTCTTTCCAATATATATTTTTGAGGATATTTTCATTTTTGCAAACCTTATCAACACTTTTCCCTTCTATTCAAAGTATAAGGTAATTATCAATTTTTCCAAATTCAGCTTTGTTCTGCTCTCTGGAGAGGGGAGGAGGATTCTCAGGCAACACCTCTCTGTCTCACAGAATACATTTGTAAACAGATATAAGAAATTTATAATGCAAGTTGGGAAAGCACTACTGGGCTATTTTATCGTCAATAAAGTGGGGCTTCTCAATAGGATAAACACTCTGATAGAGGAATTTAAAGTACTTTTCAAATAGAAAACAGATTTTTTTTCATTTGAATTGCTCCCTTGTTTTCTAGTAATAAAAGTAATTCAGATTTTCAAGGAGATAGTTGATGCCAGGTAGGGTAGTGAGCAATTCATTGGGTGGCGTCTGAGCACAACGTCAGTGAATTTCTGACCTCATAGTCCAGTTGAGCCCTTGCCTCCTAAGAACTGTTTGGCTTACACTTGTTTTAACAAAACAGTTCTGCCAACTTTTATGGTATCTGCACAAACAGAAAATGGTGTCTTTCAGCATCACACTATCAATAGCAGCGCAAATATTTATTTAACTACTATTATTGTCCTAGAGATTGTCATTGCTGAGGTAATACTTGTTGAGTAGTTAAAAGACTTTAGTTTATATATTTAAGAGACTACTGTTAGTCGGTTGTTTCAAAACTGTACTTAACATGGATAAGGATAAATGTAAGCCTTTATTTATATATCCAGAACAGTCAATCCAGTTGCAATTGTTTGTAAAATTCATAGATGAGAAAAATATGTTTAGATAAACCTGGAGACTGTAAACTAAAGTTAATCTTTCACCTCTCTTTAGTAGTCTCCTTTGTGAGGAAGTGGTAGTCGAGGAATGAGGATTCACAGACTCCCATTCTTCCTTCTCCTCTGAGAAACCTATTTTGTCTTAAGGTCAGTCTTCCCTTCAGCACCTGCCAGGGGTGCCATCCACCTCTTTAATTCCAGAACCATCATATTCCCTTCTATATGGGAATAAGAAGTTTTCAATTCCATAGGTATCCTTTTGTTAGGATGAAATTTCTCCCTTGATTATGTTATTATATTTTCCTTTTCTCTGGAAGGGAAAGGCGTGGAATTCTTCATTGAGAAATGCTGAACTTCACAGTAGGTATCAATCTGTACATTAAAAACATACTTAACATAAACTCACAGACATATGAATTATACGCAGATAATTAGCAATACTTGGTTAGTACCAGACATCATGGCAATCAGCCACACTGAAGGAACTCATCCCCAGCCAATTCCTTCTGCATATTATCACAGCAAACAGTTGTATTTCTCCAGACAGAAGTGTTTTTCTGCAACTTGCAGACTATTTGCATCAAAAGCAGTCTCTGCACTCCCACAACTTCAAGCATGCTTAACAGAAGACCCCAGGAATTAGATGCCAGCTGGTGGACACAGTATTTAGGTTAAGCATATTTTAATGAAACTATAGCAAGAATATACATTCCAGAGCCAACTGGCCAATGCAACTAAAAAAACTCTGATTTTTAAGCAAGTATTGTTAGGACCAGCAAATAAGTATTTACAAGCTCCCATTAGCAGTCCACTGACTCATGCTGGGAAACACTATGCTTGACAGAATCTGCCAAATCAGGTTGTAAAACAGACTGTGCAGCTTGGATTCATGATGTATTGATAGTGTATCTAATTCAAGCTGTTATTTGTAATTAAGACTAAATTGTCAGAAATCATAAACATTTGAACAATTCCTTTTATGCCGTGAAAAATATTCTTTAGAAGAGACATCTGAAATTCAAGCTTCCTTATTCTATCTCTTTTCTTCCCTCCCTCCTATAAGTTTGAGTTGAGATATACTAAGAAAATATTTAATAGATTAAGTTATAATTTAATTTCCAATGTGAACTATTCATTTAAGATTCAGGTTTTAAAATGTATTTTTCTCTAGGTATCTCTAATTTCACATTTCACTTATTTTTAGCCTCATGGAAAAAAAAGCATGAAAAACATACAAAACTAAAATACCACCCCCCTAACTATTCCTTGATTTTCCCACTTCCAAACATTTTAATCCCTCTCTAATGCAATAAAAATAATCAGTCATAATACAAAGAGTTTCCCTTGTATTGATCTTGAAATGTTGAGTCCTGTATTACAAATAAAGAAGTCAACATGCATATTCTATTGAAATTAGTTACTTCTACGAAACAGCAAAATTTTCATTTTTATCAGAAAAGAAGTAAAAGTTCATGCATAAAGCTTTTGAGGAATGCAAATCAATGTATAAATCTATGGTACTCTCATACAAGATAAAATAAATTAATATACAGATATAGTTCCTTTAAAAAGAGAATAGCCTCACTTCAAGACCCAATAGAGTAGATGACAATAAATGTAATGTCCCTATTCCAAGAAATGGAACATTTCACACAATTAGCTGCTGTACTCAACATTATTAGTTGTGAGTCATAAGCACTGCTGCCCAAAATACTGCAGTAAAGGGCAATAGAGCTGGTTATTCTCCTACTTCAGTAATTTTAATATTTTGAAATGTTCTGTGAAAATGGAATTAAAAAATAAAAATAAAATCTAAAAATCCTTATGACATGACACAGAGAAATGTAATGAAAAATCTGATATTAATGTTTTGACAAATTTTAAAACACTAAATGTAAGATGAACATGAAAATATATTACACATTGAACAGCCTAAATGAGTTTTTGCACCCTTCTACGGTTTCACAGGTATTTATAAAGGATTTTGGCTATGAAAAACTGTCTTTTGAAACAGAGAAAATAATTCCTCTGAATACAGCATATTTGAGGCACTCTACTTAGAAACTTTTAATGTACTCTTTATTCATCATTTTAAATATTGCAACAAAGTAAAACTAATAAAACCATCACTTATTGCTTCTAGTTTATCAAACTATTGTCTTTTTTTTTTCTTTCTAAGCACACTTTTTGGAAAAAAACTACAAACTCATTTGTTGCTGCTTCATAGAAAGATATATATATTTATTGTTTTATTTGACCGTATGCACATCAGTGGAGTTCCAGATCCACCAGTTATCTTACCCACTGTTACTTTCCTTACTGGGGCAACTATGTAAGGCATTACCTTTACCTGTAGCTGATAGAGAGGCACTGCCATAAAGGATTCAGCTGAAATGTATTGTCCACTCATGATAACTGGACGGGGATCTGCTGCAAGTAGGTTCCTACTTTAGAGGCCTCAGTTAGTAAACAAATTTATGTACTATGGGTACCTAAACTTAGGATTTATCTTCTGTCCATTTAAATTTTGCGTTGTTTGTTGTCTAAATATTACATTTCAAATACTGTGTTGCTGGGTGTTTTTCTCCTCCCTAGAACATGATGAAAAGTTAAAATTCAGAAGACAGTTGTTTCTTGCATCTATTTAGGCAGGAATGGTGATGTTTTTTCTGAAGAAGGTGCTGATTCTCATCAGATGCAGGGGTTTAAACTTTGCAGTGCCCTCACTGGCTGTTCTGCTCTCTGTGCAAAGTCCCACTGCCTCAGTTAAAGCTGTCAAGGGCAAACACCTGCCTGAGACACAGCAGCTGCATTTTGCCAACCAGGGCTCCCTTAGAAAGTTACCCTCACATATGGTTACAACAGTGGCTAAACTAGGAATTCTGTCACTTCTTAACCTATTGCAGGGAGATTTTCCAGTGGAAAATCATATGTCAGTGGGTCATGATGTGATGTTGGTGTTTGAATAGAATATATGATTTGCCTCACTCTGCGCCTAAACAAGAGGCTCAGAGCAAAAGGTCTGAATTTTCTCTTAAATCAAGAGAGCTACTGTGTTGAGCTCTGTAAGCACTCATTTTCTTTTTACCCTGTTCTTTACAGGAAATGAAGTGGTGATTTATTATCCGTAGTGATTATTTTATTTTTCCGGCTAATGAAACGGGACCATCAAAGTGTTTTGAATCAAGTTGATGAAAGCACAGTATAGTTATGCTTATCATGACACTGGAGGGAAAAAGGGTCTCTCTCCCACTGGACAGACCATGTTATAGCAGCAATAATGAAGTAGAACCTGTGTGAGTTTGCTTTTTTGCACTAAACACATTCCCCAAGTTATTTTCAAATGCAGCTTACATTTGATGTAAGAGAAAACTTGTATCACTAATTTGAAATACCATATAATTTTGAATTGTCCATATGCATCAATGGTAAGTTGAATATGAGTCAGCAGTGCCCTGGCAGCCAGGAGGGCCAACTGTGTCCTGAGGGGCATCAGGCAAAGCATCATCAGCCAGTCGAGGGAGGGGATTGTCCCGTTCTGCTCTGCACTGGGGCAGCCTCACCTTGAATATTGCGGCAGTTTTGGGCACTGCAATATAAGAAAGATATTAAGCTATTAGAGAGTGTCCAAAGGAGGCCACAAGGATGGTGAAGGGTCTGGAGGGGAAGTTGTATGAGGACTAGCTGAGGGCACTTGGTCTGTTAGCCTGGAGGAGATTGAGAGGAGACCTCATCGCAGTTACAACTTCCTCATGTGGGGAAGAGGAGAGGCAGACACTGATCTTCTCTGTCATGACCAGTGACAGGACTCAAGGAAATGACACGAAGCTGAGTCAGAAGAGGTTTAGGTTGGATATCGGGAAAAGATTTTTCACTCAGAGGGTGGTTGACCACTGGAATAGGCTCCCCAGGGAAGTGGTCACAGCCTGACAGAGTTCAGTCAAGCCTGACAGAGTTCAAGAAGAGTCTGGATAACACTCTCAGTCACATGGTGCGATTCTTGGGATGTCCTGCCAGGAGTTGGACTCAATGATCCCGATGAGTCCCTTCCAACTATCAGCATATTCTGTGATTCTATGATACGCTACACTGTAGTATATTGCTTAGATATTCCTGTAAGAACTGCCAAATATTTTGCAATCCTCAGCATTGATAGGTGTAGCTCTTTCACATAAAGATTGACCAAGACTTTTTAGAATACTACCATAATCATGAATGTAGATCTGGGGCGCTAATCTATAAGCTTATTGTATGGCAAATAATTAAAATGCAAACATTTTAAACTGAGGACGCAGTCAGAACTCAGAATACATGGAGAAAGTGTCATTAGCTTGAAGTTTTCCTTAGAATGGTGTTTAAGTTCAGTTTCTCTAGTTTCAGTGGACAGCTGTTTCTCCCTGTATTACTCTTTACTTTGACTCCTGATAAACTGACATTCATTTGTAACCTTGGCCTGTGCTTAGATTCGCCAGCATCATTGGCAATAAAAATAGATTTGAATTCAGGCATTATTTAAAGAGGTTACGTGATCTGCAGCCCTAAACTGTAAAATGCCCAAGACAAAACCAATTTTTATTAATGTACAACATGAATACATGGTTGGCTTTTTGGCAAGTAAAAGAGGATTTTAAAAAAGAAAAAAATATATATTATCTACAGTCACACCGTGGTCAGTATTATCTACTCCATCACCCCATTTGTGAACAAAGAGGGAGCCTTCCAGAAGAAGATGAGCCAGAATAGCAATCCTTGCTTAGTTAGTACTAAATACAGAATTCAGGAATCCTAACCAGAAATATGACTGACCACCCTGTTCCTAATAGGAAAATCTGAGATTCGTAGTTCCTCTGCCATGGGAATTGTGACATTCTGATTTTATACATCTTCTGGCTTGCATGGTTCCAAAAAACTGCATGGTTACCTGAAAAGCTTCTTCAAAGCTGTTACCATTGTTATTCTCATAGGAAAAAAAAAATAAAATCCAAAAGGGCATAACCCATTCAGCTTCACTAAACAAACCATTCCAATCTGACTATGTGTCTATAAATATACTGGCTAAGCACTGAGAGTAAAAGCTGTTCTTACCTCAGTAAATCATACTATGGGGTAAAAAGAAAAGCTATATTGCCATATCTTCCTCATGGCTGCCATCCTGTGGTTTTAAGTGAAAATCATTGAAGGTGCTCAAACATTGGTGTGGTTCCAATTGCACTCCTTCATGTAAGGGCAACTTACAGGGTGTGCAAATTACAGTACACCAGCTGCACATGAACCTCACTGGTAGAGTCCTGTGTGCTCTGTCCTACCCAAACGATCTCTCCAATCCCAAAGAAAAACTAAAAAACATGAACAGGGAAAGAAACAAGCAACCAAACAAAACACCCACAAAACCCCCAAAATCCTGCTGTCTTAAACATCCTAATATGTCTTCCAGCACAGGAAAGGAGATAGAGGATATGGAGGCTCAAAATGGAATATGCTTTTTTTTTTTAATTTTGTATTATGTTTCTTTACCTTTGAATGTCATTGTGCAGATAAGCAGTGTGTTTCAGAGTACTGTTTTCCAGCACAGGAAAATATACTGATTTTCAATCTTAACATTTGCTTGAGAATGAATTCTTCTGAGCATTCTGAAGGAGTCTGAGACTGAGATATCAGCCTCATTTGAAAAGGACAACAGAACAATAGAGGCTACAGTAATTTTTTGGAGGAAAGCTGATATATCAAACACTGAGTCTCTAACATATATATAGTCAATGAAAACTATAGGTAAAAAGCTTTCAGTGCAATCAGCATAGCTGTGCCAATATCCATACCACATGAATCAGTTTAAACTGCAAAGCTTTCTCAATAAGAATTAACCAAAATATACCTGGATAATTTACCGTGACTGTTTTGCTAAATGTTCCCAGGAACTTGCTGAAGCCATGAAACTAAGTAGAAAAGCAATACTTGCTTTGTATCTCAGGATTTACAATGTCTATTTTAAAAGCAGACCTTTCGATTTGATGTACAAATTGTAAATGCACTCTGGGGATAGTTTCCAATGGATTTCTCAAGCTTATCCATCTACTTGAAACATTTAAAGGCAAATCACTTGACAAACATTTCCTCTCAAATACTACAAGGACAACACTTAAAAAAGGCATTGCATCTTTTTACAGTCAAAGAACAAATTTAAGCATGCAGTCAACCCTTAAGATAGCTGTCTCAAAAGCCGTACCATTTAAAATCAAGTTACACAAATCACAATTCTTGCTTGAAGAGTCAAGATGGCATGAAATTGCCAGACACCAAGTTATAGTAAATACTCCCAGAAGAATTCCAGTAGTGGGCTTCTGTCACTTCAACTTCTGGTCAAAGGAAGTGATTGTCCTGCTCTACGCTGCACTGCTGTGGCCTCACCTCGAGTACTTGTGTGCAATTTTGGGCACCACAATATAAAAAAGACATTATGCTATTAAAGAGGATTGAGAGGAGGCCAAGAGGAAGGATCTGGAGGGGAAGCCTCATGAGGACAAGCTGAAACCACTTGGTTTGTTCAGCCTGGAGAAGAGAAGACCTCACTGTAGTTTCAACTTCCTCATGAGGGAAAGTGGAAGGGCAGGTACTGACCTCTTCATTCTCATGACCAGTGACAGGACCCAAGGAAACGGCATGAAGCTGAGTCAGGGGAGGTTTAGGTTGAATATCAGGAAAAGGTTTTTCACCCAAAGGGTAGTTGAGCACTGGAACAGGCTTCCCAGGGAAGTGGTCACAGCACCAAGCCTGACAGAGTTCAAGTGTTTGGACAACACTCTCAGGCACACGGTGTGATTCTTGGGGTGCCCTGCGCAGGGCCAGGAATTGGACTTGGTGATCCCAGTGAGTCCCTTCCAACTCAGCAAATTCTATGATTCTATGATTTAGTGTACACTGAAAGAGATAGAGTAGACTGCACGAAAAAAATTTGAAGAGTTCTTCAGAAGTCATTGGATGGAAAGCTTTGGCACAGGTAAAGTTGTTAGTACAAAGAATGGCAAATTCTACTCAAATCCAGTCAACTAAAAATAAAAATATACACCTCAAAGAAACCCAAAAACCTGTATTCCAGATACTTTTCATTCTCATCTGTTTATTAGTTTGAGAAAATTATTTTATCTTCCTAATCTAAATTCTATAAAATACAATCCCTAGACTATGCCACAAATAATGTGTTATTTAGAGCTGCTAAACTATGAAAGATATTCTTGTGCTAACAGGTATTGTATAAATATTAATTACATTCAGAGACCACACTATGTAAAAAACTGCATAGATATAGAAATTATTTAGTTATCATCCTATTTGAGAAAAACCTTACCCATTATTTTTGTGAAAACCAAGAGAGGAAGAATTAATTTAATCAAAATACAATGAAGTTGCAATGGTTACATTCACAGCTAGACACTTAAAGGTTTGATTTACTTCATGTCGTTCTTCTCTAAAGGATTATACCCCCTAGCCTTAGCAATTAGGAATTAGAATTGATTTTTTGCCATTAATATTACTATGAAAATGGGCAGAATTGTATAAAATATTATAGATATTATGTCTAAGTCGTAAAGATACTTTCCCTATAAAAATGTATTCAGTTGTTTTCTCATGTTAAGAAAGTTGTCATCTTAAATACTGTATAGTTTTCATATTGTATGCTACTTACTTTGCAGAAAAGAAGAAAAAAGAAAGTTTACTTAGCAATGTAGATAGGTCACATGACTAAAAACCTTCTTTTGAACTCAGTATAATTTTAATTAAATACTAAGGACGCTTAAAGGAATTTAGGTGTCTAAAAGTAGGGGTCTACAGGATTTTCAAGAGAGCTTAAGAAAGTTAGGAACTTACCTTCCACCTTTGAGCTTCAAAATGACTTTGACAGTTCTTGTTTGCTGAAGAGAGTCCAGCACAGAGCCCCTAAGAAAATTAAGAAACTGGAGAACCTCACATTTGAAGAAAAGCTGGGAGAGCTAAGACTACACAGCCTGGAGAAGTGGAGGCTAAGGAGAATCCTAACATGCATAACCACTTGCAGGGAGGGTGCAGAGAGGATGGGATCAGGCTCCTTTCAATGGTGCCAAGTGGCAGGATGAGGAGTGACTGAGGGCACTTATTCTATTCAGCCTGGAGGAGAGTGAGGGAGACCACATTGCTGTTACAGCCTCCTCATGAGGGGAAGAGGAGGGGCAGACACTGATCTTTTCTCTGTGGTGACCAGTGATAGGACCTGAGGGAATGGCCTGAAGTTGTGTCAGGGGAGGCTTAGTTTGGATATTAGGAAGAAGTTCTTCCCCCAGAGGGTGGTTCAGCATTGGAACAGGCTCCCCAGGGAAGTGGTCACAGCACCAAGCCTGAAGGAGTTAAAGAGTTTGAATGATACTCTCAGGCACATGGTGTGACTCTTGGGGATGGTCCCATGCAGGGCTAAGGGTTGGACTTCATGATCCTTGTGGACCCCTTCCAGCTCAGCATATTCTGTAGTTCTGGGACCAAACTTCACAATAAATTTAATACAAAAATATTTTTAAAGTACTTAATTATCCACAGCACTATGTTGTCATGCATTTAAGGGAGAACAAATACACAAGATTATAAGTGAGGTATATCTTCCCCTGCCCATGAAGAATACATCATCAGTCCTTGAACACATCAATAGCCAAACAATCTATATAAGGAAAAATATATCAGTAAAAGAAAATAAATAGTAAGATCAGTCAAATGTAATAATTTTTAAAGTAAGGTGAGATGTCATATTACTTTCTAAAACCACACAAGTAAAGGCAGTGAATAAGAGAAGAATGTAAATTAAATCTCTCCTGTAGACAAGGACTGGAGTTTTTAATTTCTGAAGATCTCTGTGCTGGCAATTGTAATTAAATCACAGGAAGGTGGTGTTGTGCCCATTACAAGGCCAAATAACTCACTAATATAACAATTCTTCTAGCTTCACAGATTTTGGCTGTGGCTGAAAGATGCTCTGAGCAGAATACAAGAACAGGGTAAGCACGGAGTGGAACTTCCTCAATGTATAAATCTTTTGACTCCAGAAAACGGAGGTTCAATAGGAAGTTTTTTATTATTAATATTTGATTAAAATATTAAAAAAACCCAAGGGATTGTTTTTACATGGCTTGTCTAATCTCTCTTTGAAATTGTATAAAAAGAAATCTGAAGTGTAAGGTTTTGTGGCAGAAGGTTTCATTGTCTAATTATGTGTTCTGTTTAAAACATTGACTTTTTTTATATTCACTTTAAGGTTTTGTTCCTTCTCTTTGCTTACTAGTTAAACAGCTACTTAGCTTTAAGCACGCAGAAAATCCTTTAATGAGAATGCAAATTAATTATATGATTGAATATAATGCTGAATTATGGTTTGAGTATATAAAAATATTTTCGCTGTGAAGATTAACAAAAGGTTACAATAATTACAGGCAACTAGAATTTCTTGAGAATGGAAAAGTGCTGCCTAGTTCTGACCTAGGTCAAATTGTTCTGTGGAAGATTAGATCACTCTTCCTGGCTTTGCAGTTTATCTTTTTGCATTGCTGAACAGTACAGTTATTAACTGTGCAATCATTTAGAATAATTTTATTTCAGAAATTTAATGATATTAAACTGAAATGTAGAATCAGTAGGCAGGATGTGCTGTTTCTCAGAAGTTTCACTTCTCAGCCTGAATGTAACATAATGTCACATCACACAGGACTGAACACTACTGGGCTACTCACTGTTTCACAGAAGTAGTGCCCCTGCTTGTCTCATGTAGCATTCTGGGTGAACTGAACAAGGGAGAACAAAAAGCTAGTTGTAACACAGGACTTCCTCTGGTAGACTTGTTCCTAAGAGCAGCTCAGATCTAAGGTAGGGATCAGAGAGACGCCATCGTCTCCTGAACCCCATTAATTTCAAATCACTTCAATCCAGGAGCAGTCTCACAAGCTTTCTGAGGCAAAGGCTTTCTGAGTCATACCCACTGTCTTCAGATCACAGGACTGTGCACACACATTATGATGGGCTGGAAAGGTATACTAGTGGCTTTAATTCACTGGATACTCGTCCTTTTCTCAAAAGAAAAAATCCTATATTTCAACTGCTTTTTTCAAATTCTTTTCCTGAGAACCCTGACAGGGATTAGTTCTTTTTATTTACGTCACTTTGCATTTCAATTCCTTGCTTTATACTCAACTAATCAACTACTGTCATTGGTCATTGAAACAAAGCACACAACACCACAGCAAAATCCTGGTTAATGTGTACACTTTTTTGTTTATGATATTTTGTAAACTTGGACTTTAACCATACAAATATTTTGAACAAGATCTTGCTACTTACTGCCAAATTCCTTTTTAGTCCACTGCTGTTGCAGTAATGTATTGCTAAAGACATGTATTTCTTAATGAGTTTTATTTTTATTTCCCTACAATTCACATGTATGGGTGGGCATCTGAGTTTCAGTTAATAGGTAGTCTTTCATTTACACGTTTTTTAAGATATTTGGGATTGTGTTTCATATTGGTGTGTCTTTTTTTTTCTTCTTTTTTTTCCCTTTTTTTTTTCTGAAAAAGTAGAGGGAAGAGAGATAAAAACAAGATGGAGAGCAGGTGAGAATTAAATAACAAGGCGATGTAGTAATAATGATCTGAATAGACACCAGAATCTAAAAGAGAAACTTAACAAGATTCAAACCACAGAGAAAGAGCAGCATTTAAGAGGAGAGAGAACAGCTAGACTGAATGGGAAAAGTGGAAGTAAAAGCTACTGTTATCTGATGAAAATGCTAAGGACTAATAATGAGCCACTATGGTTCTAAATTGTGCAAACTATACTGTTCAAAGCAATTCTTCAGCTACTCAAGAAAATTAGATGCACCTTCTAATCAATTGCTGAGCATTTGATGGATTTAAGGTACATATTTTAAGAAGTTATTGAAGAAAAAGCTGAGAGAGATAAGAAGGATGTGTGCTTTATTTTATTTATTTATTTATTTAAGGCATTGTGTGGTACTTCACCATTTGTGCAACAGGTTTGGGGACCAATAAAAGACAATGCTCACTGATGCTAAAAAACTCTACTATGTGATTCTAGTAGTGCTGATTAAAATAATAGGGAATTCAAACTGGTAGGAGAGGATGATTGATCTACTAAAATTCACTATACCACAGGTAGAAAAAAATCACGTTTTGCTCTAAGCAAAATTTAGTCTCTCTTTTAGTAAATATTTATTCATGCAACTTCCATTCCTTTATTACACCAGCATTTTCACTCTCAGAAAAGACTTAAAAAGATGTAAACTGCTATTTTCCCTCTTCAGCTCTACTCTAAACTACTATTTATCCTGTTTTCTCCATTCTGCAACCTTGTGCTTGACCATATCTGAACTTTCATATCATAGTCAACAATATGACAGATAGCATTGAATACACAAGAAAAGGTACAACCAAAAACAATATATGCTTTGTCTAACTGATATGTTAGTGAACAATAAGATTTCAGGTATAGCAGGTGCTACTAATATGCCATGTAAAGCAGGAGCTAGAACATTCATTTAATGAGGCTTCTACTTTTAACAACTGCTTCTATTCAGCATTGCTCTAAAGATAAAATTTTTGGTGCTTTGGCTTTGCGCATTGCTTTTGCTTTTCTGATTTAACTCCTTTTAAGGAATTTTGTTATTACATTAAGAGCTGAGGCGTGGAGGATTCATATAGGAACAGCCTTTTGTGGTTCAGTTCTTATTTCTCATGATGAGGCAATGATTGCACATGTGGGGATCTGGATTTCTAGAGAGGAAGAGAACATTACAGTGGGGAGAGGGATCTGTGCCAAAGGCAATATTGCTCACTCCATACTACACTTGTAACTATGAAAGACCAAATAACTGTTCGAATCTTGCCTTTTGTTGTTAAGCACTGCAGCAAATAACTTGTTTTTCTTGTCCTGAGGCTCCAACTGCTTTCATGGTTATTTCATTGCCCTGTTTCTACCTTGCTGCATGTTTTCTGCAGATGGGTACTTTTCTTGACTATGCTGTCAGTGCATAATGGCCCTTGGCACTTCCACTTTAGTGCTATTACAGTTAATGGGAAAATGCTTCAAGCAGCTGCAACTTGGCTACTGTATTTTCTTAGGGCCAAATGGTTTCCTGGCGTACAAAAATAATGAAAAAGGAAAAATGCACTCAAGATCTATGTAGATTTCCATGTCAATAAAAAGGTAAATACGTATACAGTCACTTAAGAAAAAATATTTCTCCCTTTTCCTCCCCAGGCAGTACATGGTGTCAGGAAATTGGGGGTGCAGTGAGTTCATTACACTTTGCGTCTGCCACTCCTTTCTCTTCGTGCTGCTCCCCTGCTCCAGGGAGGGGTCCCACCCATAGGATATGGTTCTTCACGAACTACTCCAATGTGGGTCCTTCTCACAGGCATTTCTTCAAGAAATGCTACATCATGGGTCCTTTCTACGGGGTTCAGTCCTTCAGGCACAGCCTGTTCCAGCATGGATTCTCACAGGCCACAGGTCCTGCCAGAAAACCTTGTCCAGCAAGGGTTCCTCTTCATAGGCTGTGGGTCCTTCCAGGAGCCTGCTCCGATGTTGGCTTTCCATGGGCTCCAGATTCCTCCAGGGCACATCCACCTGCTGCAGCCTGGGATTCTCCGCAGCCTGGGATTCTCCACAATCTG
The DNA here is from genome assembly GCF_001715985.3 of Manacus vitellinus. Taxonomy (NCBI): domain Eukaryota; kingdom Metazoa; phylum Chordata; class Aves; order Passeriformes; family Pipridae; genus Manacus; species Manacus vitellinus. Next base: position 8,958,788 of record NW_021940813.1, read on the forward strand.
CAGGTTGATATCTGCTCCACCGTCTACAGGGGACAACCAGCATCCCCACAATCTTCACCATGGATTGCAGGAAAACCTTTACTCCAGTGCCTGTAGCATCCCCAGCCTCTTTTTCTTCGCCAGTCTTGGTATCAGTAGGCCTGTTTCACTCATATTCTTATTCCTCTCTCCCAGTTGCTGTTCTTTACTCTTTCTTAAATATGAAATCACAAAGGCGCCACCACTATCACTGATTGACTCAGTTTTGGCCAGTGGCTTTTGGTTCCATCTTGGAGCTGGCTGGAATTGACTCTGTCCAACATGGGGGAGGTTTTTGGCGCCTTCTCATTTAAGTCACTCCTGCAAGCACTCCTGCTAGCAAAACCTTGCCACATAAACCCAGGACACAGTTCCTTAAAACATTTCCAATAAAAATAGATAGGACATTCTAAGATATATATCTATCTATCTATCCATCTATCTATCTATATCTATCTATCTATCTATCTAACTTATGTACCTTTTTGTCTCACATAGTTGCATTTATTTGTTTAAAACATGCAGCTTCTTAAACTTGTATTTTTAAGATAAGCTTATGGTTCCCACATAAAAAGAATTTCATGTAAATCTCACTAAGAAAAAGAATTAAAATATAAAATACAGAAGGACCAGATGTTTGCAATATCAAGGCAAAGAAAGTAAACAATATAGTCTATTTGCATGTTTGAAGACTCTGGTCATAACAGCCAAAATTATTCTGAGCTTTCAGTTGTCTAAGTTAAAACAAGGATTGCAAACTGCTGAAGCATACAAAAATCACTGAAAATTCTGGCCTTTACTCCTGCTTTCCTTCACATCCTTTATGTTCTGCATAATTAGCACTTTATGCTGAGGATGAATTCAGGGTAGGGATTCAGTCTCTCACTAATTTATGTGGAGCTACTTTACTTTAAAAATTATGAGCTCTTTTACCAAGTCTAGAATATTCCTTCCACAAAAGTTAAAAAAAGTATATAATAGAAGTAGAATAAGTATTAACACCTTGGCCCCAAAATCACAAATGAAAATAGGAGGATGCTGTGAGACAAATCTGTACAATCCATGTGCAGAAATAATGAAACTGGGAAGAGGAAGGGATGCAACAAACCTGGAGAACCATTTATTACCTGCATATCCATCACACTGCATGTTTGAGGCTAAAAGGGACCTTGTTTCCCCTGTTGTACTTTGCAAGAGCTTCTTATATAATTGCTAGATGTGGGTTGATCTTTGCAAGGGGTAGAAGCCAATGGTGTGGGGTAAAGCAAAAAGGTATTAATAAAGGCGTCCTGCTTTCCTCCTGATAGAGCTGTATTTTCATTGCTCTGCATTTCTCCTCAAGCATTTTTGACATCAGAAGGGAGGATCTGGGTTAACGTTACCTGTCTAGCAGAGCATGCCATGGCAGGATTTTATGAGGACTCTAGGACTCATGGTTAAAGTTCAGAAATAATAAGTAGCAAAATGATTACCTCTATTAAAAAAAAAAAAAAGGATATTTTCCTGGTTGTGCTAAGTAATTCTCTGCATAAGTCTGATGTGACAGCCCTTACTATCACTAAGGTGATTTGAGGTGTGAATGACAATAATATGAAGCATCAAAATTTTATTGAAGGAAGAAGTTTTCTGACTTGTTGATGAGGAATGGCCTGTTAGAGGCTCGTTCTATTCTAATAGCTTGGAGTGCATTTTCAGGCTATTGTATTAGGTCCATTGAACAGATACCTATTTTGTATATTAAGTCATTAAACCCTGTTTCTGAACATGATCTTCCCTTTTTCCTTACATTTACTCACAGAAAATTAACATTATTGAATTACTGCGTCTTGAATAATATTACTACGAATTCAAATACAATTTAAAATTCTTTAATTTAAAATAAAAAAAAAAAGAGAAGTATCTACAATAATTGTAGACTATTTTTTTTTCACTGGAGATTCTCACTACATTTCCAGCAAAGTAAATGAGCCATATAGTCCTCTGTTATTCCTTTCTCAACTGAAAATTTGATTGAGTGATACATAGCTTTTGTAAACTGTATATTGTATAAAAGAATTAACTCAACCAGTTATTGATTTTGGTGGTAAGGTAAATCTGCTAAATTCTATTTGGAATACTTAAAAGATTCAAACAAAGGAAATATGTTTTGGATTGCCATATTAGATATTATCTATTTATGCACATTTCCATAATGAGATAACACAGATATTTATAGAAGCAGATGTAAGCCTGGAACAGGTTCATTTAAGAAAAGCTAGTATGATATTCTGAGATCATATCACCCTGCATGTAATTTTAGAATTGGTATTTTCAATACATGGAGCCATAAAAAGACACACATGTCCCCTTCACCTTCTCACCCATTAGGCTTATTCATCTGTCACTGCCTTCTCCTCACTTAAAAGGTCTTCCTTGTTGGCAGAAATCAAGTGACAGTAAGCAAAGCTGTAGTGTACTCATCTCCACTTGACATCTTAGAGAGATCCCCTAGTGAACTTTCTCTCACCGTTGCTTCATCCCTGTCAACACAGTTTTAAAAATATAAAAAAACATATCATTTTAAGCAACATATAAGTAGGCAGTTACTTTGTGAGTGTAATATGTTGAACTACCAAAGTAGGATTTTTTTATGAACAGGTTATCTGATTTTAAAACAGTGTCATTCTATTTATTTAAAAACATTTTCCACAATTAATGTCCATTTCTTCCAAGAAAGACTTTTGCCCAAAGGCGTTGCTACAGACAGGATTTTCTCACTTTTTAACAAAACTTATATTTGTGCACTATCTCATTTCAGCAGGATATATTAGAAAAACACTGGATTGATTAAAGTAAATAAGACAGTGTAGAAAGAAAGTTATTTGTATCTGTAGTTTTGTTCCTATATATATATAGTTTTGTCTCATAACTTGTTAATGGAAATAAACTTCATCCAAAATCTCTTATACAAATTGATCAAAACAAGACCATGGAAGAAGGACTCTTCCATCTTCTGACTTATTATCTACATTCCTATGACTAGTAGAAAGATTGAATTAGAGTAGATTAGATTAGAAAGCAGAGAGAGGAGGTGAGAAGGAAAACTTATCGAAAATTATCCAAGGGCTTTCTTTTGCAAAGGATGAAATCATTGTCACATTAAGTGTATGACAATTCAGTAACAAAACTGCCACTGACTTGCACAAGACCAAAAATTTCAGTCTATGCAAAAAAATACATGCACACTGACAAACACGCATAGTACAGGGGCAAAGTGTGAGAAGCTAAGATTCCCCTAGCTCTTGAATCATATTTTTGTCAAAGTTATGGAGATAACACCGCAGACTTCTGGATTTTAAATTATGTTGTACTTCTCCATATCTAAAAATTTGCATTGCGCTCTAGAGAAGGTCCTATTATTATGCCAAAGGCATTTGTGTAGCACTTAGAAATCGTCACAATCTCAGAAGTTACAGACATAGGTTCTCAGTGCTTTAGCTTCATTTTAGGACACATTCAACCCCACATGTTTCATTTTCACAAAATCCAAGATGTTCCTGAGAAGAATCTGACAGACTTCCAGGATCATCCTCTCAAAGAAAACAGCAACAAAAAAACACCCCACAAACCAAACCAAAACAAAAACTGTCATATTTCTGCTATAAAACTTTATAAGATGTCTTTGGTTTTGTGTACAAAGTGAAGTACGAAACTTCACAGTCGTCCTATGGAGGTGGTATGGAATGTGTAATCACATGTAGCTGTTTAAAAGGAGGTTGTAGTGAGGTGGGTCCCAAGTAACAAGTGACAGGATGAAAGAAAATGGCCTCAAGTTGCACCAGGGGAGGTTTAGACTGGATATTAGGAAAAATATCTTCACTGAAAGGTTTGTAAAGCATTGGAACAGACTACCCAGGGAAGTGACGGAGTCACCGTCACTGGAAGTATTCAAAAATTGTGTGAATATGGCACTTGAGAAAGGATTTAATGGTGAATGTGGTGATGCTGCTGGGTTGACAGTTGGACTTGATAATCTTAAAGGTCTTTTCCAACTTTAAATCTCTATGATTCTATGATATATGTCTACAGCTAAACTAGTGTATCTAGTTTCACTTAGTGTCAAATAGTAAACTGCTCAAGAGTGGGAACATTAGGGTTCACAGCATGATTGACCATCTTAAGGTAGGTATTTAAAATTAGCTAGCTAGCTAGAAATCTTTATGGTGCCTTTTTTTCTCTTTGTTGATGTTAAAGGGATCACAAAATGACCAGTTGATACACAGATGTTCTGAAAGTACAAATTGTGAATCTGTTTCCATACAAACATATATTCATATAAAAAGCACTTATACATACAGTGTCCTCTCAACAGGTTCAAGAAGCAAAAACAGCTGCCAGAGATTAATTTTATATAAGCTCTTTCTCCTCACTACATTTCAAATACCGATGGTCCATTCATCGATTGGAGAAAGGGAGGAAGCTAACACAAAACCACCAGAGAATCCATCTAAAATTGTAATCCCCAGAAAAGAGACTCTGCTTTCACAGCTGACCTGCTTCACAGGTATCATTCAGATTCAGCAAGTAAAATCCATAATTCCAACCTGTTACCAAGAATTTCTTCAATGCCTCATAGTTACCAATAACCACTCAGATACTAGAACTGAATGTATTTATGAGCTCACAGTTTACTCTACATCATTTATCGGATCAAGGGACTTGTGCATGTCCGAATCATCTTGCATGATGAATAGATCTTCTGCAGATGGCATAAATACAAGTTGTTCTCTCTATATATTGACCACTCTGTACATACACAAGGAGATGGGTCCAGTCTGTGCCTAAAATCAGATTAAATGTGTCTTTAACATATGTGGTACCCCATTTTTCAGTAGTTACACTAGCCCAATTCAATGACACACAAAGACCTAGTCTATTGTTGTCAGACAGCTCCAGCATGAATTTGTTGTCTGTGTTAGGTAAATTGTCTCCTCTTTAAGATACTGTTGATACTCTTGAGAAAAATACATAGTACTTTACATATTTTAAAAAATCTTGCTTTTCATTCAGTTCTGAAAAACTTTCTACCTTTTTTGTAAGTAAACAAGTTGTAAAAGGTAAAAACATCAGCCCTTATGGACTATAATAATAAAAATATTTGTTTGACTTGAACTGCTTAAATTTATCAGAAATAAACTTTTCCTAGTCTTTTACTTCATCAGAAATATGAAAATAATAGTGTTGCTAAAAAAGAATCAGGGAAAGGTGTAATAACTTGTGGATACCTTACTTAAACTACACATTTTTAAGATCTGAAAGACTCTGACAATCTTGTGTAATTTACTTTTTCCGTGTAAATTAAGTGTCCTGTGGTTTGAGGACCGCTGGTCACACTGGTGAGTATCACGGTAGCGCTGTGCCTCAATGCACACCCAATGCACTCATCTCCTCAATTTCCTGGGTACACCAGGAACTGTTCCCAGCTTAGAGATAGCGTGCTGATAGAGATGATAGATTGACTTTAGACAGGGTGGCAGACAGGGCTCCTATCTGCCTGCACAACAAATTATTGAACTGACTCCTCCCAAAGCTCTCTAGGTGTGAATTTCAACTGGTTTTAGAAATTCCCACAGGCATCTCCTGCTGGACCCATTCTCTTTTGTATTTTTCAAGTAATTTCCACGGCAGAGTTGGCCAAACTGTGGGCAAGTAAGATGCAGTAGTCAGCAGAAACTGTTCCTACAGATGCAGAAATGGCCATGCAGGACATTCCTGCCAGGAACTAGCAAGAACAGGGATGCTCCAATGTGGGGAATGAAGCAGGGGCACAGCCTCACTAGTTAGAGTGCAGTCCCTCAGGGCATCAACAGACTTGGCAGGAGCAGGATCTACCAACAGTCAAGACAAGCAGATGCAGAGCTTGTCCATCAGACGCAGAGCCCATCCAGGGAGTCTGGGGATGGGACCAGAGTTGGGTCTGAAAACAAGGTTAAGCATGGGTTCACGGTCTGTTTAGGAGACAGAACTGGAGATGAGGCAGAGAACAAACACATCTACATCCTCCTTCTGAAAAAGAGTGGGTGTCTAGGGGCTCTGGGAGCAGAAGGAGTGGGTATGGATCTCAGGTAAGACTGGTCAAGGCAGTTATGGCCTGTTTGTGCCCTTGGGGAACTGACAATTATTTTATACATAGTTAAGATAATTAAAAGATGCCATGTATGTAATTTAAGATAAACAAAAACAGCAGATCATGCAAATGATGAGCCCTTAGGCAGTACCAGATCCCACCTAGGTACAGGAATTCACTAAAACAACAGTCTGGGAATTATCAGCTGATCCAACAGATGCTACTGCTGCAAGGATCCTTGAAATGGAGATTCCTGTCACCTACTGGACTACAACTGTCATGCTGTTTGAGAAATTCTTTTCCCCATGCCAGCATTACCCTTTGCAGAGATGCCAATAAGTTTTCTTTTTTTTTTTTTAACTAACACATTGTCCAGAAGTGGCTATGCAACACATTTTTTTTTGTAGATAAGGTACTCTCAACTTGTGCCTTTAATTAACCTCACAATAGCAATAATGTACTAGTTAAATAGATTTTTCTTTATGTAGTTATACAAACATTGTGACCTATAGGGTGGTAAGCTCTTAAATTTCATAGACAGCTATATACTTTTGTTCTTTAGATAGTAAATTCTAATAGCATATTCTTTTTTCTCTCAGTTTGTACATGCGTATGTGTGTTTACATAATTATAGGACAATTACAGTAAAAAAGGCTGTGAAACTTAGAATTTAGTTTAGAGGTCCAGATTGTTGTAATAACATCCATTTGGAATTTGTGTAGCTTTTCTTTTTCAATGTAACATTTTAAGATCACTTGCTCATTGAAAAAGATAACAGCTGTTCAAGAATTCAAGTTTCCCTTTTCTCTTTTTTTTTCTTTTCTCTTGAAATTACATTTTTCCCAATTTAAATTACACACATGTACTCCTGAAGTCCTAATGCTGGTTTAAGTGACAGTTTATTCAAGGAAGAGGGGAGTCAAAATATGGTTACAATATCCACCTCATCAGCACCTTACTTTCCTAGAAGTGTTTGAGTTTTACCATATATGAAGCCATCAAGGAAAAATATATGGACACATCAATTCAGAGACCAGCAGTTAAGAAGGAATCTTCCTCTCCATATTATCTATTACTCATAGGATGTTTCCTAGTAGTTTGACTGACCATCAGATATTACTGCTTAGATGTTATAAATAGGTGGTCTATGACTGGCAGTTGAATCATGCTGTTGGAAGGAGTGAAGTGGCTTCTACTCTCCTTCATATCTCCATCTTAATTTACTCTGTAAGACTGCCTTAAAAATCCAGCTCACATGTTTTTCTTAGTAATCCAGCACTGTATTGTACCCACATTATCTAAGTATACGGAGAGACAATTTTCCTCAGCAAAGTCTTATTTCACAACCATGATTTTTTTTATGCCAACATTAGAAATGCATGTTGCTTCTGTAACTAGGCATGTCCTTTATTCACTAAAGATTTTGTTTTGTCCTGCATGTAGTTATATTTACTCTTTATAGATAGATTCATTCTCAGCTCTGACCTAGCATTGTTTGCTTAATAAGCTAATACACTCCAATACAGTAGAAGTTCTAACAACTGAATTTAAAGCCTGAAGACAATAGCATTTGAGAAACCCTCATTCCTATCATAGTCCTCTAGAACAATTAAGCTCAATGCATCAGTTCCAGCTTTTTACTTCAAGTTAAAACCTCGATTTATGGGAAGAGAGAGCCTTCTAAATTCAAATACTGTGACTATTAAATGTAGGACTAACCTTTCTGTCTGATATGGCAGGAGAGATAACATGATGGGAAAGGTGATTTTCTCAGGATGAGGTTCATTCTTTGCAAACAGGCTGCGCTGGCCCCTGCAGTTTCCCTAAATACAGGTAGCTCAATTGCACAATTCATAGCAGATTTTGCAATGCAGAGACAGAAATTTTGAGATTTATCTGGAGCTGCCTGAGCAGTTTCTGGATTTGTTGTTGTTTGTCAATAACACATTTTAGACTGTCTTCTGTATAAAGTATTGCAACATTAAAATGGAGGTAATGGCAGAAAGGACTTAAATCCTGTGTCTTGTATTTTACCCTCTATCTTCCAAAAGGTATTCTGAGCACAGCTGTATCTTTTTGTCATGACTCTGCATAAGGGCTGGGAACATATCCATCTCACAAAGAAAAACAAGATACAGCTTTGCAATGAGAGAATGAGACTCTTAAGGCACTGCCACTCAATCAGTCCTATTTTCTGGAATTATCAGAAGCCTGCTAATCCCTACCCAGCCCAAACAACTATGCTCAGTAAGTTCAAGACTTCAGAAGAAAATAACTATGGGCTTCTGACTGGAAAACTATCTTAATAGGATCCAGGAGAAAAAAGGCTACATTTAATTTCATAATCACAGTCTGCTTAGAATCATTAAACATGTTTTGCTTATATCCCCAAACAAATCATGATTAATAGCAAAAGGCTCCAGGACATAAAATGTAATTTATTAATTATCGGAGTTCTGTTAATTAAGAGCTATATTTATATTGTACCATCATTAGTATAACATTGTTTTTAGCATCACTGACATGAAGAACAGCAAAAGATTAAGTCTGAGACTCATGTGTCATCTGTATGACATCTCCATAATTTACTCTTCAATGCACCGATATTCTGCCCAATATATTTCTGTGGAAAATATGCAGATTTTAATATGAATAATGTCACTGTACTGACCAACATCTTGTTCTGAATATGGAGACATTTCTACATGCCACTCATTATGAACACGCAGCCTCACATGTTATATAAGAGGAAAAAGCAGACACATGCAACCTATTTGCAGTCTTAAATCCCATAGGGTTAAGATCACATCCCTAGGTGTGAGAAGCAAACATCCTTTTTCCAAAAACATTTCCTAGTGATGCAAATCCATTAAAAGAATTATGAGAAACCAGAACTAAAGCACAGATCAAAACCACGTGCTACTACAGAAAAGGAATCTCAGTATTTTATTTTACTGAAACAATGAAAATATGGATATTGTACATAATCTGCTTACACTATAGTACCAAAATCTCCAAAGAGAAGTCCAGTAAATTTTCATTTCTGCTATTGGTAACTGTCTTTAACAGGTAATCCCATTTTCTTTGAAATCCATGTTCCAAGTGTGGAAGGTGCATTTGTAATGTAAGGCTCTGCCATCAGTGGAACATAATGGATCAAAGGCACTGTAAAAAATAATTGGTGAGAGAAGGTTCCTCTGGAAGTGACATCCAAACTCCATGCAAATATGTACATGTGTGGTTATTATATTCAAGAGTCAGATTTGAATACAGAAATAACTAGATTTCAAAATAGGCTTTTCATCACAGGCTTGAGGGAAAATGGCAGAAGGCCTTTAAAACCCACCAGAGACATAGCTATTCTCCTACCTAAAACTCAGACCAGGAGCTGTTCTCTTTTATTTCTCCCTTTTCTGCTATTTCCTCTGGGAAGATGGGAGCTAACAATCAAAGACAGACGAATAAAAGATGTGCAGAATTTTTAGTTATCCAGCTTCTTTTGTTTTAATCAGTTCTTGAGAAAGATGGACAAGAATGTCAAAAATGCTGATCATTTCCTGACCTGCTCTTCATGGTGACACTATTTTGCATTAAAAAAATTCTTAAATCCTTTCACACATGTGCAAATATAAGCCCAGTAAAATCAAATTGATTTTTGGACACATGGCCTACCTACAACTTCCAGGGACACTTCTACTGCTTCTCAGGGACTAACACAAAAGTCAGAAAAGGAAGGAAATTATTTGGTATCGAACAACACCTTTGTTTTGCCCAGTGATACCCAAAAGCTATTGATTAGAAAAGTAGACACAGCAAGGGAATGCTGATAGTTAAAGGACACTTTTCCTTCAGGCTCTTCTGCTCTGAAGTAGGAAAACAGTTTGCCTACTGTGACAAGAGAAAAAGAGGAAAATGATTTGTCTACTGGGTGGTAGCTTAGTAGTATCACACTGCAAGGCAAACACAGCAGAGCTTGCTGGAATGCCACAGCAGCTCTGAGTCAAGGCTTCCTGCTACAAACACTCCCTGTGCTGGTACTCGGTGTCAAGGGAGATGTCCAGGGCCAAACCATGAGCTTGTGCGAGAACGACAAGTGTAGCAAAGGGCTTTGCAAATCTCACTGAAATTGGTCTGAGTTTGGGGGATGTTTTGGTGTTTGTGTTTCCCTTGGAGCACAAGACCTCAGAGTTCACCCACTTCTTATCACTTTTGGTTCTGCCACCAGAGGGCACGAGGAGCCAAACTTTAGTGGCTTCACAGTGATACCATTCCCGTTTACCTACAGAAGCAACAGTGACTAAACTGCACTTTGTGACCTCTGCAGTCCCGAAGCAGGCTGCTGATTGCGAAGGGAGAAACTGGACGTGTTCTTCCAAAGGAAGGAAATCCAAGAACATACCCTTGTGTGTACCTTTATTTCATGTTCTGTACCCCACATCATGTGTACAGGAAACAGGCATAGCATTGTCCCTTGGCTGTGGGAACGCATTTGTCCAGGAGGAAAAGGTCATAATTTGCATCTGTCAATGATCTTTTATCTTTTTGCTTTGTGGAAGTATGCCAAGGACAATGTGACTCTAGAGTGCAATGCTAGCTTTCTCTTCTATATGCTGCATGACCACTGCTTTTATCATGACACTGATGCTTTGATATTCAGAAATTCAACAGGAAACTGGGATCCATCCATTTGGTGACTACTTAGCTGAACTGGTAAGTTTACATTTGATGAACATATCACTCCATTAATTTTACCAAGTTCCAAAACATGCAGCTCCTCACAGCCAGGAGAATGGTTGCCTTAAATTTAAGGGTATCGCTCTAAATGCATCTAACCTCCGAGGTGTGGAGGAACTTCATGTTAGTTTCTGTGGTAAATCCATACGGTGTCATCCTTAAAAATGTTCTGATAGGGTAACATTCCATCACCAGGAACAAGAAGAGGGGGACTACGGGGACCATGCCCCTTCTGAAGATGCAGAGGGCGGTCTATAGGAAATAGAAAATAAGTGAAAAACTTAACAGCAGCCCCTATAGTTTTTCTGGTCTGTTTCTGATGACCAAGAAGTGCTAGCAGAGCTCTTTCACCACTATTTTTGTAGGGTTACCTAGCAACTCTGGGAAAAGTTTTTTTGAATGTTCCCTGGAGAATGCAAACCAGTTACTTTCTTAAACACATGAAAATATGTATGTGTTATAGTTTCTCACAATTAACATATTAGAAAGTTTTATGTAAACATATTTTTGTTAAATTTCTGGGGAACTTAACTGAAGTCCTAAGAGTAAATCATTTATTCCCTCAAAGAAAATAACTATGACTGTAATCAATGATTTGAATAATTCTGCTTGTGAAGTGGCAAAATTGAGAATGTTTTTCCTAAGTATATGTATCACATGAATCTTAGTGTCCTTTTTAGAATCCAAAATTATTTTTTTGGGTAAATAGGCTTGCAACTTCAGTCTCAATACAAAATGCATCATGCTCTTTCCAAACCTTACCTTCAGGCAGATTTGTCATCGGAAGACATGCTCTCCTTAACAGTGTCTGAAGATGTTCTTATGTCACCATATGGGTGCCTGTTTGTTGTTTTAAACATTTATGACAGGAGTTTTTTAGGCTAAGAACAGGACTTCTTTTTTTCCTGCAAAAACAGTTTTACAAAATCCATATTTGGAAGCCAGCACTCAGAAATAAAAGCAGATGAGTTGATCCAACACACTTGCATTGATACCAAGGCAGAAACAGGAGTATGATGTCCCAGTGCCTGAACAGCTTCTATCCCTCCAGGAGCTGCTGATCTCTTCCCCACAGACTGTGGAAAGCTATGCTTTGATCTGTTTCTGATGACCTGATAAAACACATTTCTGAATTTCCCTGAATACGTTGAAAGAGAACATCCTCTTAATGTCTCGCCAGATACATGTGCTGAAAACCTGTCACAAATTCATTAAAACCTGAAGAGGCTGTCTATCAAAAGAAAAAGCTGCTGGTGAAAAAAGCTGGAGAGTTTATTATCCCCTAAGTTTTGAACTTGCCAATTTCCAGGGTTTTCTGCTAAGTAGTGATAGTCCACGTGTGAAAAAAAAAATTACCTGTTATCTGCAAACTAACAGGAGCAAGTAACGATACCACCACTACCCAGTGAAGACATTAGGGATGACATTTTCCACTGTTTGGATGTAGACATATGGGTCAGTCTCCAAAAACTAGGCTTAACAGGGTGTAAAAAGCTAAGCTTTATAGCAGAGATCTTCAGCAAACATTGGCACATATGGATCAGAATGATCAGGAAAAGTGAGACAAAGTTTAATTCTACTGGAGAAACTCAAAACAGAAGTGGTAGACCATGTGAAGAAACCTGAGTGCCTTGATCTTGTTGTTCAGGAAATATTGGACAATATGAAGGAATGCCTAGGAAAATCAGAGAAACACAAGCATATTCCTTCTTGGGACAAAAGAATATGCTTGCCAAGGAAAACCGAGGAAAATTTGTATTTAGTAAAGGAGCCCAGCACCAGGACTACACCAAAAGCTATTCCTTTCATCCTTTCCTTGAGAGCATCTTGAAAATTTTGAGGACTATCCTCATCAGAGTTAACTTTCTGAAGTTCCTAGGGGTAAAATATTCCCTTGCTAGCTTTGTGTCTGTAACCTATTATGTGGTGTATGTCTATCTGAGCCCCTTTCTCCTTTCTCATGATTTCATATAACATATTTCTTTCATAAACTGATTGATACCAAATCTCACTTTTGCTCTAGATATCTCCTTGGGCTTTGCCTTTTTGAAGATGCATAATTTCTTTTAATTTTAAATGCCTGTATATGGTTTTCCATACCCTCACAAAGATTGAAGGTTTCACTTCCACAGGTCTGGATCTGACAGTGCTGTAGAGGTTGTGGTTATAAATGCATCCACATAACAAAATGTGTTACATGATGTAACATATATCCACATCTTAGTATTTACTGTCTTGATAAAAAACTCTGAGATGGTAGGTTTTCACTGTATTATTAGTCAAAAATGGTGAATATTTTACTGCTTTAATATCTTTTTTTTATTTTTAAATTCTGGTTTAGGAATTATTTTTCCTAGTCAGCCTGTAATTTCTGAGGCATACGTCCCTATTAAAATTGTTTTTAAAAGCCATGTTTTTTTCTGAACTATTCTCGCATTTTAAAAGTGCAGTCCAGGAATACAGGGATATTATGTCTGTCAGAAATATGATATGTGCAACACTGTCATTCTGTTTTTTGGAAAACAGTGTTTATGCACCAAATGCACCTGCCTTTGAGCATGCAGAGCATAAACACCTTATTACTCTCAAAGTTTTTATTCAGTCTATTCTGCAAACTGTAAGCATCCTGGTTTGGAAGCTACGGTGCCACTTGGCTTCTGCTGATATCACAGAACCGCATATCAACTGTTTGCTTCTTTAGACACTTAAAAAATTGGAATTACACCAACAAAACTTTTCACTTCCCCTGGAACATAAGAAATGTCTTTTAATAGATATTCTGGCAAAGACACATCTAGTAACACACTGCTAAAACATGCATGTAAAGACATCAAACACAAGGTGATAAAACAGCTGTGGTTGAAGAGGCTTTATTAATCAGGAACCAGAAGAGGTGATGCTATGTTTGATATTCTCAGCCTTTTTTCTTTCTTACTTTTAAATGTTGCTGTCTTTTCTTTGATAGTTATGCCATCTTTATAAAATGGGGTTTGACCACAAGCACATGTTCCTGAGAATTATTCCTTTTTTTTCTGGCTTTCAATTTCTGTAGGAAATTGCACAGTGAAGCAGAGGAAAGCCTCAAGGACCAGAGAACACTACCAGATTTCACTGCCCCTACCCAGCCCTTCTGTGACTCATCCAACCCTTCCCATGGCCCAGGACCCCATGTCAGCCCCCCAGGGCCATCAACTTCTGCCCCAGTGACACAGCCACAGAAACTGGTCTCCAGTTCTTCACAGTCCTGCCCTGACCAGAGAGGGGCCATGTCAAGTCAAGCCCACCTGTGGCTGGACCAGCCTCAGGCTACCCCTGGGCAGCTGCATGATTCCCAGGGGTGGAGCTGCCCCATTGACCCTCAACTTGCCCTGCTTCTTGCTTGGGGTGAAATTGACCCTGGCTGCCAAGTTCTATCCCATGGAGAACTCCCAACGCTTCCAGTTCCTGGTCCACAGGGAGCTGCCAGCCTGGTGGTGACTTGACAAAAAGGCCACAGTCTGTTGCACTAATACTGTGCAACTGTGTGGCTGGTTTGGGGGTGAGTGAAGGGATGCCTGGGTCAGACTCACAGAACTTTCTTCTGTGGACAGAATAACATGGGATGGGATGGGATGGGATGGGATGAAACAGAGTTTATTCTCAGTTTTCTTGTCAGTCACAGGGTTGGACTTTGTCCCCCACCTCCTCCAAGTTACTTCTACACAGAAGTGTTAGATTTGATCGGCAGCCTTTTAAACAGTGGCCCAGGACCTGTAATTTGCTATTTAATATTATTTTGTTTTCACAGTTAAATTGACTTTAACAAGTTCACTAGAAGTTACTAAACTGGTGACAAAATCACTACAGTAAATTTCATGGCACACAGTAGGGTGTCAGTAGTCTGTAAAAATTTGTTAACAAGGGTCTGGCCCTCATCTCTTTCTTAAAGCTTTCAAGGACCCTGGGAACACATCCCTCTGAGCTGATCCGAACTCTTGGATGCACAAATGGGTCCTCTTCCAGATGAATGTCTTCCGACAGCAAGCAAATATGTTCCCTGTACTCATCATCATCTGGAGTACAAATGGGGAAAGCAAAAAGGCTCTGAAATAAAAGTATACCCAAGGATTCGTTCTTGGATTTCCTTCCTTCAGAAGAACACGTCCAGTTTCTCCCCTCACAATCAACAGCCTGCTTCGGGACTGCAGAGGTCACAAAGTGCAGTTTAGTCACTGTTCCTTCTGTAGGTAAACGGGAATGGTATCACTGTGAAGCCACTAAAGTTTGGCTCCTCGTGCCCTCTGGCAGCAGAACCAAAAGTGATGAGAAGTGGGTGAAGTCTGAGGTCTTGTGCTCCAAGGGAAACACCAACACCAAAACATCCCCCAACTCCAACCCAAACTCAGACCAATTTCAGTGAGATTTGCAAAGCCCTTTGCTACACTTGTCGTTCTCACACAAGCTCATGGTTTGGCCCTGGACATCTCCCTTGACACCGAGTACCAGCACAGGGAGTGTCTGTAACAGGAAGCCTTGACTCAGAGCTGCTGTGGCATTCCAGCAAGCTCTGCTGTGTCTGCCTTGCAGTGTGATACTACTAAGCTACCACCCAGTAGACAAATCATTTTCCTCTTTTTCTCTTGTCACAGTAGGCAAACTGTTTTCCTACTTCAGAGTAGAAGAGCCTGAAGGAAAAGCGTCCTTTAACTATCAGTATTCCCTTGCTGTGTCTACTTTTCTAATCAATAGCTCTTGGGTATCACTGGGCAAAACAAAGGTGTTGTTCGATACCAAATAATTTCCTTCCTTTTGTGTTAGTCTCTGAGAAGCAGTAGAAGTGTCCCTGGAAGTTGTAGGTAGGCCATATGTCCAAAAATCAATTTGATTTTACTGCACTTGTACTCGCACACATATGAAATGATCTGGGGTACTAATGTAATTACGTCCTTAATTTGTATATTATCTCCTGTTAGACAATGCTTTTAAACTAACTTGGTCAATCCTATCACAAGTATATGCTTCATTTTTATGTGGATTATACTGATAGGCTGCCTGCTGCTTCTCCTACACTTCGTTTTAGAGGAAACATACTCTGAAAAAGCTTAAGTCAGCTGTCCAGCCATGCTGAGAAGGTCAGCCAAGGGCTGTTTCAGATGAGACAGGAATGGCTGTACATAGTATTCCTATCCCACAACTCTTCAGGGATGCCAGTAGAAAATTGGATTTTCACAAAACAATGTCACTGAAAAGACCAGGTCAGGTTATACTCATCTTGGACATTTTTGTCCGTCTCACTCAAAAACTGATTAAAACAAAAGAAACTGCAAAACTGAAAAGGTTGCATGTGGGAAATATCTTTTGTTCTCCTATCTTTGGATCTTAACTCCCTTCTTCCCAGAGAAAATATGAGGAAAGGGAGAAATAAAAAAGAACAGATTCTGGTCAGAGTTTTAGGTAGACCAACTATGCTGGTGGATTTCAAAGGCCTTATGTCATTTCCCTTTAGCCCTACAGTGGGACAGTTTCAAATCTAGCCATTAATTTATTCTGAAGCAAATTGAGCAGAAGTCTACAAACTGTTTGTAGACAACTACAGGGATGCATGCTATTTTCATTGTCATGTGTGACTGAATATTTGTGACTGGCCTATTGAAATTTTGCCAATGCTGAGATTATTTAAGGGCAGAACATTCTTATGTTTCTCAAGTGTTGACTGTTTCCTTATTACTATAGCATTCTAAGGGAACACATTGTCCTCAGACCATCATACCAGCAGCAAACCTACAGCTAGAAGATGCTCAGTAATGTACTTGGCTATAGCAATATGTGTCATGTCCAAGGGCAAAGTGTTACAAACCAATACATAGAATTAGAATCACTACAGCTAAACAAAATTTCTAGCCTTGCTGTGAATTATTTAAAGTAAAAGTTTTGAAGGGACAGAATTTTTAGCTGTACTCAAAGGCTATTGTACGGTGTCCTCATTTTGGCTGGAACAGACTTTATCCTTCTTCCTAGTATCTGGTACAGTGCTGTGGTTTTGATTTAGTATGACAATAATGTTGATAACACACTGACGTTTTGACTGTTGCAGAGCAGTGCTTACCTTGACTCTAAGTCAAGGACTTTTTGGTGTTTCGTGCTCTACCAGTGAGGAGCTGCACAAGAAGCTGGGAGGGAGCATGGCCAGAGGCGCTGACCTGAACTGACCAAAAGGATATTCCATACCATAGAATGTCATGCCCGGCATAAGAACTCGGGAGAGTTAGCGAGGGGGGGCTGTTTGTGACTCAGGGATAGGCTGGGCATCGGTCAGCGGGTGGTGAGAAATTGTACTGCACATGACTTGGGTTTGTTACTCTCTTCTTCTTCATAAAATTACCACTATTACTACTACTACTATTTTATATTGTTATATTTTGTTTCAATTAATAAATTGTTCTTATCTCAAACCATGAGGTTTACCTTTTCTTTCTGAATGGATGAGGACAAGGGTGTATGGAAACTGAGTGAGTGGCTAAGTGGTATTTAGTTGCTGGCTGTGGTTAAACTACAACATAAAGACATATTGCTGGTAGCAAGATATACAGAATCGGGGCCTTCTAATTTAATCCCTAGACCTTGCTCCCTAAAATCCTCCCTTCAAATTTTTAGGAATAATGTTTAAAAATACATTCTCTTGTTAATAAAATGATAAATAAAAGAGGTCATAAAAAACCCAATGACTACATCCTTTGGCTAAAATTGGGAAGAAATATTTTCTTCTCTAATAAATTTCATCTGTTCCTATTTTTATCTGGCAATGAGCACTTGGAAGTGAATGTTGTGCATGACTATGTATATGCTAGTAAATGACAATCATTTAGTTAAGCATCAAAGACTTATTAATGTGCAACAATATTTGTTGCAATAAAGTAAAAGGAAGTGGTGTTTTGCTGTTTAAAGCATACCTCAGTGGGATTCAAAAATGTACATTTTGATGAAATACAAGCTCTTGATGTCTGTTTAGAAGAGACACTGAACAAAACCTTCCAACTATTTGTTTCCTATTTTCTTTTCTTTGTGTATAAGACTTAGGTATAAAACTACTGCCACATGTGCTTTGTGTACTGCATACCAGCTGTCATAATTATTCTTTACATACTCATGTATTGATATTCATCACTAAAGCAGAATAACAAACTGTCAGGGCATCTCCTGGGAGCTGAGACCACTGGGGATCTCCTGGGGGTTCCCCACAGGCAGGGTCTGGCTGTGGCAAGCTGGAGACCACCCCTTCAGTAACACTGCTGGGGAAGGGGCTGATGACCCTGGGGGCTGCCGTGGTGTCCTGGTGATATGGTTTGAAGCTGGCTCCCTGCCAAGTCTCCAAACCCTACCACAAGAAGTCGTCCCCCCCAAAAAACCTCAGGGAGAAGAGGGAGTAAAAAACAACCAAGAAAACCGAGAGAGAGACAGCTAAAGCAATATATATATAAATATATTTACACTTATGTTACAGTTATATACAATTGAAATATATATACAATTTCACAAGGGAATGGGAAGGGGGAAGGGAAAAGGAACAAAACCAAAATAAAATATATATATATATCCCGATTAGTAGCCCAAAATCTAGCAACTAAAAGAACTGGCAAAAAAACTATCTTACCACTCTCCTTAGGACAATGGAGAGTCACACTGGAATGATCGCTGGCAACCTCCGTCTCCCAAGGTTGGCAAGGCCTTACCAGGCCTTGCTCCCCAACACAACAGACTCAACAGCAGGGAACCTGCACCTCCAAGCCGCTGGAAGGAAAGAGAGTAAAGGCCTTTCCTCCTTTCTTCTTATAGCCCAGCTTACGTAAAAATCATAGGGAATACTGGGTAAATACTAGACCAAACTGCCACACCTGGGAAGGGCTGGGGGGAGCCTGGGGAGTGGAGGAAGGCAGGCAGGACTGGGGGTACCCTGAGGGTCCCAACACAAATAAAACTTCTGACAATCCTAATACTAGCATATAAAAACTTACCAAGGTGACCAACCAACAGTGTCAGACATCACCAAGGATATATTACAGCTTTTACCAGCCAATAAATTATAAAGCAGAAAAAAAATGTGTTCCAAACAAATTCCTTATTCTCCTCATTCTTCTATCATATATCTGAGTCCTTACATGTTTAAGAAGCCTTATAACACTTTCTAAACATTTTGCATGAAATTTACTCTCTCTTTCCTATCCTTAAATCCAAAGTCATGCTGAATTTATAGTGTTACACCTGAGGAAAGAAGTTTGCTTTTCTTGAAAAGCATTTTGTGCCATGATGCATGAAGAGTACTATCAAAATAAATTACATTTTAGCTCCATAGAGCAATTCCATCTTATTCAAGTGCTCCCATTAAACTAGTAAGTTTTGGATATTCAGCACTTGTGAGAACTATGTCAACTTCTATATATAGTTTAAAATGCGAAAATTCATCTATTCATGTTTGAAGATCCTGGCCCATTTTTAGAGATGTGATAGCAACGTTCTAATTCTGTATTGACGATCATGATCGAGGTTGAAAATATCTGCTAACCTGAAAGATCAAAATGGCTAATGCATTTGTAAAGGTTTGTTCTCCAATAATTATGACCTCTTAAAAGAGAGACGGTTTCCAAAGTCGGCCAATTTTTAATTTCTCTGATATCTAAAAAGCAAACTCTAAAGAATAGCTAGCCAGTATCCTTTCATTGTTCTCTTGGGTTTGGAAATTGGAGTGTAACCTTTTCAACACATGCCTAGTTTGAAACCTAATCTTTCATACCTAAAGGTGATGCATTAGAAGGTCTGGAGGTTGGCAAAGGAAGACAAAATTTCTTCTTTTATTTTAGTATTGCTCTAAGTATATTGGATATACGAGTGTGTTGCACTCAGTTAGAAAATAATACACGGCAAACTGCAAACCGGGGAATATTTGCCTCCCAAACTGGTTGGGGTTTTGCTGTTTGTTGGTTTTTGATTTTTGGTTTTGGGGTTTTTCTAAAATTTTATCTTAAACACTGAAATTGAACTGTTTAAGTTGTGAAGGTCCCACATTTACTTTTCTAAGAAACTGATTGACTTTTCAAAACAGGAAAATTCTATAATTATTGCATAGCTACATCTTCCTTTACTAAAGCTTTATTTTGATCTTCTAAGGAAACTGAATTCTGTCTTTATACTTAATTCTTTCATACTTAAATAAATCTAGTTGAAATACTTACAGATCATACTCTTAAGCATGCATTATACTCTCTTTGACACAAAAATTGACTGTGCAAGTTATAGCTACTGATTGTCTTTTTAATTCTGAATCTTGTGCACTGGGAGTTCATTAATTTAAACAATATATAATACAATAATCATGAGACCCCTTACCATTACTTAATAAGAGACAGATGACTTTTTTATCTCTTATTTTTATTGTCATTTAATATTGCTAGTAGTGAAAATGGAAGATATTCTTGTATTATTACTACAAAAGTTATTTTCATCCCTGGAATGCCAGAAAATAGTGCTGACATTGTTCAGGTAGAACTGATCACAGATATTGCCAAGACTGCCATGAATTAGGGAACAGCTATCTTAGCAGTCAACCTACCTCAGTCTTAGTCATCATCAAAACAAAATCCTGATGAAAATTTTGCTACTCTGTCAACATGAATTAGGATCTAAATTTGTAAATCCAAATCTACCCTATAAATCCAAACCACAAAACAAACTTGCACGCTCAGTGATTCAAGGCAGAAAAGGGTTTTGTATACATAGTGTTACATAAATGGTTAAGTTTTGGGGTTTGGTGGATTTGAAGAATTCACAAGAAAGTATTCACCTGACCAACATTCAGAATCAGTTCTTCATATATTTATAATATTGATATTTTAAACTGATTGGGAACTTCACATATTCTATGTTTCAAATGGAACTATGAAAATCTGTCTACACATTAGGGAAAGTTAAAATTTCACTCAGAAAATATTATAAAATGTACAACAACGAAAATGGAAGAAAATAATTCCATTCTTGAGCCATTTTATGTTGGAAACTACATGTAACAATCCTTTATCTTGTTCAGACAGGATATGTCCTCACAAATGTTTCCTAGATAATTAATAATAATAATAATTAATAATTAATAATTAATAATTTCTGATAAATTACACAAATAGATAACATCCAGTGTAGGATACTGTTCAAAAGTTTTCCATTCTGGAAACAGCCCCTATGAAATTCAACATCCAGTCTTCAAAGAATGTCAAGGGTTGGACTCGATGATCTCGGAGGTCTTTTCCAGCCCAATCGATTCTATGATTCTATGATTCTAACTCTAAAATTAAATAATGCATTTAAAAATGCAGAAAATTAGAATATAAGAAAACAGTAAGATGTAAATGAAAACATCCATCAAGACAGAGGACACAGTCTCCAAAATAGTTGTTGTAGAAGGTTGGATATGATTCACAATAGGGAGAAACCATACAGTAATCCTGAGTAAATAAAATGCACAAGTTATCCATGGTTAAGCCCTAATCCATCCTTGTGCCCAGTCTTGTTATGTGTTATAAAGCATCCATATCTTAATTACTTCATCTTCTCTTGACCTCCAGACAGAATGTCTTGCCACAACTAATATGGCATATCTTCTCTTTTCTGCCATGCTATAGTAGGCTTTGAAACAGTTAACAATCCTCTCTACCTCAAAGTGCATCTGCTCTGGGGCAGGAATCAAACAGATTGCATGGCACGCCAATTAAAATAACATCCTAAGAACAGTAGATTCAGGAGATCACTGTCAGACTATCGCTTTTGGATTGAGAATATTGGCAGGTGTGAATATGGGTAATTGAAGTAAATAGAGGGGTTTGTAACTAAGAACTATTGTTTCAGACTCTGCGAATTTTAACATATTTTCTCTGAAATCAGAACAAATGAGACACCTATGCTTTCATACAAGGAAACAGAAAACAGAGATAACCCCCGCACTTGCACAGTAGTGCAAGTGCCTTTTCCTCCATGCTTCATCAGCAATATGCCTGGGTTTAGAAGAACTATTCCTTTTTCCCAGCAATTAAATTAGAAACTGCATTATAAAATTGTGGTTTTATAACCTTTAGCCATTGTTTTTTCTACCTTAGTCTGCTCAGGTGTTTGAATGTGAATGAGGTGTTTAAACACAAATGGAGGCCTGGTAAGGCTTAAGATGTGAAGCTGGTGCTTGGATCATATACTCATGAAGTTTTTCGCTGTATTCCTGCTACATCCAAATTTTTTAAAGAAGTTGTCTAATAAAGCTACATGTTCCACATCACTAACAGCAACCTCCTGCAGTGTGGCTGCATCCAGTCAGTGAAGCAACAGAAAGGAAAAGATCTCTCTGAAAAAAGCATTAATTAGATAAGTGGCATAAAGATGACACCTAGCCTCTAAACCTAACTGTAAGTAGAAGCTCTTTACTCAAAACCAAACACATACTAATAGAATTTTCCATTCCATTTGGTGCTCAGTCTTTTTGCCCGAACTCACTGAACTTCTGTTCAATGACTGCTCGTACTTAATTACACAGCTTCACGTCTCTGGTGTACACATCACATGGTAGACCTGCTGCAGATTTTAATGTCAATGGAAAGATTATTTGAATGTATAAGCTTCATAAAATAGACAGTTTCATATTTATCAGAAGATCATTAAAACAAAATTGCCAAAACTGGGCTTCCTGCTTCCTATCTGTGTATGATGTATCTTGTATTTTCAGACTACTTTGAGTAACACGTTTTTCTTTCCCTTCCTTTGTTCCTGTAGTGCACATTTGTTAAGCAACTTTTCATAAAAATGATCAAATACAGAGGAATTTTCTTGTATAAAAGAGTTATTTCTTCTAAACTGAATTTGTATAGTACTTCATTAGCTCCCTGTAAATATGTTTTTCACAATATTTTTAAAAAGCTGATGGAAAATAGCCTATTTCCAGTAAAAATGAAAGATCCTATCTCTCACTTCTAAAAAATTGAAAGCACACTTCCTGTCTCAGGAGTACAACTCTCCTCCTTTCTTGAAATTTAATAACGTTCCCCAGATGCTGAGGAAGCAACTACCTGCTAAGTAACACTACGATTTATAACAACAAAATAAGCATGAAAAATTATTTAACTTATGGATTATTAATTAAATCTAATAATGATCTAATAATAATTGAGGTTCTCAGCATGAAATTGAAACCAAAAGTTCTGAAGTCCTAGTTTATTCCTGATTCAGTCAACGATTAGAGACACCAGTGTTTTATTAAAGGTATTCTTTTCTCTTTTGGGGAAAAAAACAAAACAAAACAAAACAAAACAAAAACAACAACAAAACAAACAAACAAACAAACAAAATCAAACCAAACAAAAAAAAATCAACAAACAAAACAGAAGTAGAAACCCAGCATCTTTTTCATGACAAAATTCTGGATGAAACTTGAGAATTGAGGTCTTGTTTTATTTCATTGCTTTAAGGAACACAAAAATTGAACTCAAAATAGTAGCCTCAGAATCACATCATTTGGAAGGGACATCCAGAGACCATCTTGTACAACTTCATGTTCAAAGCAGCTTAACCCACATCCTTGAATGTCCCAAGGTTAAAGGTTCCACCATATCTCTGCTCAACATGCACTAATTGTTATCAATTTTATCAAACTCACAAATATGAAAAATAAGAAAATGGAAGATAATTTGTATATGATAGCAGCTAAGAGAAAGCTCTGGAAAAATATGTTTTCTTGGTACTTTGTATTTTAGAAAATCCATATTAGGAAAGTCAATTATATTTATTCTTGGAGTTTTATTCATAATTCAGAATGAAAATATTTCTAGATCAATAAGCATCACATTCAGAATAGATATATCAAAAAAAAATTTTAACTATCATAAAATAGTCTAAAAATATAGAATTAGATAGTAATACTTGGGATGGAGGTAATTGAAATCTCTTTCTAATTCATAACTTTTTCAATCTAAGTTATAGTAATATTTATTCAAAATATGAAAGAACAGTACATTTGCATCCAATTTTTGCTTACAAAACTCCAAAGAGCAGTAGTTTAGTAAAAGAAAAATGCAACTGTCTAGAAGTAGTTTATTAAAAGAAAAATGCAACTGTCTTTCAGAGTAGAATTTTGCTTAAGACTCAGACATCTAAATTCTTTTGATAACAACATAGCTTACAATATGTAAACCACTGTCTAAGCTCCCATCATAATCAATGAACATGTAGCCAGTACAGTCAGTGGAGTCTAGGGATCTATTTATCTCTTCTTAAAATAGATACCTGCTTTAAGAGAGCTGAATAGCTTTCTATCTCCATTGACTCTGGTGACTAGGTGTCAATTGACTGTAACAGGAGCTTAGATACCTAGGCCATGTGTAATCACTAATGTTGTAATCATTTACCTTGTAGATACCTAAATTTAGCAGAATTACTCCGTTGCCCAAACACAGGTTCCTGATATCACTAAAGTGATATCCTCTCACGTGTTTCTGGGTAAATACTTGTCAGCTACAGCACAGTACACAATAGTGTAATGGCACTAGAATTTTATGTTCAAGCAGCTTTATGTGCCTGACCCAGGAGGTGAATCCAATTGTGTGTTTTTCTTAGTTGTTAGCAAAGTTCAACTATAGACCAGATGACGAGCATGAAGGCACCAGGACCTGGAGATGTCCACAGTCTGGCACAGTGACTGGGAAAGGGTCTTGGTGTCCTATGGGGTTAAAGCAGTGTGATTATTCACGTGGTACATAACGTGGAGATAAACCCTTTGGAGAGTGCAGGTGTCTGCATTCTCCACCGGTGAACCTCAGTGCTGATCAACTAGTGATGGGGGATCAAGCTGAGTTTCTCTGTAATGTGTACTCAGAACTGCTTCTGACTGAACCTGCAGAAATGAACTGCAGCAACTGCATCCATATGACCAAGGCAGGAGGAACTGGGAACTCAGAGCACAGCTCTGAGCAGACTGGGAAGCAGAACTCCTCTGGATCTTGAAGTCCAATTGAGTTAGCTACTCTTTTACATGGAGTAGAGATAAGAGGAAAACGCAAACTTTGAAAGATTGATAAATATTGTATCCTTAGATGAAAACAAAATGAAAGCAAATAAAAAAATTATATTTATTTATTTCTTTTATTTTGAATGCTTTTTAAAATTTATCTCTCACCATCAAAGCACAGTGCAGGATATGTTTAAGATTCAGTGATAATATTTAATTGCCGTTTTTTCATTATCCTTTGACCTCATATTTGTATTTTTTATAACCTGGTCTTTTTTCATAACTCTCATTTTCTATAATAATACCTTTTCTTCCTTGATGTACTGAGAACCACTGCCAAATTCTGTAGGCTAGAAATATAGACATATGTAGTCACAGCAGTCTCGAGTAATGATGGCATTGATGTTATCTCCTTCAGTTTTATGGCCAACCAGTTTATCTATGATCATCATGACAACCTGTCTGCAACACAGAATCTCTTTAAGAAATTTTTTTAATTCCCAAACACTACCCAAAAATTAATACCTCCAGTCCTTCATCCTATTTTAAAATTTGACTATTTCTCCAATGTTCTGTTACTGTTTTTCCTCTGTATCTCTCCATTTTCTATCTACCTTATTGCAACAGTTAGGAGCCATCTGTGTCACAAAAATTGCTACATCATACAAAAACACAGTGGAAGAGAGCCGTCTCAGAATGAATAAATGAAAAATAGGTGTTATTAATTCCCAAGGAATATAATGCCTTCAGCGGAATGTGCTTTTTGATACTTAACACAGACTGCCAAATATAAGTAGGTCAGCTTCTGTGTATACAAGATTTTTCTGCTAATTCCTGTGCGTATACTAACAGCTTAAGGATGCTAAGTCTCTCCTGTGTTTTCACTGTACATTGCTGTGCATTTTGCTGATAAAATCCATGAAAATATACTTCTGGTGAGCTTGGGAAATAGCAACTTTTTGTTCCAGCTTTCTAATTTTATAGCAGTAGCAGGGAGCTGGATCTTTCAACTAGAATTTGTACACAGCACCAGGTCTAGCTAATAGCAGTCATCTCATTACTTTATTAGATCCCATGTTCCTCACCTTACCTAATTTTATGAAAAACTGATTAAACAAGCCATCAAAAACTCCTTCACTAACATGAACATCAGAAAAAGAAATGCTGAATAATGTTTTTTCTTTCTGAATACCTTTATTTTTTAATAATGCTACAATGAGGCTATTTAGGTGTTTCAGACTAAATACCAAACACTACCAAAGGAACAAAACAAAACTACACCCAACAAAAAAGCCCCAAACCTAAAAAATCCAGAATTGAGCAAGTGCATAATAACCAGTTTTTTGAGCAAGGCATTACTCAATTATTTGATTGAATTAATGCATTTAGCAGTACAAGCTGTGGTCTTTACCTCTTTAAAATGTTTAGCTGTCTTTTGTGTCACTTTACTTTTTAATTCCTGCACCATCCTAGTTTCTTATTTGTAGAGATTTACAGCATTAAGTACTTTTTCCAATAGGTCTTTGATATAGATTCAAATTCTCCACTTCAATTTAACCTACTTTCCTTTATTGAGGAAGGCTGTCTATTTTCTCCTGACCAGTGCTAGTGTAATATTCATGTAACTCCAGTGATTTCCATTGGGTTACCTTGGGCCTGTACTGATACTGTAGATGAGAACGGAAATAATAGAGAAAATGAGATTAATGCAATAAATCTTTGGTATAAAATTTATTCATTTTTTATTCCAGATATAAAAAAATTTATGAGATATGGATTTATATAAGCGTCAAAGTCGCCCAACTATCTGTATCTGAAGGAAAGATAGAAACAGGACAAGCTCTGCGCCAGTGTTTTTCATCAGGTGACATGCCATATTCTAAGGATTTGAATGTGTGGGAGTATAAACCAATAGACCAAGTTAAATGAGAGAAAATACAATGCAACAAATTGCAAAGTTCTTTCTAAATTAACTGAAATTTAAAATAATTCAGGATTTTTGTCAGTATGAATTTACAAAACCAAGTTATTCTAATGTTATAGAAATTACTGGTCATATATCCAATTTATGAATCCAACATTACTTCCCTTTTATCTCTCGGAATTACTTTTTTCTCTTGTTCTTTTGGACAAAAAGTGTGGACAAGGACTGCAGGGCTTACTGTCATATCAGATTCAATTTTAAAGTTTCATCAGAGCCAGGAATTCTAAAATTCATGGTCTTCTGTGCCTTGAGTATTGTTCCATAACATAGTTATAATATATTACCTCTTTTCCCAACAATTTTTCCAGGTATTTACCATCAGAATAAATATTGTGTTCCTGGGATCCTAAAAGCACAAAGGACAGATTTGCACTAATTTAGAATTCTCTTGCCATCTGCTAATCTGTTAGAATTTGGACTGATCAGGTGAAAAGATTCCAACAGAGTATTTCATATATCTTCTTCCTCCTCCATAAAATAAACTGTTTACTTGCCCCTTTATATCTCTTGACTCACTTGATCTTATTAATTTTCATCGGATTGAGAAAATCAAAAGTAAATACTCA
This sequence comes from Manacus vitellinus, assembly GCF_001715985.3. Taxonomy (NCBI): domain Eukaryota; kingdom Metazoa; phylum Chordata; class Aves; order Passeriformes; family Pipridae; genus Manacus; species Manacus vitellinus. The sequence goes on from NW_021940813.1 coordinate 8,986,204, forward strand.
AGCAGGAAGGATGAGAGTAACCCACCTTTTTTATGAGAAAAGTACTTAGAATAGTGGAAGGAAAATGAAAATAAAAAAGAATTCTTACAGAGTGTGTGAAAAGTATTGGGTGGAGTGGTTCTTAGCAGCCAATCAAAAGAGGGAGGCAACTGCTAGAAGGAATATGAGTAAGCAGGCATGTATTTATTACCAAACACAATTCTGAGGTATTTTCTCTGTGGATGACTAGGAGTCCAAAGCTTAGCTCCCTAGAGGTACCAGCCTATGCTGAGACTACAGGAAGATTGCTCCAAGTGTCTCACATATCAGCATTGTTTACTTAGAAAAAGGCACAATGGCAAAAGTGGAAAAAAAACTCAGAATGCAGTTTTTACTCAAATACCATGGCTCCAACACTGACTGATTAGCACAGTTTTGTAGCCTCTTAGTTCTGAAGTAAATTACCTGGAGTAGGAGTGGGTCCTATGGAAATGTCTCAACACAGTTTCTGTAGACAGACCTGAATGAAAAGCAAGATTTTTTAAAATATGTAAAGTACTGTGTATTTTTTTCAAGAGTGTCAACAGTATCTTAAAGAGGAGACAATTTACCTAACACACAACAAATTCACACTGGAGCTGTCTGGCAACAATAGACTAGGTCTTTGTGTGTCATTGAATTGGGCTAGTGTAACTACTGAAAAATGGGGTACCACATATGTTAAAGACACATTTAATCTGATTTTAGGCACAGACTGGGCCCATCTCCTTGTGTATGTACAGAGTGGTCAATATATAGAGAGAACAACTTGTATTTATGCCATCACCAGAAGATCTATTCATCATGCAAGATGATCATGCACAAGTCCCTTGATCTGAGAAATGATGTAGAATAAACTGTGAGCTCATAAATACATTCAGTTCTAGTATCTGAATGGCTATTGGTAACTATGAGGCATTGAAGAAATTCTTGGTAACAGGTTGGAATTATGGATTTTACTTGCTGAATCTGAATGATACCTGTGAAGCAGGTCAGCTGTGAAAGCAGAGTCTCTTTTCTGGGGATTATAATTTTAGATGGATTCTCTGGTGGTTTTGTGTTAGCTTCCTCCCTTTCTCCAATGGATGAATGGACCACCGGTATTTGAAATGTAGCGAGGAGAAAGCACTTATATAAAATTAATCTCTGGCAGCTGTTTTTGCTTCTTGAACCTGTTGAGAGGACACTGCATGTATAAGTGCTTTTTATATGAATACATGTTTGTATGGAAAGAGATTCACAATGTATACTTTCAGAACATCTGTGTATCAACTGGTCATTTTATGATCCCTAATGGTCTTCCCAAGCATTCATGGCCCATTCATTGATAGCCACTGGACTAAATGGGCCTTTGATCTGGACTAGTAGAGACATTCTTAAGTTCTTATATAGCTTGGCCCAGAGACTAACTAGTCATGACAAATGACATGATGTCAGATAATTGTCTGAGACTGCTGCTACTCAAACCATCCTGAAACTGCCACCTGATATCTTCCTTCTTTGCTTGGTAGAGAACATGGAAGGAAAGTGAGTTGAAATTCAAAGTGTGATGAATGTTATACCTGCTTGGTTTGTTTAGAGATTCTGTATGTGCATTGTACATCACCCTTGTGGAAAGGACGTAACTAAACAGCAGAGAGAAAAGCTGCTTGTCCCAGTCCTAGCTGCTGCATTCTGGTTTAAGCAGATATTAATTTAATGTAGTTGAGTAGCGGTTTAACCCCAGCCACCAACTAAGTACTATATAGCATCTCGCTCACTCTCCCCTTTCTCCCAGGTGAGATGGGGAGGATAATCAGAAAAAAGGAAAAATCCTCATAGGTTGAAATAAGAACAGTTTAAAAATTGAAACAAAGCAAACTATAATAATAATAATGATAATACTGATAATAATAATAATAATAATATGATCTTGAATCCACAATAATGCGGATTTCCTTATAACTTAAAGTTTATGGTATTGAATTTAAAAAGACTAAGTCAGATCAACAGGCATGGGCAACAATAGGTAGAGGGCATATTTGTAAATTAATCTTTATTTTGGCTCATTCATGAGACCATGGATTTGTCTTTTAAGAAATCACTATTTTAATTTCTGCTCTAATAATACATACTTTAGGAGATATAAAATCTGTTTATTGATTTTTATATGCATACTTCAAGAAAATATGTGGACAATTCAATCCTAAAGCTCTTACCAATGCAGCATCTCGTACCAGAGAGATACAATAAATTTGTCTTATATCCATACCCTGACTCTATTGTTGTATAGTTGTTCAAAATCTTAAATGTGCCAGTGCTGGGGCATGTTATTAAGAGATCCAGAAGTCTTGGTTAGGAGAAAAAAAGAATGGCTACAAGCAAAACAGCTGAAGCATGACTGCTCAAGTGAATACATCAGTGTTGTGGGTTAACTCCAGGGAGTAGCTCAGCCCCACATAACCATTTGATCACTTTCCTGGAGAGAATTGGAAGTGCAAAAGCGAGAAAGCTTGTGGGTTAAAATTAAGACAGTTGAATATAAAAAAGCAGAAGCAGTGCACACAAGCAAAACAAAACAAGGAATTCATTCACCATTTCCCACGGGCAGGCAGGTGCTCAGCCATTTCTGGGAAAGGAGGTCTTCATTATGCCATAACCCCCAAACAGCCCTTATTCCTCCTTCTTTCCTCAGCTTTTGATGCTGAGCATGATGCCATATGGTACGTGATATCCCCCTAGTCAGCTGGCGTCAGCAGTCCTGGTTGTGTCCCTCCCCAGCCCTTGTGCCTCCCAGCCTCCTCACTGGCTGGGGAGTGTGAGAAGCAGAGGAGGCAATGGTTAAAGCATGAGTGTGTTATCACACTCTTTTGGCCACAAATCCAAAATGCAGCACCATACAAGCTACTATGAAGAAAATTAACTCTGTTCCAGCCAGAACCAGTACAATCAAGTATTCAGGAACATGTGAGTCTAGAATAAGGGACAGCATATTTATCTGTAGACTCCACTTAAAGTCTCCCCAAAAATATATTCTCATCTCCCCTGATAAAACTAGGTAAGTTTTTTTGTTATTTTATTTCAACAACACATATATAGCACAGAAAAAAACTAAACCCCAATCATCAGGCAAAGGTCTATTTCATGAAAGATGCCACAGAGCCAGTAGAAGGCCTATGTGCAAGGGCTGCCTTGGGGAGTGTTGCCATCACAGCTCTCACTTTAATCTGAACACCTCTGTGGGCTTCACTCTTCTGTAGAGTCTCAGATTTCTCTGTGCCTTGAACCAGCCCAGGTTGGGACCTCTCTCATGAGATATTGCCAAAGATCCAGGTGGAAAGATTGTATGTAGGAAAGGTGACATAACAGCCCTTTGGAAACCTCTCTGGGCTGAGACTCTTATTTTTCAGTGCCCTGAGTTCACTAACAGGTCTTAATTGTTCTGAGCAACTTCATCTGGATCCCCCACTACAGCACCCTCTTCCCATTAGCCTGGGAGCTGCATTGCAGATCAGACCCGAGGCTTGCCCCTTGCCTAAGCTGAATTATATCTATGTATCTGTCTGCACATGCTTTATTTTTAGCTATATATAAACTATAACACTTAACAAATAAAACCAATATCCTAAATTCTTGGTGCTACCAGACGGAAAGTCACTTAAATATATTATAAACCTATTCTTAACTTCACTTAATGACAGCACTAAATCTCAAAACCTAGAAGAGGTTGTTCTGAACCTTTGCAACATTTCAGAGTGACTTTTTGAAGCCTTTTTTTCATTTGAAGGGGAAAAAAAAGAAGAGATTGAATAGACTAAGCAAAGGAAGAATGGCTTATATAGTCCTTTAGATTTGCTAATACAAATAATGTTGCCATGGTAGTCTCCTTTCTTTGTACAGAGACTGCTGTGAAAACTAAAAGGGCAATCAAAGCGCAATTTTTGTTTTGTCGACAATTTTCTATTTTTTTTATTTCTCTTTTTCGTATTGGAAACAAAACTTTGTTTCACTGCATAACTTGATTTCAAAACCCATAATCATTGTTTTGAGACCACACAGAGCATGTTTCAAGAACTTTTTTACAGGAAGTTGGCTACCCAGGCAGAAAACTAGCCAGAAAGCCAGGTAATTGGAGCAGTCTGCCAGGTGGGAAGCAGGGTAGCTGGACAGACATGACAACCATGAAGTCCAGTGAGATGGGCAGGCTGGCCTTTCACCCACCATGATGCCAGTTGGCGTGAAAGAGGTAGAAGAGAAACCTCTCTGCCTGCCTGATTTCCATAAAAAAATGCAGAAGAACCAGTTTGTTTCCAAGGAAAATATAATTTTTGGTGAACCAGAACCCTCAGATGGGAAATTGTTTTGAAATTTGTTCAGCCAGGAGCCCAGGTAGGACCAGAGGAGGTGTGAGGGCTGGTCCGGGGTCCCTCTAGGAAGATCAGGGCAACGGGGCACAGGGCTGAGCAGAGGCACATCTATAGTGTAGCCCAACCCAGAAGTGGTTGTCCCCTCTAAGGCTTACAGAGAGCTCACAGGAAAAAAAAGAGAATGCATGAGTGGGGTTTCCAGGTAAGGCTGGAAATGGCAGCTAAAGCCAGTTAATGCACTCACAATCATTATATCCAGATAAAGGTTAATTGTCGTTTGTGAAATCACATATGAATTCCAGAATGGGGTGACTTGTTTGCATATTTTTATCATCTGTATCTATTATGCATTATACATCAAAGTCAGATAGGAAGAGAAAGGATTTAGAAAGCTAAAATATAATGTGGAGTTTGGTAAACCCAATAATAATAAACATATTATCTCTGCAACTAAAAATGCAGAGTGCACTGTTTGTGTACAACCCATATTTTCAATCCACAAAACAACGTTACATAATGGTGTACATTTCAGACTATAAACTGTAAAATTGAATTTTAAAATCCATAAAAAAAAGTCTATCTTTGAAGACAACTCGGTGCTGTAGCATATCTTTCTAATAGTGAACTAGTCTCTCTAAGAGAGTACTTACTTATATGCATAATATTAAGTTGCCAAAGATGATGAGTGTACTTAGGGCATTTTGTTGACTTCAGTTATTCTAAATACCATTAAGAATATGGGCTACATTTCCAAGTATTATAAACTGTCACGAAGAAGTATTATGTGAGTCACCAGACTTAACAATTCCAATGCAAACTAACTTCTTACTGAAGTCAGCAGGGTATAAATGGATGTTTACATTGACTTAACTTTACCTCCATCTGTTTCACTGAACAAGAACTAATATAAGTGTACGCTTGAAACCGGGTGTTTCATTGAATCAAAGGCTGGAAAGTTCCTTTGACTTCAGTGTGAATAACTGGAATTTTGATTTGCAGTGAAATTTGCTTCACAAAAAGTAGTTGTAAGCACCTTATTACAGAGATGCAGCAGGATTCTCTTCCTTCCCTCTGTCTCCTTCTATTTTTTTTTTTCCAAGCAAAGTTTAATTTTACTTTTTTAGATCTTTAGCCTGTTCTCATTTAAATCTGCCATCTATCTTGCGGAAGAAAAAATGTGGAAGCTCTACATATGCAAACTTTACCTTCACAGGTATGCAAGACTCAATTGGAATGTACTGCATTTCTTTCATCTATGTATTATTATTGACACCAGAGTAAAAAATGAAAGAATGCAGAAAGGCAATGTTAAGGGAGAAGACACAGCCTCCACATTATCACATAATTCAAGGAGTTGCACACACATCACTTAAGACTTTTAACTGCTGGTACTGGAGTCCCTTCCAATGAGCCAGCAGGATCCCCCTCTGACTCCATGCTCACACACACACACTCCTAGGTGTGCTTCCTCTTGATTCAGGCTCAAATCTAGGTTTCCTGCAGCAGAGTCTCTGGTGTCAGATTTTATAAAAACAAATAATTTAATAGTGTGGTACAGCAGTAGGTCATCTTGAGCTGAGTGTCTCCAGAGAGGGACCAAGAACAAAGAAATCCCTGGGTAAATATACCATTGCAATTTATCCACCCATTCTTCAAGTGCCCTTCATACACCTTCTGCTGACATTTGTAGCCTCCTTAACTTTGGTTTGCACTTCTTCTGCATCTGCTCCATGGCACAACATGGGAAACTAAAGAAGTTCTAGATTTGGAATAAACATTGCTTAGCAACAACTAAAGCATCAATGTGTTATCAACATCCTTCTCATACTAAAGACAAAACACAGCACTCTACCAGTTATTAGGAAAAATGCTAAGAAAATTTACTGTATTGCAGCTGAAAGCATATCTAGGTGAAAGTCCCCAGCTTATGGCCTAAGGTTTCAACAAATGTAGTTGCTCATACTAAGCAAGTAGAGCTAAGCAATCAGCATACTAAATCACACAATATTATAACAGTAAGTGACTCATTCTGTTTAAACCTTATTTATTTAAGGCAAACAACTAATATCTCTCAACAGGCAAAGCACTGGGAAATAGAGTTTTATTTAGTAAGGATTTTTAAACTGGCTATGTATATGTTTCCTATAATGACTGAGTAGAAATAGCTGTCTGTAAATGTCTGGCTGGTGGAATTCCCTCCACCATGATTATCTAGACAATGCAGTGCTTTTTATTGCATTGTATTTTTTATCCATGTCTTAAAGAACTTAGTGCCTGATTTACAGGGTTATGGAGGAACCTATAGATAGGAAATTTCCACATGCACCTATCTGGCTGATACCTTCTGATATCCCACTAACTGCTTATCTGAATCTCTTAGAATCTAAATACTGAGGAAAAAAATCTAACTGCTCCAGATCTGGGTAATCCTACAGTAATTTCCACTCTAAGCAGTGTGATAAGTGACAGACTTGCCAGGTCAGGTGGCAAGGTGGGATTCCTACAGCTATTAAGTTAGCTACAGTTACACATCAGTCCCATGAATGACACTCCTACAGATGGCCTTCCTACTGTCCCATTTCTGCTTCCTGGAAATCATCTCACTTCAGTGCTTGGTTAAACAGAATTACCGCTCTATTGGGTGTAGGTGGCAAAGGCTTTTGCAGAAGGGGGTCTGCTCTGTGAGAAGAAGGGGAGGGACTGCCAGTTCCCATCGGCTGCAGTGGGCCCACTACAGGACCATTTTCCCGTTTCTCTGGTAAAACATATTTATGAAAGGGCAAAAAATGCTGGACAGGTGAAGGGGGAAGGGGGGGGGGAGTGAGAAACTACAGTGTGAACACCCAAGTCAGAGAAGAAGGAGGAGGAGGTGCTCCAGGCACTGGAGCTGGTATTTCCCTGCAGGCTGTGAAGAGGACCATGGTAAAGCAGGTATTTCCTTGCAGCCCATGAAGGGACTCCACTCTGGAGCAGATGGATATTTCCTGAAGGAACTGCGGTGTGGGTAGAGCCCATTCTGGAAGAAATTTTTTTTTTCCTGAAGGACTTCAGCTGGTGGGAGAAACCACACTGGAAATAGGGAAAGTGTGAGAGGAAAGGAGTGTCAGAGAGAAAATATGTGTTAACTCACCCCCACACACATTCTCTGTGCTGTTCAGGGGCAGGGTAGAGGAGTTTGGAGTGAAAAACTGAAGTTGAGTTTTAAAACATTGTTTTAATGTTTGTCTTAGTTTCTCATAACTCAAATCCATTTTAATTGACAATAAATTAAAGTATTGTTTGGCCCACAACATAACTGCTAAGCAATCTTCCTGGTTTTGTTCCCTTGTCCCACTGAGAAGGGGGAGTGTGCAGCTGGGTAGATATTTGGCCCTTCACCAGAACTAACTCACCGTAACCAGGAAAATGACATTTAGTTCATGTCCTCTCTCTAGGAGAAGGAAAAAGGCTTCAACAGAGACTTGGTGGCATAATTTGGATCCTCTTTGTTTTCTGTGTTTGTAAATAGTGCCTCTTCGGATTTTAGTGTTGCAAAATTAAATACATCTTCCTACTTTTTAAGAAAGACCAAACCTTTGTACAGTAAATCACTTGGACTCCTACCTACAAAATTTTCCAAAAAATTTCACTTTCTACGAGTCTGATATAAAGACCACTCACACTTTATTTGGTAGGCCCTGAATAAAACTCCAAATTCCAGAACAGTTTTAAGAAAATGCAATTTCGAAATTTTCATTAGTAATGGATTATTTATAGAAACAACTTACTTGTGAATATAACTTTATATAAAAGATAATGCTCTATAGGGAAATCAATCACTTTTTCTCTGTCCTTAGTTAATGTTTTGTAAACAAAAAAAAAGTCTGAGTTTCTATCAATGAGAATGAATTATCATTTTGTAAGTCTTGAACTTCTTCTTGATTATTGGATGGATTTCAAAAACTCTGAAAATCCCTGGTTTCCATCAAAACTACAGGTTTCCATTGCCACTGGATGTATGTCCACATGAAAGATGTTACTCATTTATTACTTCACATTTTTCTGCCATATTTTATTTTTATGAAGAGGGTGAATAACAAAGCCTATACAAAAAGCAGAAGGGTAAGGTAGTTTTTCATTTGTGTACAAAGCTGTCAAAAAAAAGAGGAAATGCTAGTTTATCTCATAGTCTTTTCAATCTTATCTGACACATTGCCTCAGATGCTGTAGTTTTAAGATACAGTGAGAAAGAGTAAGAAATTAAACAATCCAAAGAAAAAGAGACACTGTTCTATTTAATGTGTAAATGGTGATGCATCATAGAGTGCAACAGGCACTTGAAAAAAATTAATAAAGCTGATATAAATAAGTGGTTAGTTTAATAAGTCTAAAGGTTAAATAATCCATGTATAAAGCAACCTGATTGAATTCATGCCACAGGGAGATCTTATTTCTCTGCTTTTTTGTAATTTTTGTAATTGATGCTTTTTCTAGATTTCCAGAGTTTTTTCATTATGAATATTCATAGTTCGCCACAAATGCATGCAAATACATTGTAGATGGTTTATCCTTAATGTCTACCCTAAGATTACATTAAGAGAAAAATTGTACCTCACCAACCTGTTTGTCCTCCCTGTTGATATGACAAGCTCTGTGAACAAGGAGCAAGCAGTGGATGTTGTTTCATCAAGGCCTTTGACATGCTAATCCAGAGTAACCTCAGAGTTAATAGAAATTGGTCAAATAGAAACTCAGTAAGTGAACAACTAAGTGGAAGTGAGTCAAAAATTGGCTTTCCCATTGGGATCAAAGGGTAATATCAGCATTACAAATTCCAACTGGCAGCTGGTTATTGGTGATATCTCTCAGAAATCAAAACTGTGACTTTTTAAAGTCTGGACAATAGGATCAGGCAGATTTGCAGGGCAGAGGTTGATATGTTGGAGGACAAGGCTGATATTAAGAGAGACATGACAAATGGGACTAGACAAATGGGTTGATGAGAGTATCAAGTAGTTCAGAAGAGGTAAATGCAATGTTATGCACCTGGGGAGAAATAACTTCATGTACCAGTACCTGCTGCAGACTGGCTGACTGGAAAGTAGCTTTGTGGAAAATGACCTAAGTCTTTTTCCACAGGGGTGGGGGTTCTGATGGGCAGACTGTGACACGGGGACATGTTTTACTCAAATATCAACTGCAGTCATAGAATCATAGAATATTCTGAGTTGCAAGGGACCCACAAGGTTCATTGAGTCCAAACCCTGGCCCTGCACAGGACAGCCCCAGAATCCCACCACATACCTGAGAGCATCATCCAAACCTTCTTGAACTCTGTCAGGCTTGGTGCTGTGACCACTTTCCTAGGGAGCCTGTTCCACTGCTCAACCACTCTTAGGGTGAAGAATCTTCTACAACTGGAAGTTGCTGATGGTTGGAGGAGTAGAGCAGGGTAGGACTCTTCTCAAAAGGGTACAGTGAAATGATGACAGGGAGCAGACAGAAGCTGAACATGGGATATTCCTAATTCAAAAGTAAGGAAAATGGTTTTCAGAGAGGTCTCCACCCTTTGAGGTAATCGAAAGGCTTGAGAAACCTGCTCAGTTTGGACCTGCTTTGAAGAGTGGGTTGGACTTAACAGCCTCTGGAGGACCTTTCTGGCCTGAATTACTCTGTGACTCTATATCTAGACATCTAGGAGTGCAACTGGCTGTTCAGAAGTCTGATCAGTGAGTGCCTAAATTACTGAATTTTTCTTTTCACTGTTACAATTGAGATCTGTGTTATTTCTACCTGAAGTCAAGGGAAACTAGTTAATTCGACATACAATACCAGGACTGAAAGTCTACAATACAAGAACTTAGATACATAAAGTGTACAAAACAAACACAAAGTAAATTTTACTAGACTAAAGTCCTAGTTTCACATAGGACTTTGCTTCATATGAGAATTGAGAAGCAGTAAAGATTCAGGTTGTAGAGTATACTTTTAATTCCTCATTTCTTTTGGACAGGAAAGAGCCAGTGGGATTTATTTTATATGCAACTGAGACTTCCAGGGGGTTACATGTATATTCATGCAGCCAAATGCAACCATTCTAGGATTCTATGATTTTTGGATAAAAGAAACTATAATTTGTGCCTTCTTCAAAACATTACTTGAGAATTTATTTACAAATGCTTAGAAAGTATAGTCCATTGTGGTTCACATATAAACTCAAAGGTGTTTGCATACCTCTTAGTTTTGAAAAACCAACAGTACTGCTGGAAGTCATTCATCCCAGGAGTGCACAAGACGACTTCAGAACATCTGTGTGAATAAGAAGGACTTCTGCTGCAATTGATTTGAAAAATTTCTCATATTGCCAAGAATCCAAACCGGTCACAAGCTAATCACTATGACTACATATTCATGTCTCTGGAAACTAAAATACAGAAGTCTGTTTTGCATTGGACTCTCCTGCATAGTCAGGCCACACACAGCAGTAACTCAGAGTAAAAAATTTGGGAGGGCTCCTGGGCCTAATGTTTACAGACTTGAATCGTTAAATAGCATCAGTCCGACAGCTGCATCGATAAAATACCAACTCATTTGCATATGTACAGAGTGCAATTTCAAAGTGCTTGATAAGCCAGTCAAATAATTAAAAAATAAAACTTTCTAGGCATTTGTCATCAATACGTATCAGTTTCACAATCATGCTGCCTCCTGGTGCCAACACCATTTGAAAAGAAAATGTTGCTGCAGCAATAAGTTTTAATTCATTGTCTCCTATTGAAAAGTATTGCTGAAGAAAACAGGATGCGAATCAAACAATTTTGATCTTTGCACGTTGGGCTGTTGTACTTTTTCCTCCACTTGTAGAAACACTGTCATCCTTTTACTCATATGAAATATTTTGATTCAATTGTTTTTCTTCTGAGTGAGAATTATTTTTGTACTTTACATGGAGAATACATGAGGTGGTGTCTTCACTTCACAAATTCATAGTAGCAGCAGCACTGCACCATCACAAACAGCAAGGAAATGATGCTGGTTTGTATCTTAAAAATAAAGTTTGAACAAAATTTAAAAACAAAGAAAAAGGAACAAATGATGACAGGAATCCCTGTCATAGAAAAAAAATCCCCAAAAAACAACCCACACAAAATACATCCTGATGTGACAATAAAAGAGACATTGTTTGAAAAAAATTTGTTGATGTTACAAATATATTCACTGTGAATGGATGGGTGTTAAAAGCAGAAGTATTAAGAATCTCTGAATTTTGCCTTTTCTCTTGAGTTTAATATTTCTTTTTAGAATCTCACCTTTTTAATGCTCTCCAAGAGAAATCATATGAGCAGGTCCCTACTGCCTTCAGATTTACTCAGACAGTTTATTATTTATAGCCATATTTTCTCCAGGAAGACTTTATGATCTGACATTTCTGCATGGACAAAATGTTAATTTCTATTTTCAAGGTTTCCCTGCTTTCTTTTGCCTAAATTTCTCTTCTTCCTACTTTATTCTTTCTAGTTTGACCTGATAAAAAACCCACTGGACAAAAATGTTTTTCCAATTTATTTATTTGATTCTGGTTCATGACTTTTTTTCCTTCAACCTCTTTACTCTTTCTTGTCTGATCTAATTTTCTCAAGGTCTCCATCCTTTTTTTTTCCTTTATCTGATAATCTTCCTCTTTTCTGTTATCCCTGTGATCTTAATATTTGTTTCCTTCATCTCATGATTTCATTACCTTTCATTACCTTACATCACCTTTCATCACCTTTCATTACCTTTCATTACCTTTCATTACCTTTCATCTGATCTTCACCACTGTTTCAAACTTCAACGACACTTTAAAACCTGTCTTCTTCTGAGCATGCTGTTCTTCTGCTCCTTTCCTCTTTTCCTTATTTGATCCCTCATTCATCTTCAAACAAATAATTGTGAAATTCTGCCATTTACATAAATGAATGAGGCAAGAATTTTTTGTAGGATGGCTCTTCAGCTGGAGGTTTGCTATCTGGACCCATCACAGAGTTGTTGACACTGGGAAAATCTCTTCAGCTCCTGGTGCCTCTGCCCATTTTCTTCTGCTCACTGCCAGGAATAACAGTTCCTGTCTTTTTAATATGACTTCAATGGGAATAGAAGATGTAGAATTATAACACAGTCAGACACCACAGTAATAGGGTTATGTAGAAATCTTAGATTGATGAGATGTTTGTGTCATTTTAGGCACATTTTGTATAGTTTCAGGTCAACAAAGTGACACACTACGGAGCAAAAGACTGCAAAGGACATACTGCTGCATTCCAGGGCGTGCAAACAATGGCTGCTCATTCCTCTTCACCTTTTCCAGGTTATTAATAATACCAAAGATTTATTTCCAACTCGTAAAGGACCTCAGCACAATCATTAATTATCCCAACCATGTTAGATGTGGAGATGACCCTACAAAAAGATTTACTTTAAGATAGGCTACAGCTTGTTCTTCCATCTGTATTTCACAGGAATTAGAGATTAAGATTCATTATAGCTCAAGAAACAAGAGCAGTTTTACCTTTTGTTTTAAATTACTGAGACAAACCAATTATACCTGTGTATTATTTTTGGTTTTGTTCACCATCCTCTTCATAGTGCAAAGAAGGAAAAGTTTTGAAAACTTTGAAATTTGATTCTGCGACTTTATGAAGCTCCAACCCCAAAGATATCAGTCTCATTTCAGGCAACATACTTCTATAATAACAATCTATAATGTGTTTAAGACATCTTTTTCTCTTCTCCAATATATTTCTGTTGTTTCCTCTCTTATTTCATCACATCACATTGTAGAAACCTTTTTTTTCCAACTGATTTAATTTTCATTTCACAAATAAAATTTGATAGTCCTAGAAGATGAAGAAAAAGAAAGAGGAAAAAGGAAAGCAGTAATTAAACACTTCTTCAGTAATTAAACATTTCCTCAGTGTTACTCATAGAGGTGGTTGAATTATTATTTTCTGCTTTGTTTTGTTCTAAAAATCTAAACAAACTTCGGAAATTTACCTGCAACTTTTCCTGAGGGAAATCTGTCTTTTTTGCTCTTCATAGATGCTGACACAGTAAGTTTGATGTTTAATGAAGAGGTATTTTTAGCCACCTAGGAAGAAGAAAAAAAAGATAAGTCATCAAGATATAGGCAAGTTGTAGGTTATTAAACCTCGGGGAATCAGATAGTGCACCAGACTGCACAAAACTATTTGATAGGGAGTCATGGTTTTCAATGACACGGTCTCATACCTGCCAAGTTTGGAGTAAATGGTGAGGAAGAAAGAGGATGTAAGAGATTGCAGCACTGTTCTGGGGAGTTGGTGGTGGTGGTGTGGCTGTTTCCAAGAGTGAAGGAGTTTTCCCATCAAAGTCTGGGCAGTGCACTGAACTCTGTGCCCCTATAGGGAGCTAATCAGAGTAACAAAGGGAATGAAATGAACCCTTTGTAAGTACTTAGTGTGGAAAGATCATTAGAAACCACAGATAGTAAGAACAGGACAAGGAAATACTGAAACAATTAAAGGTTCATTGAATCTGATTTTTGTTTCTAAATACAGAGATCAACTGGAGAAAATCAGAACTTCTTTACAGCATCTCTTTAGCAATGCAGGTTATTATGAAGAAGGCAACTCTATGATACTTGCAAGTTCTGTAGCACTTTCTGTGGAATTTTTTCCCACTTGGTGCAGGTAGAGCTTGAAGTTGAAAGTGCATTTGGTAAAATGAAATTTAGTGCACACTAGATAAGTGCAACAACAGAGAGGTGCATTTTTAATCAAAGAGCCCCAAAAAAGTAATTAAACCTTAAGTAAGTAAGTAGACATGTGATAGTTGTGTTTCTAGTTCTGCAAGACACTTAAAAGGGAACCCTGTATTAGGTGAGATCTCCTTTAAGGGTGACAGTTCCATAGTTATTACAGAAAACTGTACTCATAAAAAGAACACATAAAATGGAAATGCTTTGTACTGTCTTCAAATGTAAATAAACAGTGAGAAAGCTATCAAGACATGTTACTTATATCAAAAGCACAGGCCAAATCTAATAGATGATTATGTATAAATATATGGTATAGACAGTTTAGACTCCCAGACTGGGATGTTTAACACAATCTGGAAAAGGGGACTTTATTCTTTATTTTTATTTTTACTCTGTCAGAAAGTACCTTATAGAAGATCTTTTAGGTTTGTAGCTTATTGTTATTGGATATCTTCTTCTAGCCATGTGTGCTCGTTTAAAGGTAAACCAGCAGGGGAAATGAACTCAACTCAAAAGAGAGATTATAAATCAGAATAACAATTTAATAAAATAATACAATAAGTACAATTATACAAACAATTGGTTTTAACCCACAAAACCCAAATATATAACCCAGCACCTTGGGGCAAGAACAGAGTGGTGTTCTTTGGGCCCCCTGAGTCCAAAGGAAAAGGAGAGGGGAAAACCTGTTGGTGAGAGTGCTGTTGCAGTCTGGTCAAGAGTGGTGATTGCAGTCTGGTTGAAAAGTGGTGATTGCAGTCCAGTCGAGAGTGGTGGTCTGAAGTCTGGTTGAGAGCGGTGATCTGCAGTCTTCCTCTGGATCCCATGAGTGGTTCCAAAAGGTCCCAAGACTCCAAGATTATATATCTTCCAGTTCAGGCAGGTACCTCCCTCAGGGTGGGGGGTTCCTTAATGGGTGTGAGGACAAGAGCAACTCCTATCTCGAAGGCCTCTTAGCACCTAGTTTATAGCCTGAGGAGTCAGGCTCTATGGGTAGATGGTGTAAATGGTTCATTGATAACAGTTTCTGGGAAATGGCATGGAAGGCTATAGAATACACAGTTTTGGGTTACCCCCATCCAGTGATGAACTGGCCTCAGCTGTCCTAACTAGGACACCATGATATAATCAATATAATAACATGTAAAATGAAACTTAGTTTATTCAGGATGTCTTTAAGTAGTTGCAAGTGAAATAAAGGTTTTACACATCGTCTTCTTTCCCAATTCAACACTTCAGTTAAAAATAAAGTTTTAAAGGTAGAATGCACAGAAGTACCTTCTGTGAAAGTGCAGAATGATTCCAGATAGGTATAGTTGTTAATTGTGAACATTTTCTTCAGTAGAAAAAATTTGTGAAAAAGTCTTCAAAGGAACTTTTCTATAGCAAAATATTAATGCCAAATACTGGATACCTGCAAAACCATTGAAGATAAAATAAGAATAAAATAATAACAATGTAATAGGTATCTGGTGATCATTGACACTTCCATTGAAAAAAGTGTATACCTTTGATGAAGAAAGAATGATAAATACATCTGCCTGTTATAGGAAGTAGTGTCATGGTGATTTGAAGTAATTTACCACAGAAAACAACAGAATACTAGAAGAAAGGAAATCAACTGTAATTGATTCTGTTATTCTTCAGACAGTTATAAAAAACCAACAGCCCTATAACTTGTGGTATAAAGTGAAATCGTTTTGACACAACAATAATGGAGAGAATCATCTAGCAGAGTCTCAAAAGTATTTGAACAATGACGGGAAAATTTAAATAGTGAAGTCACACACAATGATTGTATTTGTACATTAATAGAATCATAGAATCATAAAATGGTTTGTGTTGGAAGGCACCTTGTGTTGGTTTTGGCTGGTGTAGAGTTAATTTTCTTCATAGTGGTTGATATGGTGCTGTGATTTAGATTTTTCGTACAACACAGGGTTAATAATATAGAGTTGTTTTTGTTATTGTTGAGCAGGGCTTACACAGAGCCAAGGCCTTTTCTGCTTTTCACACTGCCATGCTGGTGAGGAAGCTGGGAGTGCACAGAAGGCTGAGAGGAAACACAGCTGGGATAAGTGACCCCAACTGACCAAAGGGATATTCTAGACAATATGATATCATGCTCACTATATAAAGTGGGGGGAATAAGGAGGAAGGGGGGGACATTTGGAGTGTTGGAATTTGTCTTCCCAAGTAACTATTACGTGTGATGGGGCCCTGCTTTCCTGGGAATGGCTGAACATCTACCTGCCCATGGGAAGCAGTGAATTAATTCCTTGTTTTGCTTGCTTGTGAGAGCAGCTTTTCTTTCCATATTAAACTGTTTTTATCTCAACCCATGACTTTTCTGGCCTTTACCCTTCCAATTCTCCCCCCAATCCCCTGCTGGGGGAGAGAGCAAGTGTCTGTGTGGTGCTTGGTTGCTGGCTGTGGTTGAACCACTACAGACCTTTAAAGATCATTTGGTCCAACCTCCCCTGCAACGAATGGAGTCATTGTCCACTAGATCAGGTTTCTCAGAGCCCTGTCCAGCCTAACCTGGAATGTTTCCAGGGGCAGGGCATGTACCACATATCTGGGCAATCTCTTCCAGTGTTTTGCCATTCTCATTGTAAAAAAACTTCTTCCTTATATCTAATCTAAATCTACCATCTTTCAGTATAAAACCATTACCCTTGTCCTACCATAACAGACCTTGTTAAAAAGTCTATCCTCATCTTTCTTATATGCTCCCTTTACATACTGGAAGGCTGAAACAAGATATCCCTGAAGCTCTCTCCTCTCCAGGCTGAACAGCCCAACTGTCTCAGCCTTTCATTGCTTGTAAGTATTTGGAATTTCACTCTATATATATTAAGAGTACATCATATATAAACAATATAAAATACTAATGGGGGACCTGTTGAGATGATTGGACAGTAGGAAATCCATCTGGTCCTCTCCTTCTAAAGATTTCTTCTTGTCACATGTTTTTGTTTGCTTTTACTTTAGTGGGATCCAGGTCTATTTGATTCATACTAAAATATGGTAGTGAAAATACCTCCCTACCCCTACCTCAGGAGTAAAATATGTTGAGCAAATTAATTACTTATTTTCAGATTGTGACTATCTAAGCCATAAATTCTAGCTACTTCATGAAACAATGTGTTTTGAATATAAAAAGACTTGTATAGCACAAGCCTAATAGTTGACAGTGATTTCTTTATGTTTGTTAATAAAGCTTTAAAATGTTCATAATAAAATGTAAAGGAGAAGGCAAATTTTAATTTTCCTACTTCATTTTCATCATCTTTTAGAGGAAAATCTACCATCCCTATAGAACAATTACAGATGGGGGTTTGGGATGGGGAGGGTATATGGTTTTTTTTCCCTTTCACCATGTAGGTTAACACTTATCAGCTCCACTAATTGCATAAAATGGATTTGGTCTCAGAGGAAACTTCACATTACATCTCAGCAGCAATGAGCTGTTTTCTAAGGCAGAGAGTTATCTTGACAAAACAGTTTTAGACACCTGGGAAAGATGGAGGAGGAAGTGCAAAAAACCTCCAGAGACTACCAATGTAATATTGAAATACTAATTTCTTCATTTTTCCTCACACCACTATTTTAGGATCCCTCCAGCAACAGAGGAGCCAGCTGCAATGTCATTGTGCCCTGCAATACTTCAATAACAGAAATATGATGCATATTAAAAGTGTAACACAGAAAGAGTGGTATCTAGGCTAATATAAAGGTTCAAAAAAGAGTGAGTGAAGTTTCAGACTTTATAATTCTTCAATCAGATGTATTTTTGTAGGTATAATTTCAATATCTGGAAACTATGGTGTCAGTTGAGGGAAAAATTTATGCAGAATTGTAAGTGGGATAGTTCAGTTTGTAAACTGAAGCATAGATATATGATTGGATTGAAACCTAAGATGTTTTGGTTTTGGTGTGTCCCAAGATTAGTTCTCTCTCTTTCATCACTCATATATACACACAGATGCAAAACCTCAAAAAAGAATTAGTTGTTTCATTCTCTGTCAGAACATGTTTGCAATGTTCTTACAAAAGATGATACACAAACTACATTTAAGTCCTAATAGCTGCATCAAAGGGCTGGAGTTTTCACATTATTGGTACAGTCAGTACCAAAGTGTTTTAAAACTATTTTCATAACTTGAAGTTATGGTAGAAGAAATCAGGAAGATTATACAAGTAATACAATCAGGAGATTATACAAAAAAGATTGTATAGATCTTCTATTAAGAGTAACATGGCTTAAACAGACAGTCATACCTTATCTGTGATAAATCCTGCAACAGAGGTTTTTATGAAAAATCAAGGCAGTGGGAAAAATGGAGGGATGTAAAGCTAGATCAGAAGTAAGGAAATTGTGAAAGAAAAATATTGTGATCTGTGCAATATCAAAGCATAAAAATTACTAAACTCTTAATAAAACTGGGGTACTATGTACACGAAGTTCTAGTGCAGTTAAGACCCAGTGTGTGATCACTACATAAACATCTAATAAGATGAAGGACTTAACCTTCTGCAAAGATGAAAAGGCCATGAGAAGATATTTAGGTAACCTAAATCTCCCCCTCTACAGTCTTGTCATTTGACATACACCACCTTTCATAATAATTAATTAGGCTAAGATGATGATGATCACATTTTTGGTCTTTGTATGTACACAAGTGACAGGATACCAACTACAGACAATCCTAATGAGTCTCCACATATACATATCTATATTTTTACACAAGATGAGCAATAATTGACTTCAGAACCCTGGGACAACTGATCAAGGGATCTGGAGCATAAATTGTGTTCTCTTCTATCCTGACAGTTGCAGGGAATGATGGGGTATCCTGGGCTGCATTAGGAAGAACATTGCAAGCAGGTTGAGGCAGGTGATCCTGCCCCTCTGCTGAACCCTAATGAGGCTGCATCTGGAGTGCTGTGTCCAGTTCTGGGCTCCTCAGTACGAGAGAGACATGGAACTCCTGGAGTGGGTGGTGAAGGGACTAGAGCACCTCTCTTACAAGGAAAGGCTGAGGGAGCTGGGCCTGTTCAGCCTCAAGAAGAGACAACTGAGAGGGGACCTCAACAGTGTATCTCCAGAGATTTATAGTAAAAGGCAAGTGAATTGAGTAAATATCTATTTAACTACTAAAGAAGTTCCAATCACATAAATACATGCAAAAGACGAATTACTGATTTTTGTCAACAAATTAACAATTAAGTGAAGGAACAATGAAATGGATATTAAAATAATTCTGGTTTCAGTAGAATGAGCACATATCCTATTACAGTGTTAAAATTACTCCTTCCATTAGTAATTTTTTAAAAAACACTTTTTAATAATAATAATAATTGAGTGCATTTCCTTATTCATCAGGAAAGTTCATCTTGAAAAATAATACAAATATTTTGATACATACAGAAATTTTGCATCTATGTTCCTTAGACCTACATTGGTCTGTAATAAAAGACCTAATGCCTGCGCTGCACACTCTTGATTGTCCCTGTTCTGAAATGAGAGATTATGTCTTACAAAATCATTGAACAGTGTTTGTTTAGTAAGGAGAGTTTATTGAGCTAAGATCACAAGGCGGTTGTTACAACTTTAAACCATACAGCTAAAACAACATTATTACTTCATAGTAGTCATTACTTTAGTTCTTGGCATCAGTTAAGTTTGAAATACTCATTAGGAACTGTTCATTGAGTTAGGCTTGTCTTTTTTTTATGAAGTGTTTACAAACCAGTAACTTCTTTCCAAATAAAGTTTATCCTCATCAATCTTCCGTTAATGGCAATTGTACACATATTGTATATTAGTTTACGGATTGTTAATCTCAAGAAAGTGAATACTTCCCCTGCTGGTCAATATTTGAAATCTGTTAATGGAACTCTGTGACAGATGACTTGCTATAGACATGGTTTCTGTACTCTGATTAGATAGAAAATTAGGATCAGTGCCTGGTGGTCAATATTTCAAGAGCAGCATGCAGGAGGTGTTACAATTTAAGACATAGAGAAAACTGAGCTTTGCAAACTGCATCATTCAGCAATATTTCTAGCCTTCCTTTGCACAAGTAGTGTTATGGCTACTTATGTATGATGTAGTGAAAAGGTATCTTTCAAGCCTATGTTTTTTCTGGTTTTTCTTTCTGGGCAGTAGGAACTCCGCAAATGGAAGGCAAGGACATCCTAAAAAAACACCTGGAGTATCTCTGGGCTCATTTATGCTCTTATGCATCCCCCTGAGAGCACACAACAAATTTTAAATCACATCAGTAGCAAGCCCAGGTTCAACCTTCATTAAAATTGGCTACATTCAAAAGAGGGTACTGGAGGATGTTCTGAGATGGACCCTTCACCCTTGTCTCAACTTCACAAAACACCAGTTATTTTCAGTCTTCTTTTTGTTTTGATTTCCACAAGAAGGGTCATGGTTTATGAGGGAAAAAAATCAGCCTATGGAAGAATTCAATCCTTTTACAAGATTCTTTAGTAAAAGATACAGAAGACAAGGAAAAAAAGAAAACAGAAAAACAAAAGCAAAAAACCCCAAACAAACAAAAACTGAAAACAAACACCAGAAAACAACCTCTAGCTTGAAATCTAAGCTATATGCACTAGACATCATGTAAAAATTATCTTTGTTTTGTAGATATCCTTTTAAATTAGCAAATCAAGTCTCTGTTCTCTTAGCTGTTTATATAGATTTTATTTTAAAAAAAACCAAAACAAGCTTCGTAAAACTTTTGTGATAGCCCAAGAGAGGGAACAGGCTTAGCTGAAATGATGAATTACCATTTTATCAGTTGGTGAAGGCAATCTAAGCTGCTTTACATCAATTTACACAGCCCTAAATTTTCAATTCTAACTCACCATTTTATATTACAAGAAAAGCCGTGATGAGGACATAAGAAATGTGCATGTTAGAGTACAGGTCTTGTCAGCTTCTTTGGTTCACCCTTCTTCCACAATTACTAAATTAGAGATGTCAGAGAGTAAATATTAGTCTATTCCTTTTATTCATTACATATGGAGCTGTGGACTATGCTTTTGCCTTTTTCAGTCTGCTGTTACTGCGCCTGCTTTCCACAACTGCCTTATAGCAGTAAGTTCTAGGAGTTCACTACCTGATCTGTAAATAATTCCTTTTAACTGCTTGAGTAGCAACTCTTACGGGTTTTATTGAATGTCTGCTATCTCTAATTTGGTGCGCATTTTTTTCTGGTTTCATCTGAATCACCATTTTCTTGATTTTTATAAGCCTCAATGACATTAATTCCAGTAATTTGGGAATCTCTATGTAATAAAGTTTCTTCACTCCTTGATCATCTTCATGACCCTCCTCTAATTTTTTTGCTACATTGCTTATCATTCAGACCAGAACTGCCTATAGAACTTGTGACATGGGTGCACAAGGCTTTTATAGAGCAACGAAATGACACTCTGTCTTAATCTCAAATCTTCCTGATGGGTCTTTCATCCATGTGTAAAATGTTTGTTGCTATTTCCAGAAGCTTCATGAGGATAATATAAACATGCTCTCTGACCTTCAAGAGAAAACAGTGTCATACAACACAGAAAGAAACAATAATTGTCTCTGGAAAAATACAGGTGTGGGGGCACAGAATAAACTTCCAAATCTGTCTATTAAACCAGTGTAATTGGTTTAATAATTAATGAACATACAGGAACTTTAATTTAAAGAAAACAAAATTAACAGTAACACCATCTCAAGGCAAGAGTAAACTGTTAAAAGATTTGTTCCTTGGAAATGTGCAACTGCCTTGTTATTGACAATATTGATCTTTCGTGGCAAAGTGATAAGGTTGGACAGTTAAAAAAAGTGCTCCTTACGTAAATGAAAATTCTAATGAGAATATCTTGTCATTTTTTAGTATATTTACACTATTTTCAGCAGCGTCATAGAAAAGAGCATGGATTCTGTCAAATAGTTTCATGTATTATTTTATTCTATTGTCATCATTTTAAGGGAAATAATAGCCACAAAAATATCTGAATCTTGAATGCAGGTAGTTTCTGCTCCTGTAGTTGTTTTGTAGAAGTCCTTTCAAAGCTCAGAGTAGAGGGACCAAGATGGTGTTACCCAGGATGGTGAAGAACCTAATGGTAGTGACACACTACAGCTTGTGCAGGTGGGAAGGGCAGCCTGATGTTGCTGGGAGCCAAGCACAACATGAAGATATATGAATCTGTTGCAGCTTACTCTGAGGGCTGTGCAGACCTTCCCTTCAGGAAGAAAAAGCTTAGCTATGTAACTAGGATTTAATATTTCCCTTTCAAACTTGAGCTTCAATAGTAATCTCTAATAGAAAGCACTTGTCTGGGCTAAAAATGGACTAGATGTTACAACAGAATATGATATATGGCTTTACATGGAAGTTAAACTTAAGCAGTAGTTCGCATCAAGAATATGGTAGCCCACATCCTTAAATTGCAAATGACCAGGACAGTAGTAGTTACCTCTTTTACATCTTGTATAGTATACTGGTAAAGCTCACCACACTGATAAAACACTTCAGCAATTACACCAACAATGTTCCACACTAGCTAATTTTACCAATATATTTTCTCAACAAGAGTATGACTACTGTTAAGCAAAAATAATTTCAGTGTGTAGAAGCAAGGATTCAGACTTCTACCATTTTTAAGGAAGTGGATAAAGAAAAGGGTTAGATAGTGGATAATTAGTATTAATTTCAATTCTTAAATATATTTCTTACAAATTTTTCTACAGCTGAACACATACAGCAGGCAAAGAACAGCTATTTAAAATTTTGAAGACTAGTTCTGGGCAGACTAATAATTGATACAGTAGATTCTTTGAGTGTGGTTTGAAAGAGTACAGCGGCTTTTAACAAACATGCTTTATGGGATTTCTAGGAAATTTTATGGAAGGAGACCGCAGTTAACGTTTTATTGGAGAAGCTCATAAATTTCCCCAACTGCAGCTTAGAGTACCTCAAAAAACTAAAATTTTACAGCAAAGACAGCAGATCTTGCTCAAGTGCTTAAAATCTCTTCTCAATAGCTAATCAAACCTTATTGAATTTTAAAAAGACAGATCTTACATAGCAAATTGCTGACTCTTTCTTCAGTTTTTGTAAATTTTAATCTACAAAATTTATAAATATATTCCTGGGAATATAACTGAAATCCAACAGGCATATCATTGCAGATTAATGTTTATCCATTACAGAAAACAATTAAAATCTGAGCAAAAAATTAGGGCTTCCTTGTGAAACTGTAGGATTTATATGAATTGTAGATTATAGTCAAGAATAACCTGAAAGATCCTGAATTGTGAAAATAGCAGCACACTCTACAGTATTTCTATTATTTGAGTTGGAACATAAGGACATTACTGCTGGAATATAGACACGTTATTCCTCTGCAGCTTTCAAGCACAGTGTGACCTGCATGGATGGATCTTTTCAAAGTGTTGCTGAGCAAGCATTCACACACAAAGTTTCTCACAAATTGCCTGCCTCTCTACTCAAGGTCATGCTCTATTAAGACGTTGATACTAAAACAAGCTTCCCAGGAGGTTTGCCCTGAACTGTTAACTGCAGGTAGCCAGGCTGCTGTAACATCAGCCTGTGTCCTGACAGATTCCTTACAGAGGAATTTAGCATTACAGAGTGTGGTATGGATCTGTTGTAAGCACTATTATTAAGCCAGGACTTGTTAAGATTGCACGGTGGTCTCTTTCACCTAATGGATTAGAGAACTAGAATGTGATATGACCTCATATAATCTCAAGTTTCTGCTAATTTTACTCAGCAATGTGCTGTTTTATTACCAGTATATATTTTGCATCGTACCACATGTCAGTATTGGACTGATTTACAATTGCTTTAAAAAAAAAACATGTTTACAATAAATTGACAACTCCCTTCCAAAATATTGCTGGTTTTGGCTAAAGTTATTTGTATAATTTTTGCCTGATAGTTAGAATATTTTCAAGCCATAAGTATTTGGGTTTGGGTTGGTTTTGGTTTTTTCATTTTCAAATTACTGACTTGTGTCAGATTTTCCAGCATAGGGAATAAAAAATACTCAATGCTCTCGCTTCTTGATCAATTACAATTGTTTAACATGTTCTGCTAGTGTTCTGATAAGAACTTCACATTGCCACCTTGCGCAATCCTTCTGAAATATTGAACCTACTACTTGGTCAGAACTTGTTATAACAGAAGTCAGTGGCTGAACTGTCTTAAAAAACACCTTTTCACTTTCTTATAAATGATGTCCACAAGGTTGCAGTTCATATTGGAAAGATAGAGTTTGAAGAACTGCATAACTGCTGCCTTTATACTCTTTTGTGAAAGTCCATATAGATCTTCTTTCTCTGAATTCACACTGGCAGTTTCCATAAATTTTCTCGATAAGTTTTAGACTAATTCTTCCTTTAAACGTTTTTTTTTTTTTTGTGCCTGTGGTTATTTTATGTTACTTATTTTATTTCATTTGGTTTGCTTTGCTTTTATTTTTTAAGCCCTACCTTGCTGAGTTGGACTGTTTAAAATAAACTTTAAAAGGATGTAGCTATGAGTAAGCCACTCTCATACATTCTCTGCTAGGAAATGATCTGCTGTATTTAAGTTTGAAATAATTCATATTATGTTCATATCATAAATTTCTGATTTTTTAAAACAAGAATACCTTGCATTTTAGGAGTTGTTTATAGAGCATTTGCATTATTAGTGTCCCATCTGTCACATAGCTAAAAGAGGAGGAAGAAGAATGTGTGCAAATAGCAAATAAACCCAGCATATTCATTTTCTATAACCAAGTCTTGTTAATAATTAATCTTGCTGAATTCCTAACCTATTATGGCTTAAATAGAGTGCAGATTGGACTCTTAATTGAGAGGAGAGAATGGATTAGGAAGAGGCTTACAGAAATTGAAAAAAAAAAAAGAAGGTGGTAATATCTTAAATTCAGCAGTGATTCTTTACTAGGAGGGATGAACAGACAAATATGATTATGCATCACAGAAAGGGATATTTTTAAAGAAGAGCGAAAGAGAATATATTGAAGAATAATAAGTCAAATAAATTGCTGCCCATCACAACTGGCTTCCTGGCCCTCAAACCAAGAGCACATTTGGTGCTATATCATTATCTACTTCAAAGGTTCTACCTGTCACTTAAAGGCATAGGATGTGTGCTGAAAGAAGTATGATTTGCTGAATATGTATCAAGTGATCTGCTGCTGAGGTTTCTAGCCACCTCACATGGCAGTAATGAGGTCATCACTCAGGCATAATTGAGGTCAGTAGATTATTGCTCAAATCAACAATATATTGTGACAAGTAAAAGAACAGATTTAGTTAAATTCCTTGTCAGCACAGATATTGCTTTTTGTCTGTTTAAGGTAGGACAGGAAAATCTTTACAGTAAAAATGTAAGACTGAATGAGGATGTAAGAGCATCCATTTCTGTGTTATGCAAGCCCTGTCATTAATTTACCAATCATCATATTTTACCTTCTGATATACAGAATGTTGCAATATAGTCACAATTACCTAGAGAACTTTTTTTCACAATCATCTGGATGTAGCAGCAGAAAAACATTACTGATGCTTAATGGATATTTAAATAAGTAAGCAGTATACTTACTGCTGCTGTTTAGCTCATATGAAGCTAAGAGAAATATTTTCCCTGTCTGTGATCTATTTTCAGTTAGTAACCTACCCAAATTCTGGCACACCTATAGAAACGATGCATACTTTCAATATTGAAGAGGGAAATTTAGAGGTTGTTTTTAATTTTCCCCCTCTTTTTTACTTGGAGTGCAATTCTTTCTGCTCTACAAATTCAGTCCATTATGTAAATAAAATACTCGTACCAAGCACAACCTGAGAACCACTTTAGATGACAATTTAAACAAGTTGATGAGTGTCAAGAAACTCTTGAAGAAATTACAGGAATATTGTGGTCAGAGCTAAGTTGCATTGAGAATCAGTCTGAAAGAGCTGAAGAAGATCAAGATCATGAAGCCTTCTTTAAAGATAATCTAAAACTAATCAGCACCAGTCCAGATGCAATCTAAACCAGTTACCTTTTCCAACATATTGACAGGAAATCCTCAGACTCTAAATCCCCATTATTTTTAAAAGCACTTCTTCACTGCTAAGGTCTGTGTACCTATTTCACTTTGGCAACATTTCACTTTCCTACTGTTATAGATAAAAATACATTATTCAGGAATACTGTTCCTATGTGACTGCATTCCAGGCCAGAGTGAATCCTACTAGCAGAGGTTAACTAAAAAATCATTAGGCTCTTCATGCATTGAATTTGCCTCAAAGGGAAAAGATTACTTGTGGCTCAACTTTAACAGGCAAAGAAAACAATAAAGTATGCAGTACAAAAACTGTCAAAACTTCAAATTTTTTTTAGCAATCTATTTTAAAAGGATTTAGTTGTACTACTGCAAGTTGCACACTTGCTATTAAATCAAACTGGCTATATCTTTTCAGTAGAAGATAATTTAAGAGGAAACACTCAGAAAGGTCTCTAAGACTTTGTTATTCACAGAATCACCAAATGAGTAAGGTTGGAAGGGACCACAGTTAGTCCCACCTCCCTGCTCAGGCAAGGTCATCTGAAAACAAAAGGCACAAGATTGTGTCCAGATGGTCCTTGAATGTCTCTGATGAGGGAGACTTCACACCCTCTCTGGGCATTCCCGTCTAGTGCATGGTCACACACAATAAAGTTCTTCCTCATATTCAAGTGGAACTTACTGTGTTCCAGTTTCTGCTCCTTGCCTCTTGTCCTATTGCTTAGCACCACCGAGAAGAGCCTGGTTAGTCCTCCTGGCACCCTGGAAATTTTCAAGAACTTTCTGGACACAAGCCTGTGCCGTGTGCTCTCAGATGACTCTGCTTGAACAGGGAGGTTGGACCAGATGACCTACTGTAGTCCCTCACAATGGGACCTATTCTGTGATTCTCTGATAGGAAACAGCACAGATTTTGAGGGTGTCCATGTTAGGCCACAGAAGCACAAGAGTGTTTATGTCCCAGAGCATGATGAGAGCAAAAAGAGGGACACAGTGCTGGAGAAGCTACAGTGGAAGAGTCCAAAAGTGTTGAGAAACCTGAGGGCAGCAGGCTGATGAATGGACTGAGGAGGCAGGAGACTTTACAACAATTTGTGTTCAGAGTGGTTGGAGGCAAAGAGACATTTCTTACCATGTCTTACCTCTGGGATGAAGTCGAAAAAGCTTTCACTCATAGAAAGGGCAGAAGCCTCTAATACCAGATGACTTACAAGGCTTTCATTATGCACCTGAAACTACGTCTTTGAACTAACCTAAGTTATGCAAGACAAAGTGAGTTACAAGAAAAAACTCTGTATCCACTGTTTAGTCAGAGTTGTAATCTGCCCATTAAATCATATTCTCATTATTTTTTTAATGCCTATCCTGTAAGTCTGAAGACCACAATGACAAATTTTGTACGCTTATTTTATGTCATGGGAGATCAAAGTTAAGATTTAAATGAACTTATAATGCCTCTATTCAGTATTTTCTTCTAGAGAACACAGTGTCAAATAAGTTATCGATGATGTGACATGAATAATACAATGCAAGAAACAAGCTCACGAATGGTCCTTAATTCATTTTTATACATTCAGACAGATGCAAAACAGATTGTGTCTGTGTTAAAAATAAGAAAAAAACCCTATATTTTGGGGGTCATCATTAATGAATAATTCAACATGTCTTAAAGAAAACTGAATAGCAAAATTTAATTTGAAATAGATTCTTTTCAAGAGAGACAGGTATTTTATTGTGATATGTCTTCTGTTGCAAGAAACAACTTTTTAATTTACAAGTATGTTTGCTATGACTCCATGTTGAATAGCATTTAGAAGAGTGATGAAACTTCACCAACTTTATCAGTGGATAAACTCTGAATTTGTTAGTGCAGTGGAAAAGGCAGGATATAAACTCTTGCTGCAAATTTAAAGTTTCAAATTTGTACCATTCCTGAACTTACTACTAATTACTACTTACTACTAGGACTAGCTTTTGAGTATATGTATTTATGAGATATATGCATTATTTTAAAGCCTCTAGAATATATTTTGGTGACGGAAATTGCATGAAGAATAGAAAAAATTTGAAAAAAAATGCTTACAAATAACTTGCTTAGGTCCTTTTCCACCTCAGAAAATTTACAAAACTGACTATTTTATGTTCAGCAAAATTTTTCTTTAAAAAAAGTAAGAATTAACCATTTGATTTGATGCAATTTTGTAGCAATTTTGCAATTATTATTAGCATGATTGAATATCCATTTTGCGAACCTAAGTCCCAGTTGTAAATGAGAGAAATAATTAAAACTGATAGCGTCATTTTGTCATATAATGGAAATAAGTCTTATCATTCAGACTAATGAGTGTGGTGAATATATTCAGCCCCACATGGCCTGTGAAACTGGCACAACTGTACATGAAGGGGGAGTTAACAGTACAAACAAATCTACCCACGCTGTCAGTATAGCTGATACAGAATTAGCATCAGTGGTAGATCTAACAGAGAAGGAAAGGCAAAGACTTTGGGAATAAACCAAGAAAACCCATGTAACATTTTCCTCTGTCCTTGGACTGTATTTTTCGGCATTAGGAACCATTTCCAGCAATGTAGGTTTAAGATGGAGCACTGAATCAGCAGCAAGAGAACTTTTCTTCTCCCATCTACTGCATTCTTTCCCATATGCAAGGGAAATAATTAAGGAATAATTTCAGTAGCTTTCACAATTTAATTGCTCTAGCTTGAAATAAGATAAATAGATCGTGTTAGTGAAAAGAGATATAAATAAGAAACCTAGACTGTCTCATTTGAAATGAAATTCATTTTAGAATGGAAAAAATATAAACTTTGTATATGAGGAGGAAATATTCTTGGGTCTGCCTATGTTACATTATACGTTTCTTATTTTGGGGGAATCCAGTAGGTAAAGTAAGTTTCATCTTAGGAACTTATTTTTATTCAGAATTGGCTTTACATTTTTGAGGCATATATTTACAGATGAATGCAATGTCTCATTAGTCAGCATACTAAAACCAGGAAGGTCAAAGAGTAGATATTGAACAAAATTACTATCTGCAAAAATGGATGGAAGTCATGTCAAAAATCAGAATATCACCTGAGGAAACACTCAGAAAGTGTCCTATTATAGGGCTTCACTAAATTAAACCGATACAAAGCTCAAAACTTGTCTGACTTTAGTTCCCACTCACACTGTTAGATCATTATTATTCCTCACATATTTCTGGGAAAGAATGAAAGTCATGTGCTGATATTTTTTTCTTAAGTTCTCTTCTTCATAACAGAGCAATTCTGACACCATTAACTTCTTCCTATGCTGTTATCATCCCTCTTGCCTTTCCAGCATGTGCATCTGCAGAAGAAAAATATAATTTTTTGGCTTAAACTCTTAAACTGTTGAGGAAAACTATATCAGTGTTCATCATTTAGAGCTTTCTTTGACTTTTTATGAACTATGAACAATAATAATTTGACAAATATTGCAACAAAATTGTGTAGCAGCAAATGATATGACTTAGTGGCAGGTCTAAGCTGATTCTTGGTGGGATTTATCAAATATCTGAATGAAGTCACTCTAAACATTGTGAATACTCTCATCCCTTTAAATCTTTCCAGAAACAAAATCTAAAATACAAAGAAATACCAGGAGAACAGCGAACTACAACAAAAGAACATTTCCTTCCCCATAATTGGTAGATCTTTCATATAGTTGTCTCATAGTGTACAATAAGGAACATTACCCGTGTCAATAGGCAGCGTTCAAACAAATTCTTCTGTGTTATCTAAGTGATGCCAAATTAAAAGCAAATACAGCAGTGGCATTAACCATTGATACAACATTATTATATAGAGGAAATATGACTGTCCAATTGAAAACCACATATATACTGAAGCAGGACAAGATGGTATCAGGAAACACAGGACACCCTAGAAATCAAGTACAGGTAGACACTTGAGATTGCCAGATATACATAAAAGCAAAAGGAGAAAGAGGTTTTTATATATAGCTTATAGTAGGGTGGGGCTCTAATTCTCTGATTGATAAATTTCTGGTTTCCATTGAGAAATATTTAACAGAAATGTTACTTGAGTTGTGAATACCATAGAGTTACACATAGAGAAATGCTGAGTAACTCCCATCCAGAGAAGGGATTTGAAAAAGAAATCATACATACTTTCATAAAAACTTGTCTTTTCCATGATTAAGGATAAAATTCTAAGACAAAAAGACCTCAAAAGAGGGCAATGTAATGGCCCTCTTTAAAAAATTAACAAACACAACTTTTTTAATGTGTTTCCAAGCTAATTTCAGAATAATTCATGAAGAAAATTTTGTCAGTATTTATCTCAATAATTACCACCTGGAGTATAAACTGTAATCAAGTACAAATGTACTCTTAAATCCTTTCATTAAACTAAAAAAGAAAAATCTTGGTATCCTTCTCTGGCACATTCTAAACAGAGTCAAATGCTGAAATTGTTGTTAAACAGGAGTGTTCTCTGTCCAACCATGTTGTCATATTCCAACATACAGCCTTGCCACTGACTGTCATTGGCAAATATTAAAGCCTGTCTTGAGTCCAAACACCTTCTGCTCCGTGACCAATGATGCCTACAAAGCCCAAAGCCTATTGAACAGTTTCATAGCTGTCACTCCATTTTCAAGGAAGAGGTTGTTAATAAGGTATGCATGCAGGTAGCTAATCCTGACCTATGGCTCCACCAACAAGATAACTACATGAGAAAAGTCAGAGTGCTACAGATAACAAAAGGAGAGTAATGAATGTACTTGTATATATCCTGAACAATGGTATCACTAACAAGACAGAGATATAAAAACAGGACATGGTCAGTGAACAAAAGTGAACAATAACTAATATTTTTTTTCATCTAAGATAGCTAATATTTTTTTTCATCTAAGATAGCTGAACTAGGTTTAGATGATCTTTCTTCACAGGATCTCTTTTTACTATAACAGCAGCTGAGACACTGTGGCTGCACCTGCATTAGCAAACCATGCTGAACAGAAAGAATGGACCTGCAGACCTGGAAAACTGGTGCCGAGGACCTGATGCTCACACTATATACAGTAGCTTTTCATTTGTATCACTTCTAAGCTAGTCCCATAAAGCGAACATATTTGCAACTGGAGTATCTCTAGGTGAGTCCCTGGAATTTTCATTTTTGGTTTCCAGATATTGGAACACAGAGCTGTATCATACCCTGGGTTCAACTCACTTCCCTTGAAATAAGCAATATGACACCCCCCCAGATTTTTTGGAGGACTACCTGGCCTCCAGCTGCCATTGCAAAACATCCCAGGCTTCCTGTATTATCTGTGTGTCCTTCGTCAGAACTCATGAGGTTCTTTCATGTACCCTCAGGTGTCTCACAATGATACTGAAAACTTTCATAGGAATAACTGAATAAAGACATGGGTCTCTGTAAGTCGAATGGGGAAATAAGGTGGAGAACAATTGAGCCTAGCTCACTCCTTTAACAATTTGTTGCTTTCTAATATTTTATTGCCCTGGATGCATGGCAGTGAATTATTCCTCTAGGGCAGTTCTACCTCTGACTACAATAATCCATAATTTTTACTAGCTGTGAAGAAAAAACTACATAGACTCCTGAGAAAATACTGTGAAGTGATTCAGAAAATGGAAGTGTTTATTGAGAAATTTTAAAAAGTTAAAGTCTCCATACTCTAAGCGTAGTCTGTTTTCCTATTTGGAGGCACATATTCAGATATTAATGAAGGTCTGGCAAAAGCTTTAGCATATGCCTGAATGACAGGGAAAAACTACATATTTCATTACTGAGAAATCTAAGCCTAAATGCAAAACTGCCCCTCCCCTCCTTCACCCTCAAAAAGCTGCCTACATATTTAATAATATGGTCATCATGAATTCAGTACTAAACACATCCCAGCAAATATATATTTAAATTAGTTAATTTTTGTTTAATTATTACCCAGATACGGTTTTCAATTTAATATATTGATGAACATAAACAGCATTAAAAAAATTAGAACCAGTTTTTCATAGTCAAGAATGGAATGTATATTGTATCTAAGGAGTCACGAACCAATTAAACAAAGAGAGAAGAAAACAAATAAGGATTCCATGTAACAAAGGACAGAAATAAAATCTCAATCAGGATAAAATAATGAGCAGAATCACAATTTACTTATACTCATCTCTACCAAGTAAAAGAAAGTTGCCTACTGAGAATATAAATAAGACAAATCAAATACCTCAGGATGTAGCTGCAGAAATTTTATTCTTATCAGATAATGAACTTGGGTTTTGTGATGAAAATGCTAATGAATTCATTTGTAATGTAGATAGAAAAAACAAAGATAAAGCTACTCTGTTGGAAAGAGGGATCCCATTCTTTGTTAATCACAAATTAAAGTGACAGAAAAAAATATAATGAAAAGTCAGATACCTGACAATAACAGAAATCTACAACTTTGAAAACAAATGTTGATAATATCAATACTGATATGCTAAGAGACAAATATAAGGAGTTAACTATTCGAACTTAAACTTAGTTCTCCAACTTAAAAGTAAAGGAATGCATTTAGAATACGATCCTGAAAAATTTTGCAAGAGTAACTTTCTGCACAAATACATATTCGACCTCCTGTGTTTTTTGGTACAAGACAATTTACATAACTACTGCTTCTGTCCAAAATCTCTGCTTGTTCCTCTGAAACCTATCATGGATAACTAGTCATCAGATAAAACTCAGTCAGACTAAAAAGTAGATCTTAGCCTTGTGTTATGAAACCCTCAGTTGCCTTCTGTATCACTGCTGACAGCATCATCAGATTTACAATCAGAGTCATATTTGACCGATTTTCTAACTTGTCACATTGATTCTCTCCCCATTTAATACATCTAAGATACAGCCTTTTCTAACTGTCTATATAATTATAAATGTTATAAAGTTCATATAATTTTACTTTTCACTATGGCAGCATCTTCCATTATGGTCCACATAAGCTGTTGTCATTTTGACAGCTATTCAGAATACTGCAATATAATAATTTTTATAGGTCAAAATAACATTATTTCTCCTGTGGCTGTCTTCCTAATGAGTGGTCTTCTCCATCACATAAACAACTTTGTTGGGCTAGCCTTGTCTAAGGGTCAAAATGTCACCAGATGCTCTTTTACTCACCCTTCTCAACAGGAGAGGGGAAGAAAATGTGATGAGAAAGCTGTTGGCTGAGATAAAGACAGATCACTTTCCTGTTGCCTTCATGGGTGAAAAATACTCATCTTGGGGGAAATTAATTAATTAATTAATTAATTAATTAATTGCAAATTAAAATAGATTTAGATGGTAAGGATGGTAAGGAACAGAGACAAAGTTTAAAACAATACATTTCCCCATCCCTCCTTACCCTTTACTCTTTCACTCCCAATTCCTCTACATTCCTCCTCCTCCTGTGCAGCACAAAGGGAATGAGGAATGGGGGGGTTATGGTAGACCATAACAATTCCTCTCCTTCTCATGCTTTTCCTCTGCTGCAGCATGTGTCCTTCCCACGAGCTGCAATCCTTCATGATGCACCTCATCCAGCATTGGCTCTCCCCTCGGGCTGCAGGGAAAACTCTTCTCCAGCACCTGTGTGTACAGTGGTTTATGACCTTTCTTAAATATGTTTTTGCAGATGTGCCACTGAGTTGGCTGATGGGCTCAGCCCATGTGACCTGTTGGGAGTCTGTTCATGGACACTTTTGTCTGGCACAGGGCAGCCCACGACTTCTCCTCACAGGCCAACCCTTCCTCACTCCCACTATCAACACCTTCAGACCTACAGCCAGTGCAAATGTATCACTTCCCCTTCAAAAACCTTCTCAGCCTATTCTTTGCCCGCTTGGGCTCTTTCACTCAGGGATAGAAGTTTAATTCTCAGTAACATTTTGTTTATATAATGAACTTCCATTTCTAACTGGGTAAATTTTTCATGCATTTTTAGCCTCTTTTGGATAGATAACTTAGGAGAGACCATAGGTTTTTTTAGCTGTAAAATGGCAGCTGCCTGAGATCAAGGAATAGTATTGCTCTCAGTGTAGGACAGTCCTACAGTGTAGGACAAAAAAGTAATCAAAATATATAAAATTTAGGATAACAACAGCAAAAAAAAAAGCATAAAAAGTCTTGTATCTAGTGCACTGGGATGTAAAAAAATAGTTAAATATATTTTGTTTAGCTTTAATATATTCAGTTATATTAACAAATTATACATGTCCTGTTAAACGACAATTAACTGTTCAACCTATGAAAAAAGTTGTAAGAAAATACAGCTGTGCCAACTCACTTGATATTATTTGTAACAAAACCCCTAATATATAATCTTTATTCTTGATATTGGTAGGAGCCTAAATTGTTCTATTTTGTCACAGTAATGTTGCTTAGTATTTTTTGAAGGAACATATTTAGTAATTTCTTTTTTATGGGCAATTTTTTTAGTTTATTGTATTCACAGTCTTTAAAGTCAACTAAGATAAAATGAGTGTCTTCAAAAGTGCTCATTAAGCAAGGACAAGGAATTATTCCTGGTCTAGATCATGAGTGTACTCAGCAAAAAGCACTGTTGTGTAACAACCCAAGGGAAGGGAAAGGGAAAGAGAAAGCAGGGAAAACTCTCCAGGTCACTGGCCAACAAAATAACTGATGCAGATTGCCCCAGTTCATCCTCATCTGTACATACTCTCCATTGCAGAAGTTGTTCCTCTGATAATTTTTTACACCATAACAGTATGGTTTCATCAGGACTGTTTCATTACAGTGATAGTGCTTATGAGGCTGTACTTTTATCAGGCACAGATGTTGAACACATCGATTGGCTGTTTAGCTTTCTACATGTGCATTATCAGCAAATGTTTATTAGCTACCTATAACACTATTTTCTACTGGAATTATCAAGATTTAGGTGTTTCATAGCAAAAGATTATCAACCAAAAACTATGAAGCAAGGGCTGGAAAGGGAAAATTCACATTTCGGTGGCAATCACTTCCTAAACACCCCAGCTTTGCAGATGAGATAATATTTCTTGAATTCTCCAGTGTGAGGCTGTGAGGATAGGAGCACTTTGGAATAAAAAAGTAAAAGGTCCTACCACAGCAGTCTTGAGTTGTGTAAGTGTCAGCTTGCATACAAAATAAAAGGCAGACTGTAGCGTTACAATTGAAAGAAAGCAGACTTAAAAATGTGACCTTTATATAGGCCAAAATGCTGTGTAACATCAAGAATGGTGTGTGCTGGGTACAAAAGTCCCCCTCACTTTCCCTCAAAGCCCACTGCTCTAGTCCTGCACATAACAAGACAGAGTCCAGAAGCCAATCCTTTCATCAGATCCCAGAAAAGGGATCTCAAATACTTTTGCAACAAACCACAACCCACAGTCATAGCTTTCCCTGGAGCTAAATCACTTACTCAAATGTGCCAGTTCATTTGCAGCACAAACAGATAACTTCAAATGTCTCATGGATTAATTTACAGATACAGAAGACAAACGGGCTGCGTGTTGCTGGTTGTCTAGAGAGGAATTAATTTTCTTCCTTATAGTATTGCTGATGACTTCCTTGATACACCTCTGAATGGGATTCTTTAGGTACATAATTGTTAGGCATAAAAATTCATTCAAGTAAGCACATATCTAAAGTAATTTAGCTCAGAATTAACCCTAGAATTAATATAGCCCTGAAATGAATGTAACCCAAGTATGAATGTATTTGATAACTTTTGTTGTTCCTGAATATGGTTATTATGCAGACAGTGGGAATTTTCACAGAATCACAGGATATGTTGAGTTGG
Organism: Manacus vitellinus; assembly: GCF_001715985.3. Classification (NCBI taxonomy): domain Eukaryota; kingdom Metazoa; phylum Chordata; class Aves; order Passeriformes; family Pipridae; genus Manacus; species Manacus vitellinus. The sequence continues at coordinate 9,022,259 of NW_021940813.1, forward strand.
AAGAGACCCGCAAGGATCACCGAGTTCAACCCTTAGCCCCACACAGGACCACCCCCAAGAGTCACACGATGTGCTTGAGGGCATCATCCAAATGCTTCTTGAACTCTGTCAGGCTTGGTGCTGTGACCACTTCCCTGGGGATCCTGTTCCAATGCCCAACCACCCTCTGAAGGAAGAACCTTTTTCTAATATCCAACCCAAACCTCCCCTGACACAACTTTATGCCATTTCCTTGCTTTCTGTCACTGGTCATCACAGAGAAGAGATCCGTGCCTGCCCCTCCTCTTCCTCTCACGAGGAATTGTAACTGCAGTGAGGTCCCCCTTCAGTTTCCTCTTCTCCAGGCTGAACAGACCAAGTGCCCTCAGCTGCTCCTCATATGGCTTCCCCCACGGCCTTTCTCTCCATTACCTTGAAGATTTGATGATTAGTTATTATTATTCCAAAGGCGTTTTTTATGTTGCTTCTCTGCTTAGGCACAATTACAGGAATTTTGACCTAGTGCTTAGGAAATATTTGTGTCAGCTGAATTCAGTTCCAATTATTTTCAGAAACTACACATAGAAGTGGTAGCTAAGGGTAAAGTTCATATTCATGAAAATCTCTGATATGTCCTCATGAAGGAATTCTTGAGTATTGAGTACCCACAATTGAGGGTAATTGAGTACCCACAGTTTTACCAATCATTTTTCTTATATTCTTGGCAAATTTAAAGCAGCATTTTAAGTTCACAATCATATGCTTCCTTTTTTAAAAAGAAATATAAAAAAAATTGTTCTTTTTCACCTGTTCACAAATGTTTCTTCAGGCCTTTGAATGTAGTGGCAGATACTTTATTTAAGGAGGATATTTATAGTTATGCAGTCACTTTAAGGAGTGAATAATTATGCATAAAGGGCTTAATTCAAGACAAAGTCTATCATCCTCAAAATAAGTCTGTATTTGCCAAAGTGAAATAAATTGAATGTTCTTGAGTTATTAATCTCAATATAGTCTGGTCTGTTTAGAGTAGCCACAATGCATCCTGATACCTCAACTGGTGATCTATTCCTATGCTTTACTCTCTTATACAGGATTTTATTTTTTTTGTGTGTGTTATTTATTTAGCTGTTTGTATTCTATATGGCTGAGTCCCTCTCATTTGTTCCTAGTGCATACTGGGAGTGCTGGTGTGTCTTTTGCAGGTACCTAGGGGAAACTGTGAAAAGTCCTGGAGAGATGAACTACATTTAAATAGACACATAGCAAAAAGAGAACTTCCAGAGAAGTTTTTAGAAATCTCAAAGTTGCTGTGATAAACAGTGGATAGTAAGGCACTAAAACACAAGTCAGAAACCAAAATGCCTTTGTAGGTTTTGTTGTTAAAAGCTGATAGATTATATTATTTTTAGTTCTTTCTTATAAACACCACAAGAAAGACAAGAATTTCTGAAGTTGATGAGACTAAAATGAAGTGAAATAACTGAGTTTTACTGTAAATTAATTTTACAATAAAAGATTTTGTTCATATTAGATACTGCTTTACCTAATAATATTTCATCTTACATAATACTAATAAAATTTTAAAAACAATAATATATAGTCTTAAGATGTAATAAGTAGGTATAAAGTAACCTAATAATAATGTAATATAATCTTTACATTTTTATAAGTATGTATAAGGCTTCCATAAATCTAGGTCTGCACCTGCTTTAGGTTTTTCTTTTGATTGCTTATAAATGTGAAATAAAACAAAATAATCAAAAGAATTATGTGATTCTCTGCAGTTCAACAAAGGGGAGTCCACATGATGGGGAACCTTGTCCCCTACTTTCAGTGCAGCAGGGGCTACTTCATGCATTCATGCCTTATTTTCTTACCACTGCAATGAAATCTGCTGCCTTGTAAAGGTCATCCCTACTACTGGCAGAGACAAAACCTGAGAAGAACTGGATACAATTATATAAGTTCTGACTACAGCTGGCAAAGGCACATCAGCTGTGGGGGCAGCTGCTTTCAGCACAAGGGCAGAGTTCCTATACTGTTTCTCCCATGAGAGCTGAAAAAAAATATAAAATTATTTAGCTAGAGGAGTGACAGGTTGAAATAATCAATTTTAAACATAATGATGATTATGCATCAAGTGAGCCAGACAGTGTGCTTTGATATCACAACTGTATTCATGCTTTTGACAGAGGAAGACAACAGTTCAGGTCATCTCATATAAGAATGCCATGCCTTATGTATCCACCCCTTCCTTCTTTGCAGTGACATGCTACTGGAACTTGTTCCTTCCTTAGCACAGCCTGGCCTGTGATCAACAAACCGTGGTAATACACATGTTCATGGGTTGGTACTGATTGAGACTAATTAATGGTTCTTCTTACATAGATGTCTGGAATTATAACAAAAGGCTCAAAACCTACAATTAACAGTAGCAAGTAACCTATAATTTTTTCCAACTGCTCTACTAATTCTGATTATTATCCACCGCACATTTAATTTCTTGCCATATTCTTTGACCTCTTCACAGCAGAGATGAAAATTTTATTGTTGAGGTAAGAGAAATATGTGGTTTCTTTAGCACTGGGGACATACCACATTAACTTCTCACAGTCAGTTTGTGGGTACTGCCCCACCAAGACATAGGCTATTAATCATACTTCTTCACCAATTGTGTTGCACAAAATGTGTTTAAATTTAGTGGCCCTAATATTCATAGCTGTCAAATGAAAAATGTATTTTAATCTCAAAGCTAGGACTGCAGAATTCAGCTTAAGACTGGTGTATAACTTCACTTTCAATGTCTATATGAACCATTCTGAAAAAAATTAGTAAGCAGAAAATTTTTTATGTTTCATTTGCAATTATTGTCTCTGTGGACAGCATCCTGCTTTTTCCTGCAAGCATACACAGGGATAAAATCTCCTAAAATTTGAACTAGAGATCTCTAAGTTAAATCTGAACCATGACTGGTTTTGGAAGCTTGGGACTGGCAACCAGACTGGTGTACTGGATTCACTGTCTCATTTCAGGACCGCTTTCTGGTGTTTGAACTCCTGAGACAATTTAAATAGCTTTTTTAAAGCAAAAGACTCCTCTGCTAGATTCCTTAAATATTGCTGTAACAATAACAATAATAGAAGGATGATAAGGGGGAGGAAGCTGAGAGCTGCTGAAGGGAAGGAGCAGAAGTGTTATTTCCATAGCTGACACTTTAAATATGACAGTGCTAATGCACAATATTTCTTGACAAAAAAGTATCACTCAAGGCATTTAAGAAGGCATTTAACGCACAAGTGTGAGGAGCAGTGCTAGAAGGTTCAGCAGATCTTTGCCAATCACTCTGTGAACTATTAGGACTTTATGTTGCCCTTTTTCTGGAATAATGTCCAAGCAGTGAGGGAAGTTCTTTCTCACCCCTAACCACCCCCTTCAGTGCATGTGGCAAGACAAGTCAGGATTCTCCTGTTAATATTTGAAATCTGCAAAATATTCAGAGGACATTGAAAAAATAAACTTACATCTAGTTAAAACAGAAGTAAAAGGGATCAAAGGACCCTTTCAATTTTATGTAGTCAGATAATCTGCATGTCACTCTTCAAAATGTATTACACAAAAAAATAGAAGGTTACACTAGTTCTTCTCACCTGTGAAGGGAGATGAAACAATACCTGACAGTGACATTTGTCCACTAAAGCCCATTCAGTCTTTTAAAATCTTTTCAATAAGGATCAGGGAGTAAGAATTCCTTCCTGTCAATCACAAAATAAAAGTATCCTCTTGCACTGTACCAGAAAGTGCTCCCAGGAGGTTAACTCTAGAGCTCAAAGAAGATATGCAAAGTGTCATCTGAAGACTATGTCCTTATACATCTCAAAATTCTGTCTGTGGTCCTGAGCTTGCCAGAAATCCACAGAAACACACATATAAACTAAATTATAACAGCATAGTACTTTAGTCCTTAGCTAAAGTCTGTAGTCTGCATCACTAAATATTGATCCAGGGAACTATCTCACATATTTTAGACACACAACACAATGGATCCCAGAGTAAAGATCCTCAGACTCTTCCAGTGAAAGAGAAATCTCTTAGATCCAACTGCTGTATTCCTTCCTAACCCAAGGAGCAATGTTGACGAATGAAACCCCTTGCTTGGTATGGTAGTTCGGAGTGTGTCCCCTGGGAGTCTCTTCTTCACCTCCCTGTGTGACTTTGAGCCACTCAGCTTGACCTCATGATGAGCTGGAATCCTGAGCCACAATATAACCCACGCCCTTGGTATGCAGGTTAAATCGTGTACCATATGCAGAATCATTGATGCAGCTCTCAAGAGTGTACTGTGATTTGTCCACAGATTGCCACAAACGTAGGCACTCAGGAGCCAGTAGATTATTTCAGGCTGCCCATATGCATGAAGGAAGTTATCGACAATATGTTACTCAGGCATTACAGACAGGAGACCTTCGTCTTTATATAGTAATGAAATATGAATCATTCTGATTCAGAAATATGGAATCAGAGTCATTCGCCCAAGAAAAATGTCTTTGAATACTTGTGAAAACAACCATTATAATTAGAACTTTAAAAATTGCAGGTGTAATTTTTTTTAATAAAGATGAATATTTCCTTATCCAAATGATTAACTGCCTATACATGTCCTAAATTAAGCACACAAACACTGTTATATCAGCCATATGGTACCTCTTCACACATAATCCTTCCTATCTCTGAGACAACTTTGTGTACATTTCTTTGGAAGCCCAATAAGAATTCAGTTTTTTCCAGTTTATGTAGGAAGAACAACTAAAACTAGAGTTCATTGATGTTAAATGCATCCGTTATGTTAATTGCAGACAATTTTGAATCTGCTGACATGCCTGTCTTTCCTAGTGATTCTTAAATAAGACATGTTCTCCAGCGTGCCACATGAACGCACAGAATAGATCCATTGATGTCAACGGAGATGTACTGAAAGGTGTATGAACAAATGGTTTTGTGATGCAGGCATAATACAGGCAGTTCTGTCTAAAACAACCTAATTTTGAAAAAGAAAGCAAAAACACTTGTGTGAATTACTCAGATTATTCCTTCTCATATACATCTTCTACTCCGTTTCAAATTCTTCACAGTGTTCTGTCACTAACTCAAACACTTGTACATGTCATGAAGATTGTCAGCCTTCTGTCAATATTTGCCAGTTTAAAGAAGATAATCTATCTTTGCTTTGTATTTTGTCTCTTCCTTGGTTTCATGGCTGTAGTTTTCTTCTCCATTTCCTAAGTTTGTTTAATAAACTCACTGGAGGTATTGATAGGACTTTGTGAATGTTCAAGTAAATTATATTAGCTAATTTCTGGTGGTTGTTTTTTTACACAATCATAGTATTTTAACACATTTGACAAGATTTTGCTTAGAAAAAATGTATTTTATATTATCGTTTCAAATTTTCCATTGCTAATGTAAGGTCTGTAAGTTATTGCAACACCAAAATGGCCTTTTTGCAAGTATATATGCCACTCCCAGCTGCTTTTTCAGTATGTATTTTAGCTAGATTGTTTTTCTGTTCTTTGTTAAATTCATGAATCCTGAGAATTCTTTCCTTTTTCTGCATTTGAATTCATTTCACTTAAGAAACCACTCAGGATTGGAGTCTGAAGTACCAGTTTTGCACTACATTTCATCTCACATAAATACCTTCCTCCATATACATACAGATCCTGCCACACTTGCATAAAACCTAAATATTTCAATCCATATCTTAGGACACAAGGGCAATTTAGATATAAAAGGTAAATTCAGTCTGTGAAACACAATACTCTCTCCACTGTATCACCACCTCCAGAAATCAGCTTTCCATTTCCTTGCTGATCCAGAAGATATTTAGACTTTCTATGCAAAGTGAAACAACTTCGACAGGACACTGGAGTCTGGCTGGAGCTGGAGGATTTGGGTGGCCTTTAAATTCTCAACCAGGACACGGATCTGGTGCTGGCAAATGCTCGGGTGACAAAGGGGCCAGTAAGGGTCTGAGTACCAGTAGGTTGAGCACTGATTAGGCTTTCAGGGAAGATGGTCCAAGCAACTATGGGAGGGGTAGGTGAGGGTGTAGATCCTGATAGGAACAGGGCATAGCACATAGTGCACTATCAGGAATGAGACAGACGTTTCTTGGGTCCTGTTAAGCATGAAGGAATTTTATTGGTGAAAATTGTGACACACATAAGATTTTTGGTCATCTGCAATGTTAGATGGTACCTAAAAAAAGGGAGTTGAATACAATTTTAAGAGACATAAACTTAAATAGGAAACAAGTGGTTTTTAACTTTTTAAAATACAAATGGTAATGTGGCCTCAAGTCTCTCTTCTTCTGGTACACAATAGATCAGTAAAACTCATATAGATCAGTAAAACTCATATTTCCAACTTCTGACACTCTTAAAGGATTTCTTGGGTGTTTCACCTGGCCTAATTTCAATCTTACATTTTACTTGACTTTGTGGAAGTGGTAATTTTTGATACCGTTGTCCTTTAAAAGTTTACACATTTCTGGGAAAATTATTATAAATTATAACTAAAGTTATAAAAAACATGAGTGTAATATAAAAAATTTGAAATGAATACACATAAATTATATTCATGTTTTAAGGAGGTTGGAAGCCAGACTATACCATTTCAAAAGGTGTTATATGTTATGGAAATTTTTAAAACTAACCTATTGTACTTAGCAATACTGTGAATGAATATAATGAACTCTCTGATATGCTATGAAAGATATTTGTATGCTCTTGGATAAAGTCGGATATTCAGTAATATGCTACTAACAGTCACTGGTGATATGGTGGATTTATAAAATCTGAGGAGCAAAGATGAGATAGCACTAAAGTAGGCTGTAATTTATACACTACATAAAATCATTAAACAAAGCAGAAATAAGCTTGACAAGATGGAGAAAGTAATCTGTTTGTTTTCTTTGGGAGTTCCAGAACTTTATTCATTTCTTGGTAACAAGCATGTGCACTAGAAAAATAATAGAATACTTTCTATTTCAAATTGTCTTCAAACACTATCAATCACTTGGTCTTTCAGAGAAAAGACAGTAAAGTAGAGAAGACAAAATGTTTTCTTCTGCTGTCAGACTTTACCTTGAATCACAAGCATACACTGCAGAATCTGACGTCTTGTCCACAGTATTAGTGTTCTAGCCCATCACAATGTGTATATATGTAGATTATACATGCATGAATTCTAGAGGCAACTTAACTTGCAATTCAAAAGCATTAACTTCAAATCTGTTAAATAACTGCCTAGCATTTTAAAGAAGTCTGAATAAACTGAGTAGGCTAGAGAAGTCATTTTGAATAAATTATTTTGAATAATTTATCTCTATGGTTTGTCAGTAGCTAAACATTAAGAAAGTTTTAAGACCTGCACCATAGTCTATATATCCTGTGAGTAGAGTGTAATTCCTGTAATATAACATGGTACCAACTTGAAGCAACCCCTGTAAGCAATACTTTGATAATGATTTTTTATAATAATTTTATTATACATTACTAAAAGGACAAAAATTATTAATTCTGCAACTGACCAAAATTAGAAAACTGATAGATATGATCATTGCTATTAAATGACTTTACAACTTGAAACCTGGGTTTTGCCAACAGAACATATTGGAGACAAAATATGTTGTAACTGATAACAAAAGAATATAGAATAGATACTATGCTATAAGAAGCAACAAGAATTATTAGCCGAACTCAGGCTAGCACTGTAATAGTGAAATCAAACATTAGCTTTAGCCATGGGTAGAATACATAATGTGTGAGTAAGTGGAACTATGATATCTCCATATCTTGTATTGATAAACAGAACCAAGGCTACCAAAACACTTCACAACCGTGTTTATTGGCCATAATTCATTAAACATTATTTTATAAAAGTTATGCAATATCGATTAAAGTATTTAAAAGCATTCTACTGCAGTAAAATTCTCTAAAATTTGTCTCTTTATCAAAGATTATTTAATTACGCAAAATATGTAGTATTTTCATCAACAAATTAACTTATATATTAATTTAAAGGAAAATATAAAAATTATATCATTGAGGAACTGGAAGAATAAACTAGAAAATTTCAAGCAAAATTTATTTCTTTTAGCAAAAATTATATTTAACCATTTCATCTCTGAGACTGAAAATTCTTTGCAAAGTTTAAAACAATTTTTTTCCTCCTTAAAATGACTCATATTATCAAAAACTAGTTAAAATATAAAATCATCAAGAGTATTATCACTAGGAGATTATCTTCATTGCCACAGTGATAGCTCTTGGACTACCTATGGGTAGCCATGCTGTCCTCATCTATGGTCATTTCTTTCAGTTTTCTGTGAATATTGCTAAAGAATGCATAGAACTGAGGCTCAACAAAATTCTGTAATGACAATTACATTGTTTTTTCAGGCAATCCGAGCTTATTTTCCAATTCCTTGCTTAAAAAAATTCCTTACAAAAATCAATGTACTCAAGAAATGCATATCATCATGAAAAACTTATCTTCAACATCTCTGGAGATTTAGACACTTTCTTATGTTTCTAATGAACATGCTTCTCTTCTATCCTTCTATTACAAACACCAAACCTCTGTCTTTCAGAAAATTTCTAAGCTGAACTTGTCTTAAATTAGGTTGGAAACACAAATGTAGAAACAATCTTCTCACTACGATTACCTGCCTTAACAAATTTTAAATGCTTGATCCAAGAAGCACACTGACGTGAACATTAAGAGTTTTTCCCAGACTTTCCACATTCTACTCTGTGCATTTCTGCATCAAGGGATGACAGTCCTAAACTACTATAAGAATCCTTTAGAATCAAGCAGTTTAGCAATCTGCAGGCTCACAGAGTGCATATATTTGTTACACATCTTCAGAAATATACAAATTCTTGTAAGAATTCAGTGCCCTATTCAGGCCTCAGGTTCTAGGTATGTTCTCATAGAGAACATATTTTAGCAATTTATAATTGTATTTATGTGTCCTAGAAACAGAAGCAAATTAGGCAGGCAAATGAGTACCCTAGAATTATATATTTTATGTCTACATTATCAAATAGTGGAGAATACCAGTTGCAGATTTGTAGGGCAAAACAACTGATGACCTGCTCTGTTTCCTCTACAGTCCTTTGAAAACTTGTACTTCATATGACTTCTTCTTTGATATGATTGACTGAGGTCACTTTAGTTGTTGGAACAACTATTTAGGTTTCATTCTACACTAGATGAATCGAGTTTGGGTGCTCTGATACTGATCGGTGATATGAAAAAATTACAATAAATGTAATGGATCAAAGTTGAGGATTTTTTGAAAGTGCATTCCTTTTCCACATCGACATGTTGATGTAGAAGTAATCATAGATTCACATTGGTATAAATAGACATATTTTCACTTCTTCAAACACTGGACAATGAACTTGTCTGCTAAAACGTACATAAATATGACAAAAGAGATCAAAGCAATACTTCAGACCGTTAAGAAAAAAATTATAGACTGCATTTTGAAAGAAATACATCTTCAAGGAGATGTTTACATGCTCTAGTTTTTTTCCACAAAAGCAGATGGAGTTTCAAAAGATAAATTTTTTCTTGAGCTAACGCAAGATATATACATACCTGTTGCTAGCTGAAAGTGGGAGGGAATTGCTTTAGCATTACTCTGCAAATAAGTGATCAGCTAAAAGGATTTTTTTAAGTGTAGGCATAAAAATTAGTCATTAATAGTCAGTTGTACATGAGAGAAGTGAATGCAAATAGATAGGATAGGATGTTTTCAATCAGAAACATTATGTAAAAACAGGAAGACATGCAAGACAAAGATTTTTTAGCAAATCCTTCTGAAACAATCCAGCCACAATATTATGCTAGTCACTGAAAAAAACAAACAAGTAAAACCCACCAAACACTAGAGGAAAACTACTTGAGTTAGAAAAGACTCTTGTTACCCATGAGACCAAACAAGAGTCTGAAGTTTTCATCTCTGACCCCAAAACACTGTATACAGAGTTTTTAGTGGATCCTCAGCCTCACCTGTTTCACTCAGTCCATTCATTCCTTTTGGTCTATACTGCATCCTAATGCAGATACAACTTTTCTCTTCCTTCCCTCTTCCCCTTCCTTCTGAAAAAAAAAAAAAAAAAAAAAAACAGGAAAAGAATCTGCCTGAAAAAGAGGTTTCTCCCTATGGAGGTAACAGCAGCTTTAAGGAAGACAGATATGTATTCAAGTTTGTTTATTTAAGATACATTTCCTTAGAAAACAATTTGAATTGTTTTATTTTAAAGAGCCTGACTGGACAGTGGCAGTTTTATCTTCCTCACCAACCTTAGCAAAGCTTTGTTGTGCAGTGGATGTGTGTTGTGTTACTCTGCAGCTCTTCTTCCATGGGGTGGGTAGAACGAGAGCTGCTGCATTGGTCCTTGTCAGACTTTTCAAAACCTTCCTACTCCTCCTGCTTCTCCCAGTAATTTTGTTCAGGAGCTGGAAATATCTCAGATCTCAACATAATTGGTGACACACAGATAAAAAGAGAAATCACTCAAACAGAAGAATATAAGCGATACTAAATGTCTCAGAAAGCATGTGGTATCTGACAAAGTCAGTGTGGAATTACTACACTTACCAAAAACACACAGGAGACTGAGGAGTTTTCTGCCTAGTTTTACATAGAGATTGTTGTTTGCATGTTTGGGCAGTTTTGCTCTGTGGTTGTACGTATAAATTTGCCTAGGAAAGAGATTTCTGTATTGTTTTATTTAGCCTGATTGCTACAAGTCATGATAACCTTAAATATCTTACCATACTCTCTCGCTTGACTGAGCACAAATCACACTTGTACAAATTTATGGAGTGGAACTTGATTTAACTTCTCTGTGTTCATTAGGTTTGAATAATATGAGGATATTTTATGCCCTGCAAATATACAGAGGTAACTTTCATATTAAAGTGTGCCATTTAATCTTTAGATAAATCACATGAAGATAAACTCTACTGTTTTGAGGAAAAGCAACAACCTCTCCAACTTCGCAATAAAATGTAAAATTTGAGGACAAGACTTATTTTCATATGTGTGAACTTCACTGTAATTTTGAATCTTTATTGGAACAAACACATACACCTGAATTTCTTCTGTGGAGACTCTCCCCAGATCTCACTTCTCTCTGCCCTGTTACCATGACCTCTTGCATTCTCCTCCACCTTCTTCACAGAACTTAGGGTCCATTTATACTACAACTTTCAAGATATACCTACCTGCATCTGCGCTACTACTTCATACACTCATTGTATTTAGGACTATTAATGGTGAACAAAAAAAAGACATCATAATACCATGTCTCTTCACACATAATAAAATAGCTTTTTATAATTATTAGTACTATATGTCTGTTGACCAGATTTTTTAATTCAAGATAAAATTCACATCAGAAACTGTTCTGTGTTCAGCAAAATGCAGCCTAGTGAGTCTCTAGCCTGTCTGTGTAACTTAGTGCACTTTAATAAACATTTCTCTGCACAGAAACAAATTCAGTTTGGATTGTCCAAGCAGTAGTGGGTGCAGTAAAATACATTTACAAGGCAGAATTGTTATTTAAACTATGCATCTGTGATTCAGAGTGTGTGTTTAGTAAATCATTTCAGTAAAGAGGTGTTATCTTTGGATGGCACTCTAGAGTTCTGTTGCACTGAACATCACATAATAACAATATGCATACTATTCTTTTTCCTTTTCCCCCTACTCTACAACAAATGTTATTCTTCAGCTCACTGTCATCTGCCTCCAGTCCTTGAAAAAAATCTGTAGCTTCACACAAGTAAAAAAATGAAAGGTGGGTGAAGTTGGACACATGATTTTACATTGCTATCTCTTTTAAAAAAAATTTCATTAATAAATCAAGACTGGATTATCAAGGTATTATTATGTCATTTTTTGTTATGTTTTGTTTTTGTCATGCGTTTCAGAGGAATAATTCCTAATAAACAAACAAGTGATATTTTCTCGAAAGCTATTATTTCCCTTTTCTTCACTAAGCTCATTAAAAAGAGAAGCAGGCCTGTAGAAGTATCTGAAAAGATGCCTTGATGCCCTCATTCAGCAGGTCAGTGCAACAACTTTAAAAGAAATCTTGTTATGTAGCTGCTGTAGTTACAAGACTTTGAGTGGAGATGTTTTTGAAGTTTAGATATTTTAAAAAGAAAGAAAATCATATTCAAGGCTTCCCAAAATGTTGAAGTGTTTCTATGACTTTGCAATGGACTTTGCAAATCCTAAGAAATTAACCTTAAAATAGTCTTTTGCTATTACCCGTAATACTCAATATTTTTTATATATCTACTAAAGATCATTTTGGTTTGAGGTCCAACTCATATAGTGTCTATGTTTGTTTTTATTAAATTTATAATACTATCTCAGAATGGCAATGCACTGCTACATATGTACTTCAAATAAAACGCTTCAAAGAAAAACTTAATCTATTTCTTACCACTGACAAAAATGGAAATCCATCTAGCTGGCTCCAATATAAAATGACTACATTCAGTCAGATGAATAATATTTCAGCTGTTCAGACATGGACTTTTGATGTCACATGGCATGTGTTGTAGGTCAGGATCCTGGGATCTGACACACCAGCTTCTGCTGCCTGACAACCCTCTTTACAAAAAATAGTAGCTGGTATGGATTCACCTTACTCAAACAGAGAAAATAAAAGCATGTAGTAAATCCATGTGTATATTATTAATCTTTTGCAAGTACATGATAAATGCTGTCATGTCATAAAAAAAAGGAACACATCTATCACCTTTAGCTGTTGGTTCTTCAAATAACTGCTGTTAGCAGACTGCTACTGACTTCAGAGGCTGATGATTATGCAGCAAATCTCAGCTGAGGGAAGGAGGGTAGTTGAGGTGTGAGCAATTAGTAAATGTTTTCACAGTCACCAAAGAGGGTGAGAGAAGTTTCTGAAGTTTATACTGCATTATATTACGTTACATTGATGTTTAAATGAGTGCTACCAGTGTTGTTCTTCCAGTGTTATTGTAATTTTTTTCTGGGGGTGTTTTTGAGGGTTTTTTTTAGCAGCCAGTAAAATGTTAACTCTGATTGCCTTTTGGCAAAGTCACAGGTAGATGCGATAAAAGCTGCTTTTCAGCTCTCTGCTAACATTTGATAAATAAGTTAAACCAAACATAAATAACTTAAAACAAGCATAGGCAATTCCTGATCTGAAAGGTTATCATAGAATTCAAAATTTGAGAAATGCCAAAGCATAGATTCAGGATGTTGCCAAATAGATTCTTTTTACACAGACAGGATTTAAACACTGGATTTGACAGTGTTCAAAAAACTGGACATAGCACGTTGTAAACATAAGATTATACCAAACAAGTGCTTCAGCTCTTCTCACTTGAGCATCCCTTGACTGGAAACCCAGGGAAAGTGCTCCTGCTATTATTCCCACCATCAGCCTGAAAGCAAATATTTATTCAAGTGTCCAACTAAGTTACTGTTTTCTAACATATTGTCATCATATAGTAACTTATATTACAGTTTTATGATATATATGTTTTATTCTATGCTTCAGGAAATCCCAGGTGTCTTTGCCCTCAGTCCTCTTCCTCTGAAGAGCAACTGCCAAAGCTTTGAGTTTTGAGTGCTCAAGCATTTTCTTAATTCAGGTCCATTGAAGTGGAAGCAAACTGTGAACACAGAATGATAAGAGGTGTCAGGAATAAAGCAAAAACTGGAATACAAATAGAGAATTTATTGGTTTTTCAGGAAAAATACTGAAAGAAAAAAATCAGCAAGGAGAAGTGCCCACATTGAAAATAGTTCGCCAGAAACAAACAGTCTGGACACCTTAAAAGCAGGAACTTAGAGAGAGCTTGATGTACTGCCTGGGAGGTCAGGAAACAAAGGATGGAGTGGCACAGAGAGGTTGTGGTCATGTTCTATTTAAATCAGTGCAGGCAATGGGAACAAAGTCAAAGGAATGACCCACCCGGTGACCAAAAGCTGAGCTGTGATTCATTACCTTGAAAATACATTTGACTTTTCATGCTCCTGGGTATGCTAATGAAGCAAAACCTGTACATGCTTTACCTGTATGACTAAGGCACTCAATCTCCACCTAATCATGAAATGACATCCACCAAAACTTTATCTTCTCCCCACTCTCAAAGAAAACATTATGAATGTAACTTGAGAGAGGAGGGAGGTCATAGGAGACTCCACCTCTATATCCTGGGATGGTCAACAGGCTATACCCAACTCCTTTCCCATAGGGACACTTATTGGGTAAACTTTCGTGTGCAGTAATACTATTGCTTATGCTTTCCAATATCAGTATATTTGTCAACAGCAACTTCTGAATCTAATTCTGTTGCAAAAATCAATAAGTTGCACTATTTGGAATCTTAAGGAATGTGCCCAGACTTATAGTGTCGACATCACCCTATTTGTGCATTTGTGATTGTGAGAGTTATGACGTGACCAAACTTTGAGTGCCAAATTGATTAAATTATTATCTGTGAAAGTCTCCTGGGTACTTGTCCAGACAGATAATACACCAACTAAGAAGGAGAAGGCCTAGCCTTCCCTGGACCTGCTATGTCTGCAGTTAACAAGGAAAGCAAGAGGGTCTACCTTTCCTAAATTTGATGAGACAGAGGGGCAGGCTGTGCTAACAGTGTAGTTCAACAACTGAATTTTCTCCACATGAGCAATAACGTATTCAGCAGGTTCCTATCCAGTTAAAATGGTTTTGCTAGAACAACTCCAGACATGCTCTTTTTTCAGAAGCTTTTTGTATGTTAGGAAAATTTCCTATTCTACTAATTCTGTCTGAATGCAGTTCCATTTGCTGTTGAAATATTTTCAATGGAAAAACTTCTGAATTAGAACTCTCCTTTTTCCATCACTGTGGATACCTTCAGACTCCAATTCTCCAAAGGCAGAGCAGAACAGAAGACCTTGTGGCCTCAGCAAGTAGAGAAAAATAAAAGAAAATGTAGAGAAATTGATCACGAGTAAGGAGTTTCAGGATAAATTTGCATTTTAGGGAAAATGAACGTTATTTTCTTAAATAAATGCAGTTCAAATGCAACATCCATAGGAGAAATATGGGAGATAATGAGGGAGTAAAAGAAATCTTGCATCTTTTTTTTTTTTTTTTGCTGCTGTGTCTTATGATAAAAACTGTTGAACAGGAAATGCAGAGATGCATAATCTGGTTTGGAGACAGTACTTTAAATGAAAGGAGTGTAGGGTTTATTTCCAATGCCATCAGGTTACAAAGCTGATTTCAAGAAACATGATTTTTATAGCCAGTTTTGAAACAATGAAAGTCTCAATGTTTAATGAAAGTGTTTCAATAATGTGGTTCAGTATAAATTTGCTGTACAAAATTAAAGGCAGAACAATCAATTAATACTGAATATCATAGGAGGTGTGATTCTAATGTGAACATGTTCTCCAAAAAAAAGACAAAATGCAAATTCAAGGAATAATTGATTCTTTCTTTCCAGTTAGTCTTGACTTTGTAAACTAATGTTTACTGCATGGCTGTGTAGCAAGACCCTTTTCACTCTCTTTTTTCTGGAAAGGAAACATTAAGTCAGTGTAGATTTGTGCAAAGACATTTCCTTTAAGACTGTCTTTGGCTTCAATCACAGAATCACAGAATGGTTGAGAGGAGAAGGTATCTCTGGAGATCATCTGGTCTAACTACCCTGCTCAGGAAGGGTCACCATGAGCCACTTGCCTCATACCCTCTTGAGCCAGTCTTTGAATATCCCCAAGGATGGGGACAACATCCCTGGGAAACCTGTGTCAGTGTCCTGTAACCCACACAGTGCAAAAGTGTTTCCTGATGTTCAGAAAGAGCCTCGTGTGTTTCATTTTGTTCCTATTGTCTCTTTTATACCTCTTTTAAAGGTTTAAATATAATACTTTGGGATGCGATCAAAGGAAGAAAAATTCCTCAGAATTACAGTAGCTCACAAAGTCTCCGTTTTCAAACAAATATTAATTAATTATTTTTTTATATATCATATTTCTGCCTTTGTTGCCATCTCTTAAAGTTTTTCAGTTCCATGTTATCTATTGAAATGAAATTTTAAATCCTGCCAGACTAGATAATCTTTGCATGAATTTAAATTTTAGAGTTAGCTGGTATCAAAAAGGCATTGACTTCCAAGCATTTTTCAAGCATATTTCCTGGTACTTGATGAGATAAACAGGTTTAAGCATGTCCCTAATGTGACTCCAGTGATGTCAACAGAGATACAGAAAGGATCAGTTTAATCCACTTAATAACATTACTTAAATTAAAACAGAAATTAACCAAAAAAAGATTTACATTAGCAACTCATAAAAGCTCTATGCAAAGTAGACATTTAAAAGCCTGAAATTAATGCATATCTGATAAATCTGAACTTTTGCTTAAATCTTTCTCTAACATTCATGTCAAGAGTACTAGAGCATTAGATGAAACAAGCACTAGTAAAACCAGATGTAGACGACTTTTTCTGGGATTTGAGATGAATTGGGAATGAAGTGTACTCTCTAAGGAGGCTACATTTGCCGCTGTGCTTGCATTTGATCAGTGAAGCAATATTAAAAACTGTTATTTACGTGAGTTCCTCAAGCCCACCATTTTGAGTGTATACATTTTCAAGAGAACATGTCTAATGTAATATTTTTATTCCCAGGATTACTCAAGGGAAAAGCTGATGGGAAGCTCCTGACAATCATGCATCCTCTCAGCTGGCTCCAGAAGTTAGGCAACATTGTTTTCACAGTTTGTAGATGTCAGTAAAGAAATCTGAGCTATCTTTCTAAATTGATTTTTTTCCTAGAGATTTCAGCAAAAAATAGCAAGCACTCACCTGAGCGAGGAGGGAGAGAAGAGAAAGGAATCTGAGAAGAAAAAAAAGTCAGTTAATCTTTTTTAATGCCTCATTGAATTGCACAGCTCCTGTGGTGATACCTCATTTGCAAATATTTATTGATACTACAGTAAATATAAGAGGAATATCTCTATCAGTGTAACAGTAACAAGTTTTCCAAATGATTTACATATATATTGAAATGTATGTGTGAATTTGCATTTATTATTTTACTGCAAATTAACTTTCTTTGTTAAAAAAATGCAGAATATTCTTGGGTTCCAATTCAATGACAAACAGGAAAGATAAAATGTCTGTGAGAGTCCACTTCCCACCTCTTGGAGACAACCACAAAATACAGCACAAAAAAAATTAAAGTGAAAACATTACAAACATTTAAAACAGTGTCTTGCTTGTGGATTTTACATCAAATTAGAAGCTCTCTCTTTCACTGCCCCTAAAACACTTAGTCTTAATGAGTATTCAGAATGTTTATCATAGATAACATGATCATGACAGGCAGTCAAAGTCCTGCCCTCAGATAAATGAGTACACTTTATTTGGCAGAGGCTGAGACTGGAAGCTGCATGAAGTTCCTGTGTTCCCTGCAGTGCTATGAGTGCCACAAGCATTGTAACAGGAAAGAGTGCATGTGTCTCTAGCAATTACACTAGAAGTACCTGATCTCCTTCTAGGTCCCTCAATAAACCTGCTGCATGTACATTTTACCCTTTACCTTTGCTATATTTTACCCTTCCTCCTTTTTTTTCCCCTGAAAAAATGAAAATAAATCCATATTTATTTTCATCCTTTTTTTCCCTTTCCCCCTCGTTAAATAGGATAGAAATATTAATCATATTCTTCAAGTAGGATAACTGAGTTCTCCTGAGGCAGAGCACAGAGCCCACAGCACATCAGAGAGGTTAATCAGTGCCAGTCAGGAACAGAGCTGAGCCTTGCAGCACTTGTGGAGCAGTGCTCTACCATTTCCTTGCACAGTATACTAGACAGCAGTCACTAGCTACCTAGACCAAATCATTCCTGCAATCACACATAATGTTTTAAACACCTACTCCTTCATCAGAATTGTAAATACCTTCCCTCTTTTTAATTCTCTCCTGGCATTTAGCACTACTAGAAAACAGCAAGCAAGAAAGCACTTCTTTTTCGCTGAAAAAGGTAACTTGCTTTTAACAGAACTTTTCCAAACTTTCAGACAACAAGACTTGTTTCTCCTGTGTTTTATATATCACCACCTTCTATGGGATGAAATAATATTTATTTCATTTCTGCTTCTAATCACTTTGTCTCCCTCAGTATTTTCCTGTGCTTTTTTGACTAAGGAGACAGAAAGATTTACACATACTTTGGATAGAAGTCAAAAATAAGAGGAAACATTTATAGCTGAAAACACCCAAGAATTTCATCAAATCCTACACAGAGTATAGAACTTTCCAAGAAGGTTAGAGACAGTTTTTCCAAATCTAGCAAATGCAGTGCCATTTTCAGGATCCATATGAACAAGTATCCCAAGATTCCTCCAAAAGAACCTAATGAAATCTTCTACTACCCTCATTACCCCATTCTGATGAATGTTCTCGTTCAATGTGGTCAGTGGGAGCACACACTGGAGGGAGCATCCTGAAGAAGGACCAGGGAGGAATGGGAGATACATTCCTTACAGTCTCTTCAAAGTACGGTGCGTGTAGAGGAGTCCTTCCTTAAGGAAGGAATAGGAAACTTGCCTTTCACAATAAACTGCTGTGCCACACTGCAGGATTATGTTAACTATAGGAGGAATGAGGTTGCACATCAGCAAGAGCTGTAAATTTGTTTGTCATCCATAGGGATCAGTCCTATATCTGCTCTGGTATTGTATAAATTGCTGGTAAGCACCAGAGACTGGTTAATCATGTGTCCTTGTAATGGTTGTGTCTCCAGGGTCCTTCTAGAATTAAATGAGTAGGCACTCCGCAGCCGAAATCCTTACACGACCTTTGATTTCAGAGTTGAACATAAAATTCATGAGTCTGAGTTCACAACTATAAGAGGCTGCAGTTTCCATGAAGATACATCTTCCCCAGAGAAATCCGCCTTCATGGTCATATAATTGGATGTTTTATTTTTCTGGGAAAACTAAAATCTTTGGTTTATAAGAAGGCTCTGAAGAACTTTCACTTTTCAAGCAAGTATACTGACTGACAGAGAAATTGTATCAGTTCCTTAAGATCACATGAGTAGTGTCTTTATGTGACTTTAAATGTAATACAAATTTCAGGTTCCTTACCGCAATCCTGTCAATATACTTTCATAAGAAAAGAGTTAGACTTTGCTAAGCAAGCATGCTAAAAGAGCTTCTTTGGGTGATGCTGCTTTGTGTGCTTTGAGTAAGAAACATATGTCGTCGCGTTTAATAGCTTTGTCTGTTTGATCCACCTGATACATACACGTAAATCTCCTCGGGTTTTCTGTCAAGTAAGACCATTATTTTTAACTCTTATGGCTCAGTTTTTAAATTGAGCCATTTAGAGGAAGTTGGCTGCAAAAGAAGCTGAGGACTGTGTCTGGTCAGGAAATGAAAGGTTTCAGCCTGTGAGAGAACAAAATTATTTCTTTCCTGTAAAATATATAACACATGTCCCACAGCAGTTTGTGATGTCAATAACTTATCTTACCGGCTATCCATTAAAACAAGTTTAGTCCTTTTAAGTTGACTATTTTTAGTTAAAAGTGTGTATGTAATTGAAGAGTATTATAAAGTATTCACACATACAAAAATCTGCTGAATAATTCACTGTGTAGCTTTAATAAAAAGTGGCCTAGACATTTGAAAACAGGGAAATACGGGCTCATGGATTTTACAGGTACTAGAGTGCTCAAGGGAAGCACTGACGTTCAGGTCATCAAGGCATTTCAAAATGAAATGTCTTATGTCAAATGAATAACATAGCACCAATATTGATTCACATAAAGAACCGTCTCTGGTGCAGCTTTACACAGTCTCCCCAGGCTCTCAATGATCTAAAAAGTGGTTCACTTTGTGCTCACAGACAGGCTGAAAAGAAGTATTGTGTTGAAGAAGCCCACAATAAAAATGTTGATGGTATGACACAGCAGTTTATTTACATTACTGATATTACTGCTCTCATCTTTGTGAGAGCTCAGGAAAACTATTCTGGATGAAGCATAGTTCACAATGGTCCATTTGGGGTTCTAATGATTTTTTAATGATAGTTCGAAATTCTGCTGCACAGTCTAAAGTGATACCTACTACCAAAACAAATGAGAACACTGGCCACTCTGCTGCTGGGGTGCCAGCCTGTAGTGGTGACAAATGGTAGAAATGACCTGTGCTGTGCTGTCATGACAAGGCACTGTATCATCCCTGAATTATTTTGTTAACTTTGGAGAGGTAGCCTGCTGTCTTTCAACCATAATTGATCTGTGTGATACTAAAGAATGTTCCTGTTGACAACAAAATGCAATACCACAAAAAAAAGCGCCCCAGGTAAGTAATGAAGATCCAGATTCTGCAACACAAAACTGCTTGAAGTTCTGGAAGAGGGAGGCTGTAGGACAGTAATATTTGGTCATTATAGTCATAGAAAGAGGATGAATTTCAACAGTCGCTAGCCAGGATGTTTCCTGTGATATTTTTTATCTTGATTCTATCTGTAACGTTAAAGGGCTAAATCCCACTCTGTTTCTGTGTAGTTTGAACAGTCAAAGCAAAAAAAATACAATCTTCTTGTGACTTCCCTAATTTTAACAAAGCAGGCTTTCAAGTCTTGGTAACCTTATCCTCAAACTAGTTTTCTGGTGTATTTAGACTTCATAATAGGCTCTCTGCAAAGTCTGTTTCAAATTAAACCTTTCAAATGTTATAAATAGAGAAGGTATGCTAAGGTCTTAAGCAAGGAATGTACTAATTAGAGTACAAAATAGAAACATGTTCTGAGAAACTTTAAGGAAGAGGAGAGAAAAAATTATTTGAGCATTGTTTCACTGTGCAATGTTCCACAGTCCAAGAACAAGCAACTAGAAAATAAGTCTTTTAAAAGGAAAACAAATTATGCTTATTCAGCCTTAAAATAGAAAAGAACTCTAGATAGATTTAATGATAGAGGAATACACTTCAGAAACAGTTTTCTTTCTTATAGATAATATATTCAATTATTTTCCACTTACACGTTTGAGATCATAAACCTAACTAAATATTCTGACACATAAACTCCGTACCACACCTCTAGGCACAGTAAAATCCTTTTTCAATGGCAAATTCCTTGAATGTCTGTCACTGTAAAGGTGGTTGAGCTTTCAAGAATATACAGAATAATCTACCACTAAATGCAGATCCTACATTGTACATAAGTTGTCAAGTTATGGAAGGATATATTTCTTGTCAAGGGAGTTGCCAAGTGTCTTTGGCAAGGAGTGTGGTATTAAGCAGGAAGTAGCTGGCATTCTGCACTAAAGGTATCACTGAACTTTCAGAGGTTGAGAAAAGGTGAGTGTTTTTTCTCTGCCTTATGTAGACACACCTGATCATCTAACAGAACGCTCATTAGCGTGGATGAGGCTTATTTTCAGGTCGGTACTCCACTTAGGGAGAATTTAGGTCATTTGAATTTTGGGAGATCACCACCACCACCATTACTCTCCTGGTTATTCTGTCCTTTAAGCTGAGGGATGTTCTCTCTCATTTTGACCAAGATATTCCATTATCGTGGTAAAATCCCAGTCAGCAGAGCTGCCATATTCTTGCAAACATACAAAACAGTGGGAAAAAACAAGCACCATTTATAGGTACCCAAAAAAATGCCTTAATGAAAATATCTGATCTCTTCTCATGGGGGCTGCTACCTTCCTTTTCTCTCAGTGTCTTGGTTTTTCTTTGGAGGAGAGTGATTCTATGACTTTGGTTAGAACCCATGTTTTCCACTCCAATTTAAATTAATTACAACAAGAATAAGGCTATTTTCCTGCCCTCAAATCAAACTGTGTTATGGTGAGCATGCAGTAAAGGAGAAGCAGACTGTTCCTTCCACTCTCTGTGTAATACAAAAATTTTCCCAGCTTTCTAAGACGATGAAATAAGTCAACAAGACAGAGGAAAATGTTGTGATGGAAAGTAAAAATGAAAATATTATTCATTCAGGACAACATAGCCAGGATTGCTGGTGCTCAGATGGAAAGAATAGCTAACTGCAGCAAAACAGCTGAGGCTAGAAAACAGAAATAACTCACAGAACTGGAGAAGAACAAGGGGCTGGCGAAAGCCATCCGAAGGTGAGAAGTAACCACAACAGAATGAACCACAGCCTAGCTCTCTAGAGCAGTCAGCACTTCTACCTCAAAAGGTAATAATAATAAAAAATGCTAAATAGATCAATACCATAGTTCCATGAATCAGCTTCCCATCTAACTCTCCTACACCAAACAAACTCATCATCACCACAGTGCTTTCTCCCTGCTCACAACACATTACTGAACAGTTGCATAATCACAGGAGTGCTGGCTCAGCCCACGGACCTGGTAAAACCTTGCTGAGGACACCTAAATCATATGTTACATTCCCCAGGCTGTGCTTCTGCATCCCAAAGTCATTGAATGCGTTATCAAAGAGGCTCAGGCTGCAATTCCATTTCATTTTTTGTATTGATGGAGTTCCAGCTCAGATACCTATATTTCATTCAGGTAGGCAGCATAATATTAGAAAATGGAATTTCCTCTTCTATGTCCCCTATTTTAGAAGTAAACACCTCAACCCTTCCAAGAAACAAAAAAACAAACAAAGACAAATCAGACAGAGATCCCTGAATTGGCAACAATTTTATCTGCATAAGGCAGGGTCTTACTGATTTCCACAAGGATATAAATGGGGTGTTTGGGTAGTTTAAGTCAACAGAATCATTTTTGTCAGTGTAGATTCATAAATTCATACTAAACTTCCTAAATGCATGACTGCTGAACATAATCTTAGCAGCTGTTTCAATTGTGTCTGTTTCTATAGGCTGTATTGCTGACAGTATTCATGTTGTGTTTCAGGGATAATTTTGCATTAGACCTCCTTTTCATTAAATAAACCCACTGGTTCTGATGGTTAGGTCAGTATCCATGTTTGGTGTCCCTGGAAAGACCTGTTGTCATAGAGAGAAACAGCATTGCCTTCTCTTTCCACAGATCAATAAAAATTCTAAATGAAAAACAATAGCCACATTTCTTCCATAAGTGCTTGCTGTTATATTTCGATTGGGGGGGAAAGAAAATATTTGAATTTTTTTAATGTGCCAATTATGCATTGCTTTTAGTTTATTCACTTCACTAGATAAATATAGATTATGCAGCTATGTCTATCAAGAAGCTGAGGGCAGTCGAATCTTCATTCTCAATCTCATTTTTCCCATGCAAGGTTTTATTTTGTTTATCTTTTGAATAACGCACACAAAAAAGCATGAATGAATGTACATGTGTATGTGTAGATGCTTTCTGTCCTGTTTGGATATGTTAAAACAAAATCTGGAGTTGCTTATATTTAAGCAACTACTCTGTAGCAAATGCACACTAACTTTCTCCCATAGTTCTCTTGTAGCTGTTGTGTACAGACCTCATAACTTTCATCAGAGCAATCTTAATTTTTTTTAAAAATAATTTCCCCAGAGTTAGCTGTATTTCACTGAGACTTTCCCTCTGAACTTGAAGCATGTACGTTTTAAAATAAAAAAAAATGCATTGAATAAATGTGCAATTTACCCCATACTTTCTGTATGATAAAATATCCAGTAATTTTTTAACTGAATAAAAATAAACCTCTAACTATTAAGTCTGGTTTTCCTCTTAAGGTAAATCAAAATGCCTCATATTTAGGAGAACTGAAATGATTCTATTTTTTCCCTGTAAGTCTTCTCTCCAAATCCCAAATCAACATGACATACATTAGGGCTTTACCAGATGCCAAAAGTGAAGAAATGTGTGTGCGTGTGTGTGTGCAGCTGGTGAGTAACAATTAATAATGATCATGATGATTACAGTGCTTGGTATTTTGGGGATTCTCACCTCCCTCTCAGATCTAGAATAGATAATAAGTGAAGTACACAGCTGCACACTGCAATTTAGATGTCTTCTGCCTGCAGTTCTGTGATCTGATTATCAAAGGCAGTTGTCTCTAAGTCCTGCCGACTTCTTTGGGAAATTTTCATGTTCAGAAAATATTTTACATGTCAGATTTCTCTTTCTGTGCTTTTCCCACATTGGATATTTACACTACTGTTTGTTTACAAATATGAATAATTATAGATTATGATTTGATTAGACAAATTATGTAGGGCAGGGTTAAATAGACCTGCTAAAATTGTCTGCAGTTTTACAGCTGTTACACACAGGCAAAAGTGCTCTGACTGCTGTGATGGCTGAAAATGTCAGATGAAAAAATGAGCTCAGATTCCTTCAGGTAAATGAGAAAGCTAAACCTATCTCCCATGCCCGTTACCTAGTAGATAAAAAATAGCTGCAACTTCTTTCTCTAGAGCAATTTTGAGTTATTTCCTAAACAGAAAATTCTGTAAAAACCCTATTGAGCTAAATTATTTACCAAGTGTTATGTGAAAATTGTTCCAGGATAACGGAAGAGAGGAGAAATAACTGCTTTTCCCCAAAGTTGTCATTACTAAAAATTTATTTAGTAGATCTGAGTTTCAAAGACCTGACATCTCAGGGTCGGCCATACCTTGTATTAGATGAAACAATGGTCATCTGAGGACAGACTGCTCTCCACTAAAGTCACTCCTGCAGAAGTGGGTTGAAGTAACCAACTCATCTTCAGTCTCTCTTCTCTGGTAGTTCAAAGCATTTTAGTCTTCCTCTATATGAACAAAGCACACACACACATACACAGAAGCAAAAGGCAAAGTGAGGGCTTTGAGTCCTTTGTCACAGTTCAGTTATAAAGATAATGACTTATTCTCTTTCTTCTGATACATGCTTTCATTTATTTTTTTTCCATCAATTTATTTCAGCTGTAGCAGATATAAGGAAATCTGCAAGCTGACTTTCCAACAGTTAATATTTGGAGATACGTTTTCTGGGTATTTTTTACATAAAATGTATTTTATATATATTTGCTCTGTTGTCCTGGAGCAGTCTAGAGCTAATCCTGACTTCCAGAAAGCTTTCCCACACTCAGCAAAACCTGGGAGCCCAGGTCTCGGAAACCACTAATCCTCAAAGACTGGCACCCACTATGAGAACAAAGAGAGGGCAGAGTCTGCTATCTGCCTTAGCTCCCATCTAATGGCAGAGGGAAAGCCTACTATTTAGCACTTTAGTGATTAAAACCTAACAAACAGTGAACTTTCTCACCAGCCTGTAACAGCAGCTCTGGAAGATCAGCATCACCATCTCCTTTAAGAGCTCGGTGTGAGAATGAATGAAACCCCTCAGACGAGGTGTTCATTAACCATCTGCACATCATTATCTTGATTCTGCAAAGTCTGTCACTGATTGCTGAAAGGCACGTTGGGTATGCTTGTGGGTAACTGCCATGTACCTGTTGCTACAATGGATAAAATTGCTGTTTCATGATTAATTTTGATATGGTGAAAGATAAACCTCTTCAAACACTTTAAAATACTTCAGCTTACATTATAATATAATGAAGAAAGGATAAGCTTTTAATATCAAGAACATTATTTTTCTTATTGCATCCATTACGTACCCCTATTTCTTTGGAAAAAAACTAAATTAATTTTAAAGATTAGTAAATCTCAGTGTTACACAGTTTTGGTGATTCCCACAAAAATTAATGTGACATAGAAAATAAATAAAAATATAGATCTTTAATTCTAATTTCATCAAATTTTCTGTAGAACACTATAAAGCTGCTGCACAGTATATCAATTTCCTTCACCTTTTATTTTACGTGTAAGACACCTTTGCAACATAGGTTATAAGCTTTCAAGGGATCACAGATCCTTGGATTTAGTATTGATAGTCTTTTCTTAGACTCCTTTAGTCAACAAGTTATATCTTCAGGTTTAAAAGAAATGTTCTCACTTTGTTAACAGGCTGCACTGGCTGGTTGGAACAACAGAAATAAAGTGTCCTGTAATAGCTTACATGAAATATAATTTGCTCATTCATAGAGACAGAGATTCCAGAGAATGAAGAATCATTAATATTCAGAAGATTAAAAATTAATTAAATTGATGTTTTATTGTTATATGTGAATGTGTTCTTTGACTAAAATGAAAAATAATGGGAGAACAATATATAATTTTCAGGAAGGAAGTCATAAGAATAAAAGCCTGGTTTTCTAGCAAGCTATGTTAAACAGAATGATTAAGAGCCTACAGGCTACAGGAATGCAGGAGAAAAAGATAGGCAAAATGCCCATACTCAGAGAGAAAAAACAAGTTTCAGGTTTCCTTGTAGCTCTTATTTCACCTTAAGTAGGAGAAAATATTCTGTTATTCATAGACATAGGAGCTTGCCTTGGAATGACTAAAACTTTGAAATACAATTTGCACCTTTTCTTCTTCCTTATATATGTAAAAGTGATAATACCCTTAAGAATTTATTTCTGCTTTTAGACATTTACATTATTCAAAATCATATCCCTTCCACCTAGTGTATCTCATGGAAATGTTGAATATTACAGCTGCACACTATTGTGAAATAATATGACACATTTACCCATTTACTGTAGGAAAATGACTCTACTCCGAACAGATGAAACTTAGCATTGCAGCATATACATCCACAATAAAAAGAAAAAAAATATTCTAAATTATCTGCAGATCCTTGTAAAGCAATAAATCCTTCAGAGAGGCTCTAGGTACTGTAGGAATTCTAAGGATGAGCGTTCCCTTAGAAAAAGTATTGGAGAAATGGCAAATGCAACTAAAAAAGTAATAAAGGGGGAAATTAAGAAAAAGAAGATTATGATAGAGTTTATATCTAATATTTACAGAGAAAATCCAACAAGTTAAAGCCAGAAGATCTTATTCCCTCCACAGTGTTTTCAGTGTGATATTTGTTCTGAGTAACGATCAATTATTAAAGGCATAAGCTATGAATAAATTCCCTGTTATGAACATACGGGCCTTACTTATCAGCATATTGTATCAGTTTTTCTCTAATTCCACTCCTTCCAGTGGAATCACATTGATGTACAAGTGCTGTATCACAGTAGGATATCAGTAAGCTTAGCAATTCTCCTAAATTAGAGCATGATGAATTATTTCTCCTTTCCCAAAACAGACTAAATTTTGAATGTCCGTTTATTATTTTTACTTATTTCATCAACTACTTGCATAGAGAGAAATATGTGGGTGGGGATGAGGTGGATCTGATTATTCTCTTATTTCTATTGATTCCAGTCTACCTTTACAGAATCACAGAACAACTGAGGTAGGAAGGGACCTTTGGTGATCATCGGGTCCAACTCCCCCTGTTCAAGCAGTTTCACCTAGAGCTCTTTTTCCAGGGCTATGGCCAGGTAACATTTGAATAACTCCAAGGATGGAGACTCCACAACCTCCCTGAGCACTTTGTTCCAGGTCACTCTGAAAGATACGAACAAACATCACATTGAACATGTGGGCAACCTGTATCTTTTATCATCTCTAATGTTTCTGATTGAGTTTTGGTTTGGTTTTTTTGACCTGCTGGCAGATTGAAAAAAAAAAAAAGATCATTCAATCTTTTCAGAAGGAACCTATGTAACTCATTAGGCAAAGCTAATCAAACCACATTAATTTCTATGGTCAGGGCACTAACTAACTGTGAAATGCCTGGTTCTAACTCCACAAATTACTTGACTGCTCTTAACTTGGACGTAAATTCAGATCAAGACTCTCACGTACAGGAGGCCATTACTGGGCTCCTGAAAAATGAATTCTTCCAGTTGCAAACTCAGCTTGCCTATTTATCCATTGGAATAATTGACACTGATCAGTTCTGATGGATAATCACCTCTGGTAGACTACATTATTTGAGACAAAGTGAATATTGATTTGTGAGACTCCTGAATGTTTGGGAAGGGGCAGGGCACCTTCCCTCCTGCACATGGCCTGCTAGGTGTATTTTATAGGTTAGTTGTCAGGTTAATTCCCAGACAGCAAGGATCCTGTTATCAGACAATAGGTATTAAGGATATCTTGTTTAGACCGAATCAAACAGCTGGGAAAAGGCCTTGAAGTGTACAATGGCCTCTTTATGTCTACTCCAGTATTCCTACTTTTTCATTTATGTCTACTTGAATGAATCTTTTATCTTTATATTATTATTTTCTGAATAACGTTACTGTTATCTAGAAGAGTGATAAGTATTTTTAGTGCCTGGAATAGAGAAGGAGAGGCTGGGGGCTCTTCACTGCTTTGGAGCTGAATTTAGCAAGAGGTGTGAGCCAGCAGCAGATGCCTTTCTACAGAAGAAGGATCTTTTTGCTGTTGGGAGAGACAGGAGCTCAGTTCACCCTTCCTTCTCAGTTCTGAGCATTATGGAAGCTGAGCATTATAGGTGGCTAATGGGGCATGGGTGTCCCAGCTCTGATACTGCCCAGGGGGTTTCCTTCTCATAGTTTACCAGGATATCAATGGGGTTAGGACATACCTATAACTCTAGCTATCAGTTAGTCTCTGCCTTTCACAAAGGCTAAAACCTTTATATTCTGGGTAAAGGAATCATTTTGCTTATTCTTGGCAGAACAGGTGCCAAAAAGCAGCAGGCAGAGACTATTTGAAGAGGCCAAGAGGGGAGTGGTGGGGCCATGGGACAGGGTGGTGCAAGGGCCTCACCCCAGAGACCCTGAGGTGAACAGAAGGGCCAGACCAGTGCCAAGAGTCTGTCAGGATGAGGCAGGTCCAGGTACAAGCTAAAAAGGTAAAGTTGGTAGGTGTGAGGTGACACTTCTGGAGCTGTGAGCTCAGGCATGGCACTGCTATAACACAGCTCAGGCAGGGAACAAGGACAAGAGCTGAAGTTCCACAGCCTCTCCTAAGTAAAGAGAGTATCTGCTGAGGATTCTTCAGAATTTTTCTGAAAGGACCCCAATGTCAGGGAAGCCTTATCAAACAGACCACTCTTATCAGAGGGCTGCCCTGAGCACAGGAACATTCCCCTTCCTAGATGGGAAGGGGAAGATGCTCTGGGACCCGAAATCCCAAGTAGAGATCTTAGAGGTGGTATCTTTTATCTCCAACATATTTGAGTAACAGCACCTTACACAGCACCTTACAAATCTTCCTGAACTCAGAAACTCAGGGAGAGCTGACTTGAGCTGCCACTGCAAATCATTTTCACCGAGATCATCAGGAGTTTCTAAGGGGCCTTCTGAGAAGGTCTAATCCCAGGAATGTCCCAAGCAGAAAGTTCTCTCCAAACTGTATCCAGAAGAAAAAAATTATAATCTTTGCCAATTTGAATTCTAAATGAACACCTGTACATATTTTATTTTCTTTTCATTCTCTCTCATACAGGTGTGTAGAGCACTTTTATGAAGATTTGAGCCTTTTTGGATTTGTCCTCCTATAAGAAAAAAGGTTCATGTTCTAAAGGTTACTTTAAAAATTATAAAGCAAAATAATGTTGCTAATTTGTGAAATTCATTGTGAAACTTAAAGTAAAGTGTTATAAAGTTTTAGATTTAAGGCATTTCTGTCGAAAAGGAAAACCTTGGACACTAAGAAATGCTGTAAAAGATTTTTTCTTCCTTTGTATTGAACTGAAATTTTGAAGTTGTTGTTGAAATTAAACCTTATCACACTGAAATTCTGCACACATTATACTAAAAGAATAATCCTCAGACTTTTTTTATTTTTTTTATTTTTTTTTTTTCACAAAAAAGCTACCACAGCTTGATGTTGGGGATAAGGGTCTTTTTAGAATGACTCTCTTCATTTTAAATTTCTTCTCCCCATGCAGTAACTTTTTAACCATTTTTTTTTGTTCTAGAGTATAAATTAATTACTCCTTCCCATTAAGACTTATTTAACTGTTGTTTAGTTTTGGATTCTTTTAATTGTTATTTTGCTGCAAAACCTGAGCTGGATATTTCAGTGACTCCAAAAAAAATCATGTATTGTAGATAAATATAACAAACCAAACATAATGAAAATTTTCCTCTCTGTTTTTCAGCCCTTTAAACATCTGTAACAATACAGTTTAATAACATAGCCTTTAAAACAACTACAAACACACATATAAACATAATTTTTTTTCTTCTTTAGGGATTGTATTTGATGTCTGGAAAAACAAAATAAAAAGAAAAGCAGGCTTACAATCCTCTGAAATAAATAGAATGTTACTTAACAAATCTTTAAAATTTTCTAGCAGGGAAACCATGGGCACTGCTGACTCATACCCAGCCAGTTGTCAACCAGCACCCACAAGTCCCTTTCTGCTGAGCAGCTCTCAAGCCACTCTTCCCCAAATCTGTAGCAATACGTGGAATTGTTGCGACCCAAGTGCAGGACCTGGCACTTGGCCTTATTGAACCTCATACAGTTGTCCTCAGCCCATCAATCCAGTCTGTCAAGATCTCTCTGCAGAGGCTTCCTAGCTCTAAGCAGGTCAACACTCTCCCCTAACTCAGTGTCGTCTGTGAACTTCGTGAGGGTGCATTCAATCCCCTTGTCCAAATCATCAATAAAGATGTTAAGCAGGACTGGTCCAAAGACTGAGCCCTGGGGAACACCACTTGTGACCGGTCACAAGCTGGATATAACTCCATTCCCCACCACTCTCTGGGCACAACCTTCCAGCCAGTTTTTCACTGAGTACACCTGCTCAAACTGTGAGCAGCCAGTTTCTCCAAGAGAATGCTGTGGGAGACAGTGTCAAAAGCATTACTGAAGTTTAGATAGAAAACATCCATGGCCTTTTCCTCATCTACTAAGTGAATCACCTAGTCATAGAAGGAGATCAGGTTGGTTGAACAGGACCTGCCTCTCATAAACTCATGTTGGCTGGCCTGATCCTCTCCCTGGTTGTCCTGCACTTGCTGTGTGATGGCACTCAGGACGACCTGCTCCATGACCTTCCCTGGTACCAAGATCAGGCTGACAGGCCTGTATTTCCCCACATTGTCCTTCCAACCCTTCTTGCAGATGAATATTACATTTACTAATTTCCAGTCAACTGGGACTTCCGTGGTTAACCAGAACTGGTGGTAAAGGATTAAAAGTGACTTGGCAAGCTCTACTGCCAACTCCCTCATTACTCTGGGGTGCATCCCATCTGGGCCAATAGACTGGTGTGTGTGTGTCTAATTGGCATAGCAGGTTACTAACCATTTCCTTCTGGATGATGGGGCTTCACTTAGTTTCCCATCACTAACTTCCAGCTCCCAGAGCTAAGGGATGCAAAGAGATGTATTATTTGGCAGAAGTGTTGGAGTCAAATACCCCCTGGTCAGATTTCTCAGATGTTTCCCGTATTGAGGGTTCAATGTTTAATACCAAATTTACATACTTGAAGTTATTTGACATTGCATGGGATTTATACAAGTGATACATCAATCACAATACAAGTATGGCACTTACAATACAAATGCAGCACTCAAAGCATTGCAACTACAATATGCCATTGACTCACAAAACAGATGTGATTCTCATTACTAGCTTTTGTGATATGCTTACTGTCATGATGCCAGGCATTCCCAGCAGCAGAGAAGGAATACATGTGTTCAAATCAACTCAGGACAGATGCCTGGCGTTCTTACTGCAGATTTTTTTTTGGGGGGGGGGACAGGGCTTGCTCTCTCTATCATGGCTGAGCCACAATACACTCCCCATATGTACTGTTCTGTTATAACAGATATACTGTAAACGGATGTAGTGTTCTGGATAACCCAGGAAGATATATACTTGTATATTTTTTTAATTATCACAGTGTTGTGTTGGGTGGTATCCAAATCCACTGGTCTTTGGATCCCAGACAACTCTACTCCCTACAGTAATCTCTAGGGACTGAGTTCCACCCAGCCTGGCCCAGCCAACAGTAGCAGCTGACTCCTGGTCTGATACCAGTTGCTGACACTCAGATCTCTGTATACAAAAACACACACAAAATAGAGCCCCATGCCTGGGAGAACAGTTGGCCATAGAGTTTCACAAGGAGATAAGGTAGACTGCTGTGATCAGGTCCAGACAAGTGCAATGATCTACCCCTATTTACTAGCAACTGTCGCATTTTATCCCCTCTTCCTCTATTTTCCTATGCTTATTCCTTCCCAAATCACCTGGACCCCTCCCTTTCCCCACCTTCAGTTCCTCCCCTAAACATGCCATAATAAGGCTGGCACAAACCCAAAGTGTTCATCCCCTTCATCCTATCTGTCCAAACTCCTGAACAGGAACCCTCCTCCCTCTAAAAGGTGCTCAATGTTGACTTATGGTGATGGATTTCACAGCTGGACACTGGGGCTGAGGGTCTGCTGGGGCAGCCCGGGGAGGGACCCAAAGAAGGAGCCCCTTGTGTCTGTAATTTGGATTTTCCTTGCCTACCATTGCTCTCCTCTGAGCCTCAGATGGGCTGATGGCTCCTGGGATGGGTCTGGCAGTAGCTGGACAGAGTATTATTTAGGCACCTCCTCAAAACTTCTCTGAGTAACATTTCAGTCCCTTCACAAGAAAAACACCTTTTTTTTTTCAAGCATCAAACCAGCGTATTTCTGCTTAAAATTATTCCTACGAAAGATGGAAAGTTTTACCTGTTGTTCTCTTTTGTTTTTTCTCCTCATGTAAATATAAACAAGAAAATTTCAGCAAAACTAATTAAGATTTGGTAAGGATAGAAGCACATGAAAGCAAATGGGGTCAAGCCATTAAAATAGTCAACGTTTTTAGCTTTCCTTTCTATTACTTTGGGATGTCAACTCTCAAACTATTAAAAACCATTATGTTCTTAAATAAAAGTAGTCTTGGATAACATGATTATGGACAGCTTTTTTCCACAGCCCAAATGGTAACATATGGTAAACATATTTAATTTCCTGTATCACTTACAGTTTCTTTTAGTCAGATGACTAACACCTATTATTACAGTTCATTGCAAGTTTATCTGTGAGCAGCAGGAAGACAAATAGCATTTAGGAGAAGTTGAGGTAACAAAATATATAAAAAGATACAGATTTCTTTCATATTTCATGTGAATACACATGAATATTGAGTCTTACTATAGTATCTGCAAAATATACTCCACTTTAGGAGCTGCTGTTTGCTGTATGATAAATTTGTCTAAATTTTCTAAATGATATCTCTATCACTTTCTAGAAAAGGACTGAAGAGACTGTCATGTGAATGAACTGGGAAAGTATTTCATGAGCAGGAACGCCAAATGCTATCCAGAGCATCATTTATGATGATGTTACAAGACAGGCCAATATCAGTTCCCTCCCATTTGGAAACTTTTTAAAATATTGACTGTTGGCAGTAAGGTTTCTTATCCATGCATGGAAAGTTATACATGTCTTTCCTATAGAATATTGTTGCCAAACATGGGCATCTTAAAGGCTTATGTCTGGTATGCTTTATATGGCAAAGGGCTGGTACCAGAGATGCACCTCGTGACGGAGGATTGAAGATGGAATCATTAATTTAATGGTATATAAATCATATTATGTGAAAAAGTCTGAAATGGTGTAGCAAAAACATGAGACTGGTGCAGCAGAAGCATTCCAATCATCACCATTTTCAAATATAGCTCATTTATACATACTTTTTAATTTGGTCATCAAACCTAAGTATTTGAACTAAAAACAAACAAATAAAAAAAAAGACAAAATCCAAATACCAAACCACCACTGAGGATAACTGAGTATTGGTACAAGATAGTTTGTACAGTCTTTCTTTAGCAGTTTTCAAGACCCTACTGGATACAGCCTTGGGCAATTTGATCAGACCTCTCGGCTCAACTTCTTTGATCAGGAGGCTGAACTAAAGATCTCCCAAGGTCCTTTTCAACCTGAATTACTTGGAAAGTTTATGTGTGGAAAATTTAAGACTATGAGTGAAATAATTTCAGAGGTTCAATGAAAGAAAATCTACTGCTTTGGGTTTTTTATACATATGAAAAAAATGTTTTTGACATGGAGGAATTCTGAAAAATAATGTGTGAAATAAATGTGCTGAAAATGGGCTTTTTTTTTTTTTTTTATATTGTCCACCAAATAAGGTGAAAAAAGTACTATGAAGGTACTATTCTGGTGTTAGAGAATAAGAAAAGAATCTTGACCTGAGATTCTGATTGACAACATTTTCTGATGGAGGCTTCCTATTTATTTAATATTTTTTTGTATATTCATGCTTAAAGATTCAGATCAAAATATAATCAGACTTCAAAGACACTTATTGAGCCTAGGAAAAAGTTAAAAATTATATGTTAGCAAAAAACTCAGAAAAATTACTTTACGGTTTGGAATTTTAGGGCTGAAGCATAATTTATGAAGCATTGCAGTTTATTGCTATTTCAGGAAGGTAAGCAAAATGGTAAATTTTAATTTTAATGAATAGAAGCAGTTGAATATTTTCTGCTTACTGAGTTAAGACCACAAAAGGAAAATATTAACAGTTAATACACTGGAAAGTGTGAGTGAAATAGCCCTTTCTGAACTAGTAGTAACACAGTTTAAATGACTGTAAATACCACAGCATACACAGGAAATGCAGGAGCATGAAATGTTTATTCTTTCTGTTCTGAAGCATAATTATCTAAGATGATGTTATTGAATTACTAAGTAGAGTTTTTGATATCACAAAATTACAACAGCACCTAATTTTTATTCTACTCAGAACCTACCTTATATTTGGCTGGGAGAATAATGAGATTTGAGCTCCTATAATAACATTCAGGAACAACCTCTTCAAGTTCTTTCAGGCAGCACTAGCAAATAGAAGTTGTTCAAGTGTGTCACAAAGCTGTAAGCGTATGAGTCTGGCTCTGAGGATGCTTTCAGAAGTTGCGTGGTATGTGTGCAGGATATTTTGAGACCTGATTCAGCTTTAAATAAAGTAGCTAGAAAACTTCCCTCTGAGTTCAATGAAAGATGACTGCTTTTATAACATTCCACTTGTTGTGGATGAAAATAAACAGTCTTAGGTTTCAGGTTTGATTAAAAAAAACATGTTGAATGTTGTTAGTCTTCAGCAAGATGAATCTTAAGGCAGAGCTCCTTCAGCTGTGTAAATCTACTCTAATAAGCTTACTACCAGTTTCTGTGCAAACAGAGTTGACAGGAGTGTTTTGGAAGTGAGTTCCTACTTCATAACTGAAGGATTTTCAAGACATGGTTACAAATGCAGCAGTGAAATAAATAAAGAAAATGATGATCCAGAGCACATAAGTGACAGAAATCAGATCAAACACTAACTGCTTAATAAAATTCTATTTATATGGAAAAAAATTAAAGATATTAGATATTTGTCATTGAAGTATGGATCTGAATTCTAATGACAAAAATATTAAAAACAAAGTATCAAAGCAAACAATTATTTAGTCTGGTGGATCATAAATATGGATAGTCCTGCTGCTGGATGTCATTATGTTTCTGGAATTAACTAAGCTCCTAATTGACATTCCTTGTATACAAAGTAACTTAGGCATGTAATGATTTTAAAATGTGTCCAGAAACTCCATTGACTTCAGTGGTATTTAGGGATATGTGTAATGTTAAACACACACTGAGCTTCTTTCCACAACACGCATGCTTTCTAGTAATGAAGTCTAAGAGATTTTAATAACCTTGGTTTTATGGATTTAATGGAAAATGACTATAAATTTAGCTGTTCATTAATAGCATCTGGGCTATAAAAGAAACCATAAATTTAAGGCACCATGAAGAAGTACTTAAACAAAAAAACCCCAACCACAAGCCCTTTCAAAACTGACTTGTACCCAGGGAAATCTTTCTACTGTTTTTAATAAGAATTGGCTTGTATTTTCTTGGATAATTAAAAGTCAAAAGAATTCTATACAATTCACTCGAACAACATCAAAAGACTTTAATTCTGAAAAGGAAGCTGGGAAGTTCTAGGAAGAATGATGAGAAAAATAAAGTGTGTGTTTTTCAATGTTTCCAAAAAAACCCATTTAATTACAGTAAGTGACAAGGTATATATGTTGTTACATTGTCTCTTTCCCTTTGAATCTGTTTGTGTGTGCATTCACTATGTTTTTAATAGTGACCTAGAGAAACTTTATAATTACATTAAAACTATAGCAAAGTTATACCAAGCCAGAAAATTCTGAGAATTTTAGCTTTCTCTTGTTCATTTTTATGCAGACATTAGTGTTGTTTCCTACAGATCAAAACATCTGTTCAGATATGCTAGTGCAGATATGTATTGAGAAGTACTCAATATTCTATATTTATCTGAGAAATGTCTCTACATCCAATTTTAATCATCTAGATGAGATTTAGAAACCATTGACTTGATTTAGGTGACCTGTGCCATATATAAAATGAAAAGATTTCGGAGTGGTTCATTATAGGAAGCAAATTTGTGAAATATTATTAACTAGAAAAAACAATCAATGCATTCATAAAAGCAAATCTTTATGATGGATGATCTTAATAGAAATAAAATATTTATAAATTATTTTTAATCAGGATCACTTCATTGTTTTGATTTACAAGGTAGCTTACCTCAACCCTTATATCAACAAAGTAGGGTAGGTAATAAAATTTAATAATGGAATGGAAATGACATGCCAATGATGATTACTTCTTCAATCAATTTTGTACTGAGGAAAAGATGAATAACACTGTATCATGAAGAAACATTCAAATATTTGTTAACTTGTAATTCTTGAACTAAAATAACTTGTATTTCCCAAGAACAGTTGAGTATCTCACGGTTTTATACATTGGTTTTTTGTGGTAGAAAAAGGAAAGTAGGTATAAAATTATTTTAGCAGTTTTGATTCTTAACCGGTTTGAAATTACCACCTTAATTTGAAGTAAGAAAACAAATGACTGATTCCAGTCTTAATAGGTATCATCAGAAGTTCAAATATATAGTATTTGAAGTATCCTGAAGTATCCCATTTTACGTCTTGTTCTGACTGAAAAGTTTCTTGTTGGTTGTGTTTTCCCATTGTTGCCTACAATTCTAAGTTTCATAAATTATCAAAAACCAAGTTTTGATTAGTTGACTTGCGCTGAACTGTCAGAGGAAGGAGCAGGGTAAGAGCCCCGTAATTTAGATCATTCATGGGGAAGATACTGCTTCATGTCATTTGACTGTAGGGTTTGACTAGTACAAGACTTGTGCATCTTTCTCCACTGGGTATGGCTAAATACGCCAAGTTTAGGTTGTTTCACAGCTCATTGACTCCTCTTCCTGGCATCTGGCAGACACTGGATGGAGCACCTGTTATTTGTCTCAAAGGATTAAAAGCACAAGAGACAACTCAGTCCCAGTAATCTTTGGGTTACTTTGCTTACATTTTCCTCTTTGCAATGCATACAAAGTGACAGAATATGCTGTTATTCTTGGTAATTATATGATTCTTTAACCTTTACCATGATGCCATTCTTCTTTTAAAAATTACAGGCATGTAACTAATATATTATTACTTTTGTGTAAAAATATTAAACACAGAATTTTGGGGTTCAGAGATGTTGTCAGTTATTTCTAATGATGTGTAATGAAAAGGAGCTGAATAACCAAAGTACATGTAGTGTAATCAGGGATGTGACAACAGCTTAAACTGGGTTTAAGATAAACTGAGGGTTTGTGACTGTTAAACAGTTACAAACAATGAAGATTTGAAAGTTGTGTTCCAGTTCTTTCCATTTTTAAAGGAAATCATGAAAGATGCTTTCCCAGACACTGAAATGGCATAACTTCTGAGACCTGAGGATACAGTTACAAGTTTTGTTATCCA
This sequence comes from Manacus vitellinus, assembly GCF_001715985.3. NCBI lineage: Eukaryota > Metazoa > Chordata > Aves > Passeriformes > Pipridae > Manacus > Manacus vitellinus. The sequence continues at coordinate 9,060,062 of NW_021940813.1, forward strand.
ATTTAATATGGAGAGATCATAATTAACAATTGTATGCCACATTTACTCCAATTTGCTTTGAAACACTAATTCTTTCATCTTGAATTTGCATTGCTGTTTTAGATGCAAATTTTCTAGAGCTGAAATTATTTTTGGCTCAATTAAAGTCCACTTGAAACTTGGACCAGGAACCAGTCAGGAGTTCTAGTCAGAAGTATCTGTGAAAATTTTTTTTCCATCTTCAAATGTAATTGAAACTTTTGAATTACTGTGAGAAGAGAGAGTTTGCAACATCATAATCATTATTCTTCATTCTCAGAGATTAAGAAAAGTGTGTTTACTATTTTAGAGGTTATTGCCTTCTCTTTAATTTTATTCTGTCATCCATTACCAATGTTCTTGAATTCATTTATTTGACAAGCTAGTCCAAACCAGAGCAACAGTGCATCTGAATGAAGACATAGAAGCATATCTGAAAAGTTCAGAGTCATTAAAATATAACCACTTTTTCTTCTCAGGACCACACTTAGGTGATGAAGTGAATGAGTTTTAATCCAATCAATGAGAGTGGTAGTTCTGTAAGTAGCTAAGCAATGCATGAGATATGCAAAAGTCTTAGTAAAAGAATTTCATGTCCCTGGTGACTTGTGTTTTACTCTACACAGTACTTTTGTCTCATGCAGAGTTTTCCCTTGACAGCTTCCCAAACCTTTTTGCATCCAGACTGAAAAGATGTTCAAAGCACAAATATCTGCCGATTCCAGCAGTATTGTGTTAATCAAGTCATAGTTTTAGCTGTACTTAGCAATGAAACTAATTACAAAGTCTCTTTACATAGCCCTCATTACACACAGGTCTGAACACACAGGAAGTACCACTAAAACCAGTGGGACTATTTATTTAAAGTTGTGGCCCTTTGTAAGAGATAATTATATCTATTCTGAAACATTTTATCCTGGTTTAATAGTAAGCAAGAGTTTTGGATAAATCTTTCTCTAATAGTTGATGCGCCTACTGATGGGAGAGACATAGAAACCAAGTATAACGTAAGCGTTCCCCTTTTTGAAGTAAAATGAAAACATACACTAAAATTCTCAACATGCAACCATGTAGAATATCACAGAGAATCAGAAGGTTTTCTAGTTGGAGAAATCCTCTTAGACTACACAAGAAGCAAAGTTTTTCAGGCAGAAATACTATGAATAGCAACTTAAAGCAGCATTTCGGATTCCACCCAAAAAAAGGTCAGTTAGACTACAGATCATGGATTTATTTAAATGTGATAAAACACCTTTTTGTAAAGAGTACATAAGGGTAGCCTGAATTTAACCAGTTCTGCAATGATGCAAGCAGCAACAGTTTCACTGTAGCGAGTCAATAAAGCTAACATGACTCCAGTTTAGAGGCAGGAACTGGAATAATTTGTAGGACTCACAACTTCATATATAAAGGGTTTAGGGTTTACATATTTAACAGGGGGTTTACATATTCAACAGGGGGTTTGCATATTCATTCCATTACACTTGAGGACTTTCCATGGTTGAGGTAAAGGGGAAATCCTAAATTACAAATTTTTGGGTCTTAGTACTTACATCATAGGGGAAAATCCACTTTATCTGGGGTGATTTTACCTGGGGATTAGGTATTGGATATACATATGAAAAAAGGGGAACACAATGGGTTTTATACAGAGGTCTGATGAGATTAGTATGTGGATTCTCTGGTGGGCAGGACAAGTGATAACATCATGCAAGGAGTGTCTTCCATTCTGTTGGAGAAGGCAGGAAGAATCCACAGTGATGAGGTCATTGAAAAGGGTTTTTCCCCAGCTTTCCTAGTCCATGGCTTTTTGCAGAGAGTGCTCAAATCCCTCTCTGCAGATATTATATTTTTGAATCCTACATTTCACTAAGAATAAAAGTTCTTAGTTTCTGGTTACGAAAGGTTACCTTTTTAATCACATAATTCATTTAGTCATTACATTAAGAACATTTAGATACACCAAAATGAACAAAACCTGTTACATGTTGCTTTCACTTGAAAAACAGAAAAGATGTTATGATTAAAATCTCAAACCCCTAAATTCACTATTTTGGTAAAAAAAGAAATACTAACATCCATACTGGGACAATTCAGATATGTTGTACACATGACCAGTAGATTGCCACAAGTTAATTGGTCTGGGAATTGAATGCATTAACACAATGAATAAGGGTTTTATAGGTAATAACATGCATTTAATTATAATGAAAACATATATGTGACTGCCAAAGCCGAAAAAAATACCAAACTCACAAAAACATTGTTCTTGTCAGTCTTATATTAATGTTGAAATCAGCATTTTTTAAGAATATATACATATATTTATTTCTGACTCTATATAATCCATTAAGCTGAATTTTATGATTATCAGCTTAGTTTATATGCCTTCAGATCAGGAGAAGTTAATTAGTAATTTAGATGTAACTTATAGCTTAGAATACCACCATGACCTATAAGTTATGTAAGTTATTAATGATCCCATTGGCACAAAAGGAAAAAAACTAGATAAGTCATGTTGAAAGCAGCCACGTCTGTCTCACTCACTGATGAATAGAACGGTCTTTAAGAAAAGGACATGGAATATTGCCAGCAAGAATTAGTACCTTTTTGTTTTCATTTATACCTACAATTAGATTCTCCTGGCCTGATAGAAGCCTTTTCATAACAACCTTTTCATCACAGATTTGGAGATGAATGAAGGCAGTTATGAGAAAAAGTGTTAACCAATACAGAATTTAAGCCTTAGTTCCAACTCCTTCAGAGCTTTAAAAGACAATTCATTAGATTCTTTTACACCTTTCTGTGGTTCCTCTTCTTGTGGCGTCAGATCTTGATAACTAAAGATACACAAACTCTACCAATATGCTCAGAGATTTCATTTTTTTTCCTGATTCCATCAAACTGAAATATCTTTTAAAATTTCTAGCAGGACATTCTGGGAAACTCTCATTATCAGACCAATTCTGGAAATATCAAGGCATTGCGGGTTTTTGTTTTTTTTTTTAAGGCTTACACACAAGAGAAGACTTTCTTGAAATTACTTTCTACAGAAGAGGAATTAGATTTCTTATTTTGTTCATTTAAACTTAAGGCTCAGAATTTCAGTGTGCTACTGCTCTTCTTAATCCAGTTGAGAGTTCTGAGACCCCTCTGTTTTGTATAAGTACTTTTTTTGAAGAGGAGTAGAAAACTCATTTCTACATATAACCTCTTTCACTTAAGAGTTGCATTTTGCGCACATAGCAGAGGAAATTTTTTCCATGATTAAGAAGAAATTAATCTCTGGTACGTTTGAAAAATTTGTCTCTCTCCTTCTTATTTCAGTAGGATACAAGGCAGCCTTTTTCTTCCTCGCTGCCTATTGAAACACCCAATAGGCAAAACACAAGTTTAAAAAAATTTGTGCACGTAGCAAATATGTTCAGAAGCCTTTAAACTTGAAATTAGCAACACAGCTGTTATTCAGAGCAGAAAAAAATGAACAGGAATATAACTGCTGATGACAATAAAGTTACAGTGCATCAGGTGTCTAAGTAGGTTATGGATACTGATAATTGTTGCAAAGCCTTTGTTGAAATTTATGATGTCAAATAATAGCTAGTTCTCCATATGTGTTTCGAGCTGGCATGTTCAACAAAGCTATACTTTGTGGGCGACAGAACAGAAAAAAAAAGTTAATTTGTTTCATCACACTTTTAATTGGGGCCCTGAAAGAGTTTTACATAGCAATGAGACAGCTCCCCACATTAGCTGTGCTGCTGTTCTGCACTAAATAGCACATTCTGACAATGATACATTTTATTCACTTTATGTTCTTAGAATATCTTTCGCATATTGGCAACTATATTTTCAGCTGATCACTTTATTTTTTTCCTCCTTAGGAAGAACCACTCCACTATATTGCATTTAGAGAGCAAATGGAAATATTTAGGAAATAGGAAACCATTCTAATTGCTGCAGATTATTAATGCTGAAGATGTAGGCTTTTTACCAGATCTTCACACTTTAATCCAAACTATTATTAATTTGGGCACATATAATGTGGCATTAAATTTCTACAACTATGTTTACATCCTGGTTTCCTAAAGGGATGTTTCCTTTTTCATGCTATACTCAGAGAATTGAGATCAAATAAAATCCTCTGCCTGATAGTTCAGAGCTTTGTCCTTCTTGATATTCAACACTTTCCTTGGAGGACCCTGAACAAATATTCTTTATTCCACCCAAACTTTCACTAACATTCTTACAGATCAGAAAAAATTTAGTGTGGGGAGGGTTCACCTAAATACACTGTATGTATAAAACAAATTCTATATATCTATATCTCCAGATTCACACACATTTCATCCAGTAATGGTAACTGTTGAAAAAATAGTGAGGTGTTACTTTTCTGCCAAATGTTGCACACAGGTTATTTCTGACACTTTATTTACAAAATACCCATGTAACAGTGAAGTATTTACATAAGAGCAGCATATGATTAGTGAAATTAAGTATGTAAAATCACTGATTTCTTTAAAATAAGAAGGACTGTTCAATATCCATAGTAGGTTACCCTTCACTAACAAACACCCACCTAGACAGTCAATCACTCCCACTTTGTGCATTCTTGAATGCAAAATAATAGATGGGATCAATGAACAGAAACAGATTTAGATAGAACTTTCTTACCTGCTACAAAGAAACTCACCAACCATTTCTAATACATATGTTCATTTTTCTTTGCTACATTTAGCAAATCAAAAGAAGTCAGACAAGTACTTTCTTATGGGTATTTTTGCATCAACAATTTCATTCCAAATTTTACAGGGCTGAATTATTCCTTTTGTAACATTAAATATGGAACTATTTTACAATTTTTATGCTCTCATAAAGGGAAGAGTATCATCACCTCTCATACCATAATCAAGAGTTTCAGATCAGCTGGAAGAGATAACATCTTTTATTTTTTTTATACTTTTGGGAAAAAAATCTTGAAAACATACATAACCTTCCGAAAAAGAAGTTGCAATCTTCATACTAAGGAAAAGGGCATGTGTGCTTGAAGACTTGTTTCCTTTTTCCGACTATATTTGGTCTCATACCTTAGAAAACATCTCTCCTCCCTCAAGTCTTGGGCCATCACAGCTACAATAGTGTTACCAAGAGATTTAGCAAGTTTTAAATGTAATTAAATTATTATGATTTCTTAGAAACTTTAAGAACAGTCAAGAACAGAGTAATGCCTGAGATTTTCTCTTCCCAGAGACACTGTGAAGAAACCAAAGATTCATATGTGTTTATTATTCTAGGCTGAGGGTTAGACAATGCATTCTGCCGTCCTATCCCAAGTCCGGACTGCCTCACACAAACATACTGCCTGAAATCCACTGAATAGGGAGGAAAAGAGCCAAGGCTTAAAGGTCAATTCACCAATTCCCTGCAAGAAAATAGGTTGTTAGTTTCACTTATTTTTTCCAAGAGAATAATACCCTGGGGACCTCTGTAATTCCCATATGTAACACCCAAACACTCAGGAGACCTTTTTTAGTTCTTGTGTATAAGACTAAAATAAATGGATGCACTATTTAGCCACTGTTTTCCATCAGTCAGAAAATTAAGTGCTGTGGTTTTGGAAGTTAGATGCTTAGGCAACCCCAGCTCAGTTTGTGAGGGTCTCATGAACTTCCATGGGCTTTGAGCAATGGTTCAAATCCACCTGTTTTCTGAAAGGGAAATGAAGACCTCAATCCCGTTCACATTCAAGGTAATGGGAAGGCCACCACAGGTGACTTTGGGAAGGCAACCATAGGTGACATTGGACTATATGTTGAGCCTACACTAAAGAAAGAAGAAAGGGGGCAATATAGGACAGAGATAACCTCCACGGGGACCCATTTTAACTCCAATCTGACTTCAATCAGAACGCTGATACACTGGTATCGTTACCCAACCAAAACATCATTGCTTAGACACAAGGATATATGGCCTAAGTACTTATAGCAATATGAAAAGTCTGACTAGATGTAAAAACTAATAACTAAATCTCTCTCACAAATCTAATGGAAATGGTGTAATTTAACTTTAACTAGTGACTGGTAGAAATGGAAGTATCCTAATTACAGCAAGACTTTTTCAGCCTATGTTGATAATTGAGTGCAGCATTATATCACGGACTAATGATGGAGTAAGTGAGCAAACTTTCACAGGAAACGCAACAAAAATTCCTCAGCTGAATATAAAATGAGAAGCACCACCACCAACACTGCCAGAATCCCTCCTGGTGAGAACCTGGGCTGACTCCCTCGTGCAGCTGTAGGGGTCCAGAAGACCTTTAGGCTTGAGGAAGCACCACCAAATCATGTCTGTCTCCCAAGTGAATTCACTATTCCTGTTTGAAGTCAAATTCCCAGTCTCCTACTCCACTAAGAATTACTAGTAGTATTTATCAAACCTACAGCTAAGACTGCAGCTGACAGATTGCTGTCAGTGCACTGTATCCATTATGCACGAAATTCAATGTTTTTTGACTGCTGCCCTATTTTCTGCCCTTAAGCCCATAGTTTTATTCTGTTTAACTCCTCCAAACTCTGCTAGGCTGAACACAAAAGCACAATAGCACACACAGCAGGCAGAACTCACAAACTCTTCCTTCAGTGTTACTATAATGGCTGTTTATGATTGGTCTTTGTTTTGTAAATTTACAAACTTTAAAAAAATTATTTTTATGACAACAAAGAATGAACACTACAAAGCCTCCTTCTGTGGGGAAAAAAAAAAGAAGTTAATTGCTACCACCAAAAAAACTCCCAAAACAAAACAAAGCCAAGAAATCCCAGCATTTTCAAGGGGCCCAAGCATCATTGCAAATGGCAAAAAGCAGTCAGTTTATATAAATCTCCCGTGATTAGTCAAAGCTTTATATGTTGAATTTTAATCTCCATTTAAAACTAAAACCAAAACAAAGCCATAAGGGAGCCAGTGATCAGACATTAATATATTAATTTTCAGTGGTGTTGCTGGTCTCAGTGACAAAGCTAACACTGCAGGGTAACCCCGTGAAGAGATGAGTAGATGTGTCTTGTTCAAATATGTCTTCCCACTCAGCGACACAGAACATGCTGGAGGTATCGCAATCATATAGTGGTCCATAATTAGGTCAGGTATTCAGATGAAATTTAATTCAAAAATATGCTTTCAGCATACAAGTTTCTCTCTTAAAAGTGAACATCACACTGTACTCTTTATACAACTCTGGCTGCTCACTTTGGTTATCCTTCTCATATTGTTGACATTTATGATTATATCTTCATGGTCAAATGAGAAATGAAGAGTAGATGTAAAACTTTAAGGAATTCAGGTTATCAGAGTAGCATAGATTATGATGGCCTCTTTATGCTCTTTGGGTTTCTGTCAGCTTTATAATTACTGCATATCAGATGATAAGCAAGAACTAGAACATTAATTTTTCCTGGTAAATTAATAATTATCAGAAAATGTTAATAATTTCATTAATTCTTCAGGAAAGGATCTACACTAAAGTTACTAATGTTTCCATCACCTCTGTAACCTCTTCATCATTTTCTTACCTGGCATCATCAACCTTGCGAGCTACATTGAACTAGCGGGCATGTTCATGGTCAGGTATTGCTGCTGCAATTTGGGAATTAAATCATTAGTGAAGCAGTAAACTGCAATTTTACATTTAGTCTATAATATTGTGTCATGGTTGTAATTAGCAAATTACAACAGGATTCCTGTGGGAATCACATATTACAGCTATGTGATTACTCAATTTGTTCACTCACAATTAATATTATTACACTAAACATAAAAGGAAATGATTAATTATCTACCAATTATTTAATACAGTTGGTAATAATGCAGAATAGAAGGTAAATTCATCTATGTACTTGGAAGCCAGTTTACATAACCAGGGAAAATGCACCAGTGCTGATAAATTTTCTGTTAAAATGAAACAAAAATAATTGTCTTTCAAGGAATAGTAGATAAATAGAGATCTTATGTTACATTATTTCAAATATATTTGTGAAAATACTTACATATAAGAAAAAAAGTATGAAAGGTTCCTCTTGGACTTTTCAGCCTCCTAAGACACTTCTTACACTAAACTTCTGTCTTGCAGCAGAAACAAACAACAAATTATAATGACACTTAGAAATAGGTCTGTTTATGTATTAAACTACATAACCTAGCTGTTTTTCCAGTACAGATTTGACTTTCAAGTATGTATACAGTAAGAAATAACATGGGTGTATTTTGCATAATTTGTTCTTAGGTAAATTACTATAGTTTTAGGGGGGATAGAACCTCCTAAATCTTCGTTCGTGTAGCCTAGCCAGGGGCCTTAACAGAAAATGGCAAAAGTCATTACATCAAGTTTACATTGTTTTTCTCGTGAAAAAAAAAGTTCTCTCATTTTTCTACTGAACGCTCTTTTAAGAATGAATTTAAGACTAGAGGACAATTTCTTGTTCATCCTGGCTAATTTGTCCACTCATGTTAAACTTATTGTAGAAGGAAGTCAGACCTGGTAGACTGTGACTCAGGAAATTCTCCTTCCTGGACATGCAGAGATGACTTGGGTCCCTCTCAGCCCTTGGGTATCTGCCATCAAAGACTCATGGATGCAGAGGTTCCCTGTGGCCAGGTCTAGTCAGCAGTGAGGTGGAGAACACATTCCTGGTACTACACACACACCTGTGCACACCCACACTAGGATGTCAACTCATTAGTGGTTTCACATGTGTACCCACCCTCTTCAGATTTACAGGCACACCCACTTCCAGACATTCGTTGTATATTATCACAGATCTTTGCCCAGATCCCAGGCACCTCACACACTCACTGGGTCATATCCTGAGACCTTGAGTCTTTCCAGGTTCTAGCATCCTCTTACTACATGCTAGTCCAGCCTGAAGTCTACTACTCTTTCACTTCCACACCCTCACACACACAGTACGGTTTTCATCAGTAGCCACCTCCTAGACCTATGGACTCCTCACAGCCACAGTTTCTCTCTCCAGTGGCTGGCACTCAGACCTCTCATACTACTTGCTGACTAGTCCCTCTTGAAGGTCACAAGTCGTTCAGACACTCATACCCAGAAAGGAGTGCACTCATGCACAAATTAGAAATAGAATTTAATAAGGACAGGGCTCGACCAGAGGAGTTTACCAGCTAGCAAGTTATTTGCATTCAATTAGCCTTTCCCCACTGGGCTCACTTTTGTTGCACCTGTACTGCATTTGGTGTCTCACAGATTATATTTACTGAGGGTCTGCTGACCTTGCCTCTCAAAAACCCCCAACTGACCCCCTAATTATGTATGAGATTTGCCTGCCTCTCACTTCCCTGACCTGTAACTATATGTGAAATCTGGCCATTATTCACAGCACGACTCATAACACTTGTCAGCTTCTCCCTCTGTTATCTGTCATATCCAGCAATTTCTCATGCCATGTTCTGCAGTTTTTCATGGTGAGTTTAGTTAGTTAAATCCTAGGCCATGTCCTATACATGCCTGTGTACCTATATTGTATCCATTCTTCATAAGAATTTCACTTTGTGTTTGCCCACTGAAATGAATTAAGAAGCACCTTTTTTACTGCAGGTCAGAAGGCAGCCAGATTGGACTTATCGGTTTTAACACTTACTGTTGAGCACCAGAGATTTTTTTCAACCTCAACCAAAGTCTTGCTTATGCTTGCTTATTGAGTCTTTAAAGAGAAAAAACAGTTTCATCAGTAGAGCACAAATGCTCATTCTGCCAACCACCAGGGCACAGAAAAAGCAAATAAGCCAGAAATAAGCTGAACATGCAAGTGAAGATGAGAAGATCTGAATCTTTTATTTACCTCTGTTTCTTAAATATCAAACACATAATTGTTAGCACATAAGAGATGAATTATTAAAACAGTACATCATCTCAAGAGACCTTCATATTCTCTTTTTATAGGGATATTTTAATTTGGAAATTGTATTCAGAATATGGAAGTGATGCTGGTTGTAGGCAGTAGGAAAAACAGATCAAAATTTATGTATGATTAGGGATCTAAGTTCCCAGAATGGATGGACAGCCTTCTCAAATATCAGCATATAAACGGAAATCAAACAATGCAAATATATTAGATAATGCACAAGAGAGAGTGAAGAAATAATAACAACATACTGAATGTATGCCTTACATTTAAAAAGAAGATATATGTCATGCTTATGCTTATACTACAGTAGTAGAAACATTGTACCAAGTTATTTTGTTGGAAAAAACCAAACAACAACCAAAACAAAACCAGTGCTAGATAATCAGAAATTTATACGATCAGTTCACATTTTGAGGTCAAGATAAGTTTGGAACACAATTAAAAAAGATAATTTTTTTTTTTGCTAACAGTGTCATCTAGCAAGAATTTTCACTGAAAAGGTATTGATGCCTTGGTTGACCTTTCTTATTGCTAATTTGAAATACCATCTATGATTTAAATGTCTGTGTAAACAAATTTATTGACCTTCTTTAAGCAAGAGTTTTTGGTTTTAGTCTAAAAAAGATAAAACCTTCCTTTTACCTAAATCAGAATATTTTGAAGAAATTTACACTTTTCTCAGTGTTATTGATGTCTGTTTCATTAATAGCATCATCCAGATTTGAGATACTGCTAGTGAAAAATAAAATAATCAAAGCTTCTATTGTTATAGTGTTAAAAAAACTGATAATTTAGTGTCACAAAAGCACTGATGTGACATTAAAACCAAAGAAAAATTATTACGGATCTCACTAGGCAATAGCACCAAAAATGTTCATCATTAGATACATATAGAAAATATTTAACTTACGAAAATTTCAGTGAATGCTGCTTACCCTTAATGATCCTAAAATTATGTGTACGTGTAGAAAAGAGAAAAAACATTTATTTTCCTAACTACTACCATAATTTCAAGCAATAGTAATACTTCCAGAGGAGGATGTTTGATGAAAGTATTATTTGCCTGACAATGATGGGCCTTCTGGCAGTGTTTTTCAATGCATATAAAATCTCCAGTTGTGTACTTCATTGAACCTCATGCTTGTAAAACAGGTCCAGGAACAAAATTTATTTCAGCCAAGGTGCACTGATTAAGTCTATAATTATTTATGTAGAGGATGGTGTTATTTTCTGTGATTTTAACTCTTTTTGCCTAAAACCCTATTGATAGATCAAATTAAAGGGAGGAGCATATGCAGAAAGGGAAAGAGTTTGTAGGAAGGGTTCAGTCCGCTAAAGCAATAGAAGGATGAAAAATAAAAAACAAACAAAACAAGATTTGAGGAGATGCAAAAATGTGTAAGGTTTGGAGGGTTTGCTGGCCTGATCTCTCCTGCTGTACTTATCTGGCACATTGCACCACGTCAGCATTTTGGTTAGTGCCTGCAACTGTTAGAAAGGAACATCATATTTCTAAGGCAATCAATACTGTAGAATAGTCTATTAGCTCCAAGGTATAACAAGTCTTCAACAAACTACCTGGATTTTTTTTTCTCTACATTTTATGGTTAGTCTTATATATTTCTCGTTATTCCTACACAGCTTAAAGTTACAAGCAAGCCCATGTGCTGTTTTCTCTGAACAAACCATGTCCAGAAAAATGTAAAAAAAAAAAAAAAATTCCATATTTTTAGAAATAAATTCTGGTGTGGTTTTTTAATGATGCTGGAAATTCTTCTTAGTTGCTTAGCAATTTTTTCAGCTCTCTCTGAACTCCATACTTGGAGTTGTGATGCTGACCCTGCACCTGTCTGTGGAACTGCAGATGGTTGGTGTAACACAGGCTATTGACTTCAAAACAGGAAGGAGGAGGAGAAACAGATTGCTTGTGAGATGCACACACATTTCCAAAATGCTAATTATTTGTTCCCTAACATATTATGAAGGCTTGTGCATTTACAACTGGGACTCATCTTCACACATCATTGAAGTCCTAATGTATACCTTTGGTGAAGGACGGAAATCTGGTCAGAAATTACACACTTTTAATTGTACACACAGCGACTTACTGTGTTATTCAATAGTAAATTCAGCTTCTTTCAGTGAAAGAATACAAGAAGGAAAAACAGCACATAGAGGAACTTAAATAATGACTCAAGCAGGTATTTATTTTTTGTAGTAATGAAACAGAACCTGAAAGGATACATAAATCAAAAATACTCACCATCTTTTACTTTTAAAAAATACCAAGTAACTTAGCTAAAGATAAAGGCTATGTTACTGTCCTTATGCAGTTAACAATAGTTATCAGAATATTTAATTAAGAATAGAGGACTAGAAATAGAACAAATGCCTAGAAATAGAACGAAATTTGGTATCTTTCCAAATATATAAAATGGCAGAACAATAATAGCATTACCAAGCAAAATAACTACAACTTTTATGATAAAGGACCATATTTTGAATACAAATAGACACATAAATAAAAATTTGAAAAACTGTGTCTTTGAACCTTGTTCATACTCTGTTTTAACACAGAAAATGTTGTTAGTGTCTGTTACATATATATGAACAGAAAAGCTTGAAAATGTACTTGCTACATCCTGAAGAACCTAACATTTCTAAGTGCAGAATTTAAGGTCAGTTGACATAATATTATTAGGAATTTGAAATCATCCTCAGGAATCTGAAGAAAATACTTTTTATTTTTTAGCTTAAAATCCATCTTAAATTATAAGACTTTCATGGAAACTATGGGTTCAGTTTCCTTCACTACCTTTCCAGTAAATTGGAAACGATGGAAAGGAGTTTAGGTCTCGGGGCATTGAATCAGCAATTTCATCTTGCTTGAAGCAAAAAATATAGCACCTGCATGATCCTCTGAGGCATGTCCTACGTTAAAGACAATCTCCACATCTTATCCACACTGAGATAAGAAACACGGCCATTGCTCCCTGTTTGAGTAAAGGAAATCCAGGTGTGTAAACTATAAGTGACCTCTAAATGACCTGTTCAACTGCCTAATCCAGAAAACTTGGAGACCATGAGATTCAGGCATTTAACTACTTATATGTGAAAATGCACCACATCATCATTTGATGCAGTCGGATATATAGGCCACATAAAACACTTTAGCTCTGTCTTTCAGTGACAATACAAGGGGGAAAAAAAGACATTCAATTTAAAGCAGCTTGAATTTAATAGTAAATAATACTGGGGAAAATGTAGAACAGAAGTTATTTGTATTAAATTTATATTTTTATTTATCATACTTAAATTTATTTTGGTAAACTTTCTAATTCAGTTTACAAAATATTTTAATATTACAAAAATAATGAGTGTAAAGATAATTAACAACAAACTTTGACAATCCTTAATCCCAGTCTAATCATGATTTTTTTCTTTATCTGGTACCATGGAACAAATACAAGATTTGTATCTTAAAAATAATTTTTAAGTCTACTTTTGCTTGTATTACATACTTTCTCATATATACAGAGCCATAGCTCATGGAATATCATAAAGAACACTCACTGCATAAAAATAACTTATGAAAAAAAATTATGTTCAAAGGATGAGGAGGGCCACCAAGATGATTAGAGAAATGGAACACCTTTCCTATGCATGAAGGCTTAGAGAATTGGGGTTGTTCAGCCTGGAAAAGACAAGGCTTTGGAGTGACCTAATCACGGCCTTCCAGTACCTGAAGGGAGCCTACAAGAAAGATGGAAAGAGACTTTTTACAAGAGCATGTAGTGACAGGACAAGGGGGAATGGTTTCAAACTGAAAGAGTAAGTTTCAATTATCTATTAGGAAAGCATTATTTACTGTGAGGGTGATGAGGCACTGGAATGGGTTGCCAAGAGAAGTTGTGGATGCCCCATACGTGGTAGTGTTCAAGGCCAGGTTGGATGGGGCTCTGAGCAACCTGGTCTAGTGAAAGCTGTCCCTGACCATGGAAAAGGGTTGGAACTAAGTCATCTTCAAGGTCCCTTGCAACCCAAACCATTCTATGATTCTACAGTTTCACTGATGCTGCTCAAAGTCTTGCATTCCATAAAGTATCATGGTCAGAATTTGTGCCAAAGCACTAATTAGAGACATGGAAAATTCTTCTCAATAATAAAAGTTATTGGTTTTGGTACAAGAGTTGTGTGAAATCTAATGGCAGTTGATACAGAAAGATCTTACCAAATAAATTGATGCCTCTTATTCTTAAAATCATGCAATATTTGAGTCGATTTTATTAAAAACTGCTTGGTAATGTTCTGATGATTCTACCAGGGCAAATTCAACATTATTAGGTTTCCAATACAAAGCACTACTTTTGAATCTGGATGTTAAGCAGAATTTTATGTTTACTGTCTCTATATTTACTACCTCTCTTTATATCCGCTACAAATTCTGAGTTCAATGGCAGGATAAAATAGAACAATGTAATTCTTTGATGTTCATTTTAAAAATAGAAGCATGTCCTAAATACATTGTTTGATGGTCTCTTTATGTCTTTGCAAACATCAAAGAAATCCAATAGACGCTGAAAATAGCTCTTCACCTTTCCATACACTGGCAGCAGTGCACACTATCCCATCACACACAACCTTACATTTTTCAGTTGTAGGGTCAGCAGGTAGTTGGCATGCAGTGTGTGTCAGGAGACAAGAGAGGAAGCAGCAAACATCTCCTGTCAAGGCCAATCACTGTTGCCCCCCTGACTGATCTCAGATTTAACTGCAAATCTCAATTTTTTTTCCAGCAACTATTAAAAAAGTTATATTTTTTACTAAAATTAGCAATATGAAAAGCTACTTTACTTGATGTATTCGAGGAATCGTAGAAGGTTCGATAACAACCATCACATGGATCCTTTAAGACCATTTACAAGATAAACTATGCATGAGATATTTAGATCAACCAATAAATTATACATGGCATATGGAAGTTTGCACTAATAAACGGTTAAATATTGATATTTGACTTTGGAAAGAAAAATGACAATAATATACCACTGAACAAATATTTCAAATCAAACCAATTATCATGTATTTCAAGATGAATTTTTCTTGGTATAATGATCAAAGTTTCCAACAATTCTCAGTTATGTGTCCTGTTCAGCTAAGTTTTTGCATTGTAAGGCTGGTCCATGCTTTTACTTTTCATATCAAGCAGCAACAGAAATTGAAATCTTTCTTTTTCAGAACACAGAAACTTAACACCTTAGCATTCAACAGGAAAGCCTAATAGCTGTTCAGTAATCATATTGAAAAGTGTTTTGCCATTATATTCCTTCCTGTTATGTCAAAAGACAGCAGGTTTCCATGCAGTTAGACCTGCATGCCAGTGCTAGTTGAGGTGCAGTGGGTACTGGGAAATCAGCTTAGCAATAAAGAATCTTGTGTTCATACTCTCTATAATATTCATTTCATAGCAATGCCACTACAGGCCCTGGCAAATAGTATTTCTCAATCTTGCTTATAAGCCCCCTTTAAGTACTGAAAGGCCACAATAAGCTCTCCCTGGAGTCTTCTCTTCTCTGGGATAAACATCAGCTCATACTTTGTAGGAGAGGTGCTTCAGATCTCTGATCATCTCCATGGCCCTCCTTTGGACCTGCTTTAACAGGCCTGTGTCTTTCTTGTGCTGGGGACCACAGAGCTGGATGCAGCACTCCAGGTGGGGTCAGCAGAGTTCAGGGGGAGAATCACTTCCCTTGACCTGCTGCCTGTGCTGCTTTGGAGGCAGCCCAGGATACTGTTGGCTTTCTGGGCTGTAAGCACACATTGTGGGGTTATATCCAGCTTTTCATCTACTAATATCCTCAAGTTCTGTGCAGGGCTGCTCTCAGTCAGTTCACCCCTAGGTCTGTACTAATACTAGGGGTTGCTGTTGTCCCCAGGCAAGACCTTACACTTGGTCTTATTGGTCTTCATGAAGTTCACATGGCCCCAGCCCTTAAGCCTGTCAAGGTCCTTCTGCATGGTATCCCTTTCCTCAGGTATACCACTCAGTTTGGTGACATCTGCAAGCTTGATGAGGTGCCCTCATTCTCAGTGTCTATGTCATTGATGAAGATATTAAATACTGTTGGTCCCAGTAAGGACCCTTGAGGGACACCTCTCATTACTGGTTTCTGTTTGGACATTGAACTATTAATTGTAACCCTTCACATGGATATATATGCATGTAAAGCAGTTTCAATTGAAGTTATTGCAAAATATTTCATAACCTCAATTAAATTTAAATGCATATGTTATTATTATATGTATTCATATATGAATAATAAACTTCTAGTGCTTGTCATCTTGTACACATAAATATATTAAAATATACATACCTTACTTTGAGAGGTACTTTTCTAGATTTTTATCTTTATAAATCTCTGCCAGGTTTATTCTCTCGTTATTTTGAGGAACAGTTTTCAAACCACAATTTAGACAGTTACTCCTGCAAATATCTCCCTACTGTTTGCAGCAGAGTAGAATCTTATTTTTCTTGTGGCTGTCAAACAGAATGTAGGCTAATAAAAGATACAGAAGCAGAGTTCTGACACCCTGTGAGTAAGACACTAAAGTCAGCTTTATTTGTCAAATAGTTGATGTAGCAGCTAAATAAAAACCCCTTAATGAAATCTGAGACATTCAGTTTCTTTATATGCACAAACCAGGCTCTGCTCCTTTGGGTTCATTCCCTCTTTCCTCAGAATGCTTATAGCTCTCAGTAATGTCTACTGACATGTAGTCTTAGGGTCAGCATCAAATCCCATTAAAGTAATCTGAAAGACTCCTTTTGAGTTGAATGGGCTTTAAATCAGACTCTTATTAGACTCACCTAGTGGAGTAATAAATATTCATAGATGGATGAAAGAAGAGCAAATCTCTCCAGATTTGAGTCCAGCAGGAAGATCATTTGATTGCTGAAGAATAATCTACTTGTTGACCAAGAGAGACTCATGGAAATTTACCTTTCGGGGATATGCAGGACATGGACAAGTGAATAAGGTATTGGAAAAACAAAACCATAGTAGCACATGCCACATTTTCCAGTGGAATCTCTGCAAGATACTTATATTTCATATTCTTTTTTAAGCTAGATAATTGGAATTCTTATGAATATTAATTGATTGTTTTTAATGAGCCACTTCACTACTAAATAGCATATATAGGAACTGTTTCAGTAATCAAAATAAAGCACAGACAATTCTAATTCTTCTAGTGTTTCCCACTATTCAGAGCAATTCCATTTATTGCAGCTGTCAATGATACAATCTGTTTCATCCTCATGTCATATAATAAAGTCTTACTGACAGGAGTGAAATCAATATTCTCTTTTGTACATAATAAGAATCAAAGACTGGTTGGTTTGAGTGGAGACTTGGCTAGAAAGCCACAGCATGCTTTCTTAACACATGGACTTTTCATTATGCTGAGTGATTAAGATAGGGAAAGGCAGAGAATTTGAGAGAAGTAGAGATTAAATCATAAGATGTTAAGAAAACAGGAAATTCTTTTGGGGGAGACTCTTTATTTCTGCCCCAACACAGGCAAAAGTAGTTGCAGGATGCAGAAGTTGTACAATTTTCACAGTAGTTTCATATTAGCATTTAAACCACTTTTAACAAGGTGGTACTGTGTTTCTGAAGTGCTAACTTAATAGAATGAGAGCACGCCATAATGACATCCTTTGTTTATAGAGAGTCTTCTTTCTTCCACCATTCTGATCACAGAGTCGTTCTGAAGATATGGAAAGAAGGAATCTATTCAACAGGCTTAATACAGACCTGAAAACCCATCTTTGAGAGTTAGCCCAGTGGACAATGGGCTATATAAGACTTGGCATATAAGTTTCTGCTGTGGTTTCACACCAGCACATAGCTCTGCCCCACAAGCCATTTGTTCACTCCAACACATGCTGCTCATGGCAACTGGTGGGGAAAGAACATGGAGGGTAAAGAGGGACAACTCATGGGTTGAGATAAAGACAGTTTAGTAGGTAAAGCAAAAGCTGCATGTGCAAGCAAAGGAAACAAGGAATTCGTTCGCTACTTCCCATGGGCAGGCAGCTGTTTAGGGCCATCCCTAGGAAATTCAGGCTCCATCATGCATAACAGTGACTTAGGAACAGAAACTCCTTAACTCTGGACATCCCCCTTTCCCCCTTCTTTATGGCATGAAGTATCTCCTTGGTTAATCCTGATCATCTGCATGGCTGTGTCCTGTCCCCTCCCAACCTATTGCACGTCCCTCAACCTACTCTTTGGCTGTACAGCATGAGAAACAGAGAAGACCTTGAAACTGTGTAAGCATTGTTCAGCCATAAATAAAACATCCCTGTATTATCAACACCGTTTTGGTCACAAAACCTAAACATAATACCAGATCAGATATTAGGAAGAAAATTAACTCTATCCCAGCCAAAACCACTAAGATTCTCAGAGGGCCAGGCTTTGTTGTCCTCGGCTTCAACTGAGGTTTTCTGACAAAACCTTGTAATAACAAAATACTCAGTGCATAGCAATGTATTTTCCATCATTGGCACTCTATGTTATTGCATTTGTCACTTAATGCTCTTCCCTCAGTTTAAATGTTGTATGTTTATATAAGAATATCTTCTAAATCTATTAAAAAAGAGGGAGGAAATTATGTTATGACATGCCTAAGGAGCTATAAAATGTAGTGCACACATTTAACTGTAGGCCTGTCTAGATACAGAAGTAAACGCACATTTCATTTGCTTCTTATCATCACTATTCACCCTTCAGTGGATTCACCTGGCCTAATGTAAGTATACAGTGTGTAAACGAAGCTTCAAAATGTGGTATAAGTGGCTATTTAAATGCACAGTCATAAACACATATACCAATAGAAGGGAGACTTAAATGACACTGATTGTCACCTTATCTGCTAGTCTTAGCAGCAAGAGAAAGCAGCAAATGAGTCTGTCTCAGCTGCTCTATCAGCTATAGACATCCTTCCCTAATAACAGAGGTTAATAGATTGGTCATCATCATGGCTGGGCTTCG